>NW_024425564.1:5925156-6087600 GCF_017311325.1 Ursus maritimus
CAGCAGGAAATTTGTAACTTTTTTCTGGCATTCTTTTTACCGATGTATTTCCTAGGAATATTTTTTATTTGTTCCTTTTCATTCCTTTGATTTATTCTTAGGCTTCTATCTTCCAGATGATTGCCATAATTTCATTATAAGCCGGGTGAGGTGAGGGGATTAGGTAAAGAAGTGGTTTCCTCTATTTAATTGAAAGCTGCCATTTAAATTGAGTTCTCCAACATGTCTTCTGAGACAAAGTGCCCATTGTTTTGTACATAATATTGCTTCAGTTCTTAATGGATGTGCTCAGATTCCAAAGTGGCCAAGTGAGAGAAGTTCCTATATTTGGTGGCCTTTTACACACTTTGCATATTAGTGATGTCAAGTGTAACCTTGATGCATGAAAGTTTCCTTCTCTTGACCATATTTCCAGTGATCCAAGGTATGTAAGTATTTTTGCATTCTTTGCCTGATTACTGTCTCTTTCCAACCACAGTTATTACTCTTTTATTTTTACTTGAATACATTTACTTATTAATTCAATAGTTTGCTCTTACTTCATGGTCTTTTACACGTTCATTTTTTTTCACTCAAACTTCATTGATAATATATCTCTAAAGTTGAAGGCTGTCTTCTAAGATATTCCTATGCTATTTGTAGTATCACATAAGAAGAATTATTTAAATCTTCATGTTCTACATTGTATTGTAGAGAGATTGTATTCTGCAAATTGTAGTAAAGTTTTTACATGGAACGGACTTTAGAGATTCCTTTTATTACTTTTGAAATGAGCTTTACTTGGCCAACATGCAGATACAAACATTGGCAAATGTGTTTTTAATTATATCTTCCTTATGAGGTTAAGAAAATCTGTCTCATACATGGGTGTTTGTGTATTTTCTCTCAGCTAGGAGGAAGGCTCAATACAAGTCTGGTGAGTAATGCTTACCACTTTTCTCTCACAAAGCTCCATTCTTCCATCTCTTGGATCCTGCCTGCCCTAAGGTTGTAAGACAGTATGCAGAAATACCAAAAAAAAAAAAAAAAAAGTCTTTGGTTGGCAAAGAAGCATTTGTAGCATCAGCTTTCTAAATTTAAAGAGTTTTAGTAAATTCTCTCAGAAGTGCAAACCTCAAATGATTTCAGCATTTCTTCTTCCTCTCTTCCATCCTTGTCTTGATTTTATGTTTTCTTTCCTGCTCCTCTTTGTCTTGCTTCTATATTTGTACCTATGCTACTCGTGATCTTTTTTATTATGATATTTGAAGAAAAGGGAATATGAAAACAATACAGAATTAAGAGAGGAAATCCAAGAGTTTCAGAAGAAATGGGACAAAGATGGAGAAATGGAAAAGACATTGAGAGAAAACAGGTAAAATGTTTCCTTTTTCTTTTTTTTTTTTCTCTTTTTTTCCAGACTGGAGGAAGGCTCTATTATATGCTGGTGAGTGATATGAACTCTGATGAAGAAAATCCTATTATCAAAGATATTTTAAATCAATACCTACTTTGTGCAAAACAATGTACTAAAAAGCAAAGCAACTCTAAAGCATTCATTCCATGAACTCAGGAGATTACTCAATATTTTAATAAATAATGTGTTGGAAATATTAAATTTTAGTAGTTTCATTGTTTTTGAGCATAGGTTGAGCATAGATAGAGTGATTGTCTGCTAAAAATCTGAGAAAACTAAAGCAAAAAGTAAGTTATTTGATCAGATTCACCATATTCCCTATTTCCTCTCAACATCTTAGATACTTAAATGATATTTATCCCGAGGGAACATTATATAAAGAGAACATAGGGATGTGTCAGATCTTCAAGTCAAACACAATTTAGCAAAAGGCAAATAGATATTTAAGGATATGAAAGAGTATTTCTTTTGGTTGCTGTTATTCCTGAATTAATCCTAGGGAATTTATATTCATAGTATTCTGGTAAGAAAGGCAGCTATGTTTTAGAGGGTGGGTTCTCATGTACACTTGTTTCTTGTAGATTGGAGGAAAGAAGAGTTCCAGGCTGGTAAGTCTATGATGATGCAGGAGCTATCCTGCTCCTTATGGGGTAGTCTCAGGAAAAGATGGGTGGAGGTGAGTTAGATATACCTAGGGCAAGAGAAACCCTCACAGAATGGGGGACTCTCTGGCCCAGGCCTACTTGATCCTTCCCAGAAAAATAATAGTCCGTTTGTCTGCAGAAAATGTGACCCTGGATGCAGCCACTGCCCATCCTTCCCTCCTCCTGTCTGAAAACAGGAGGCGAGTGACCTGGCAAGAAAGGCATCAAGATCTACCCAGCTCCACCCAGAGATTTGACTCCCTCCCCTGTGTGTTGGGTCAGCTGCACATCAGCTCTGGGAGATCCTTCTGGGAGGTTAAGGTTGAGGATGCATCTTCTTGGGACCTGGGAGTTTGTCAGAATAATGTAACAAGGAAGGGGAGGGTCACAGTGTCCCCACAGAATGGTTTCTGGGCCATCAGGCTCTATAATAGGGAGTACTGGGCCCTCACCTCCCCAGAAGCTTGTCTTACTGTAAGAGAAATACCCCATAGTGTGGGGATATTTCTGGATTATGAGGCTGGAGATGTATCTTTCTATAATATGACAGATGGATCCCACATTTTCTCCTTTCCTCAGAACACATTTAGTGGTGCCCTAAGACCACTTTTCAGGCTTTGGTCCTCTGCCTCAGGCTCCCTAGCCATCTGTCCAGGTGGAGAAGAGAGAGATCTTGTAATTAATATGCCTGTATATGAGCAATGATTATTTTGGGCCCCAGTGAGTATTATAATTCTCCCCTAAGGAGATGCAAATTGATCTTTTCCTGTTTCTTATAAGTTATTCTTAAGATGGTGCTCTGAGACAAAAACTGATGATTGCTCCTCATATCAATTCTCTCTTCTTCCTTACTTATAATGTTTTCATACTATTACCCTGTCCTATGACAACCTCATATAAACATTAGATTTCTTAGCTTCCTCCGCTGCATGTGACTAATTGATGGACAGTGTGTTATAAATTGAATTATTCTGTAAGATTCCTGGAATGTGTCCTTAAAGAGAAATTGTATCCTTCTTTTTCTCTTTACCTTTTCTGCTGGACAAAGTTGTCACAGTGAATAGAACTGAAAGAACATCTATGACTATGAAATACTACATGCGTGGCAGAGAAATTAGAATAGACTTGTTTTTTTGGCAACTTTATGGAACTACTCTATTATGTAACTTCAGAATTCTTTTCTGTGAGAAATAAATTTTTATATCATTAAGCCATTTGTTTATTGGATATTTGTCATTTGTGATTGAATCTATCCCTGAATGATGCGCTCTCCCTTTAAACATGGCGGCAGATGACATCCACAACTGAATATTTAGATGGAACAGAAAGTATAAAGTCCAGTAGTTGATTACTTAGATACTACTACTACTCCAGTGTGTCAGTCTCATTTAGATCCCTCAATTTTTCTGATGCATCAGTTCCACCTGAGTTCACTTCCTACCCTTTCCTACTTTAGTCCCATGGTTAATAATTTCTAGCGTTCTCTTACTGATAAATGAAAATCCCTGGCATCATTATCTTTCTGTTATGCTGTCTTGGCAAAACTCAAAATATGGACCAATCTAATTATCCATTCTCATACCGGCAGCTTAATATGCTATAAAATTCCACACATAAGAGGAGATTGGTTTCTCTATACATGCATAGCCACCTATGAGAACTTGAACACCAGCACTATCCAATAATCCTCCCATGTGTCTCCAGCCATTTGAATTTTCTTACTTTTGCAGTCAGATTCATTAATAATTTCACCTTCTTTGAGGCACCTGTGTGGTTCAGTTAAGCATCCAACTCTTGATCTCAGCCCAGGTGTTGATCTCAGGGTCATGAGTTCAAGCCCTCTGTGGGGCTGCATGCAGTGCATGGAGTCAACTTAAAAAAAAAATCCACCTTCTTTAAATTTCCAAGTCTACTGCCCCCTTAATCTCAGTGTATGATTATACCCTCACTTCGTTTTTTTTTTTATTTTTAAATTTACATTCAATTAATTAAAATATAATGTATTATTTGTTTCAGGGATATAGGCTTGTTATTCATCATTCTTATATAATATCCAGTGCTCATTACAACACATACCCTCCCCAATTTCCATCACCCAGTTACTCCATCCCTCTCCCCCCCTCCCCCCCCAGCAACCGTCAGTTTGTTTCCTATGATTAAGAGTCTCCTAAGGTTTGTCCCCTTCCCTGGTTTCATCTTTTTTCATTTTTTCCTCTCTTCCTCTATGATCCTCTGCCTTGTTTCCTAAATTCCACATATCAGTCAGATCATAATGATAATTGTCTTTCTCTGAGTGACTTATTCTGCTTAGCATAATACTCACTAGTTCTGTCCATGTCATTGTAAATGGCAAGATTTAATTACTTTGATGGCTGCATAATATTCCATTGTATATATGTATACCAAATCTTTATCCATTCATCTGTAGATGGCCATCTGGGCTCTTTCCACAGTTTGGCTATTGTGGACATTGCTGCTATAAACATTGGGGTGCAGGTGCCCCTTCAGATCACTACATTTGTATCTTTGGGGTAAATACCCAGTAGTACAAATGCTGGGTCATAGGGTAACTCTATTATCAACTTTTTGAGGACCCTCCATACTGTTTTCCAGAGGGGCTGCTCCAGCTTGCACTCCCACCAACAGTGTAAGAGGGTTCCCCTTTCCCCACATCTTTGCCAACATCTGTTGTTTCCTGACTTGTTAATTTTAACCATTCTGACTAGTGTGAGGTGGTATCTCATTGTAGTTTTGATTTGTATTTCCCTGAGGCCGAGTGATGTTGAGCAGTTTTTCATGTGTCTGATGGCCATTTGGATGTCTTCTTTGGAGAAATGTCTGTTTATGTTTTCTGCCCATTTCTTGATTGGATTATTTGTTCTTTGAGTGTTGAGTTTGAGAACTTCTTTATAGATTTTGGATACTAGCCCTTTATCTGATATGTCATTTGCAAATATCTTCTCCCATTCTGTTGGTTGTCTTTTGGTTTTGTCAACTGTTTCCTTTGCTGTGCAAAAGCTTTTAATCTTGATGAAGTCCCAATAGCTCATTTTTGCCTTTGTTTACCCTGCCTTTGGAGACATGTCTAACAAGAAGTTGCTGCAGACAAGGTTGAAGAGCTTACTACCTGTGTTCTCCTCTAGGATTTTGATGGATTCCTGTCTCACATTAGGTCTTTCATCCACTTTTGTGTATGTTGTAAGGAAATGGTCCAGTCTCATTCTTCCACATCTGGCTTTCCAATTTTCCCAACACCATTTGTTGAAGAGACTGTCTTTTTTCCAATGGATAGTCTTTCCTGCTTTGTTGAAGATTAGTTGACCATAAAGTTGAGGGTCCATTTCTGGGTTCTCTATTCTATTCCAGTGATTTATGTGCCTGTTTTTTGCCAGTACCATACTGTCTTCATGATGCCAACTTTGTAATATAGCTTGAAGTCTAGAATTGTGATGCCAGCAGTTTCGGTTTTCTTTTCCAACATTCCTTTGGTTATTTGGGATCTTTTCTGGTTCCACACAAATTTTAGGATTATTTGTTTCAGTTCCATGAAAAAAGTTGATGGTATTTTGATAGCAATTGCAATAAATGTGTAGATTGAACTAGGCAGCATAGACATTTTAACAATATTTTTTGTTCCAGTCCTATGAGCATGGAACATTTTTCCATTTCCTTGTGTCTGCTTCAATTTCTTTCATTAGTATTCTATAGTTTTCTGAGTATAGGTCCTTTGCCTCTTTGGTTAGATTTATTCCAAGGTATCTTATGGTTTTGGGTACAATTGTAAATTGGATCGACTCCTTAATTTCTCTTTCTTCTGTCTCATTGGTGTATAGAAATGCACCTGATTTCTGTGCATTGATTTTATATCCTGCCACTTTACTGAATTCCTGTATGAGTTCTGACAATTTTGGGGTGGAGTCTTTTAGATTTTCCACATAGAGTATCATGTCATCTGCAAAGAGTGAGAGTTTGATATCTTCTTTGCCAGTTCGGATGATTTTTATTTCTTTTTGATGTCTGATTTCTGAGGCTAGGGCTTCTAGTACTATGTTGAACAGCAGTGGTGATAGTGGACATCCCTGCAGTGTTCCTGACCTTAGGAGAAAAGCTCTCAGTTTTTCCCCATTGAGAATGATATTTGCTGTGGTCTTTTCATAAATGCTTTTATGATATTGAGGTATGTACCCTCTATCCTTACACTGTGAAAGGTTTTAATCAAGAAAGGCTGCTGTACTTCATCAAATGCTTTTTCTGCATCTATTGAAAGGACCATATGGTTCTATATCCTTTCTTTTATTTATGTAATGTATCACTTTGATTGATTTGTGGAAGTTGAACCACCCTTGCAGTCCAGGAACAAATCCCACTTGGTCGTGGTGAATAATCCTTTTTATGTACTGTTGGATCCTATTGGCTAGTATTTTGGTGAGATTTTTTGCATCCATGTTCATCAGGGATATTGGTCTTTAATTCTCCTTTTTTTTTTTTTTTAGATTTTATTTATTTATTTGACAGAGAGAGCGAGAGAGGGAACACAGCAGGGGGAGTGGGAGAGGGAGAAGCTGGTTTCCCGCTGAGCAGGGAGCCCAATGCGGGGCTCGATCCCAGGGCCCTGGGATCATGACCTGAGCCGAAGGCAGACACTTAATGACTGAGCCACCCAGGCTCCCCTCAATTCTCCTTTTTGGTGGGGTCTTTGTTTGGTTTTGGGATCAAGGTAATCCTGGCCTCATAGAAGGAGTTTGGAAGTTTTCCTTCCATTTTGATTTTTTGAAGCCGCTTCAGAAGAATAGGTGTTAATTCTTTAAATGCTTGGTAGAATTCCTCTGGGAAGCCATCCAGCCCTGGGCTCTTGATTGTTGAGAGAGTTTTGATTACTGCTTCAATTTCCTTGTGGGTTATGGGTCTGTTCAGGTTTTCTATTTCTTCCAGGTTTTGTTTTGGTAGTTTATACCTCTCAAGGAATGCATCCATTTCTTATAGATTGCCTAATTTGTTGGCATATAGTTGCTCATAATATGTTTTTATAATAGTTTGTATTTCTTTGGTGTTGGTTGTGATCTCCCCTCTTTCATTCATGATTTTATTAATTTGGGTCCTTTCTCTTCCTTTTTGAGAAGTCTGGCCAGGGGTTTATGAGTCTTATTTATTTTTCTTTCAACAAACCAGCTCCTAGTTTCATAGATGTGTTCTACTGTTCTTTGGTTTCTATTTCATTGATTTCTGCTCTAATCTTTATTGTTTCTCTTCTCCTGCTGGGTTTAAGCTTTCTTTGCTGTTCTTTCTTCAACTCCTTTGATTGTAGGGTTAGGTTGTGTATTTGAGACTTTTCTTATTTCTTGTGAAAGGCTTGTAGTGCTATATACTTCCCTGTTAGGACCACATTTGCTGCGTCCCAAAGATTTTGAACAGCTGTGTTTTCATTCTCATTAGTTTCCATGAATTTTTAAAATTCCTCTTTCATTTCTTGGTTGACCAATTCATTCTTTAGTAGGATGCTCTTTTGCCTCCATGTATTTGAGTTCTTTCCAAATTTCCTCTTGTGATTGAGTTCCAGTTTCAAAGCCTTGTGGTCCAAAAATATGCAGGAAATGATCCAAATCTTTTTGTGCCAGTTGAGACCTGATTTATGACCCAGGATGTGATCTATTCTGGAGAATGTTCCACGTGCACTCAAGAAGAATGTGAATCTGTTGCTTTGGGATGGAATGTTCTGAATATATCTGTGAAGTCCATCTGGTCCAGTGTGTCATTCAAAGCCCTTATTTCCTTGTTAATCTGCTTAGATGATCTGTCCATTGCAGTGAGGGGGGCATTAAATCCCCTGCTATTATTGTACTATTATCCATGTGTTTCTTTGATTTTGTTATTAATTGGTTTCTCTAATTGGCCCCAACTTTCTTTTGATGTCCATTAGCAAGATAAATGATTTTTCACACACCCCCCACTTTAAATCTGAAGGTGTGTTTGGATCTAAAATGAGTCTTTTGCTGACAGCATATTGATGGCTCTTGCTTTTTGATCCAATCTGATACTCTGAATCTTTTGATTGGGGCATTTAGCCTATTTACATTCAGAGTAACTATTGAAAGATATGAACTTAGTGCCATTGCGTTGCCTGTACAGTGACTGCTATTGTATATTGTCTCTATTCCTTTCTGGTCTATGTTACTTTTGGACTCTCTTTTTGCTTAGAGGACCCCTTTTACTATTTCTTGTAGGCCTGGTTTGGTGATCACAAATTCTTTTAGTTTCTCTTTGTCCTGGAAGCTCTTTATCATTCCTCCTATTTTGAATGACATCCTAGCTGGATAAAGTATTCTTGGCTGCATATTTTTCTCAGTTAGTACCCTGAATATATCATGCCAGTCCTTTCTGGCCTGCCAGGTCTCTGTGGACAGGTATTCTGCCAATCTAATGTTTCTACCATTATAGGTTACAGACCTCTTGTCCTGAGCTGCTTTCAGGATTGTCTCTTTGTCTCTGAGATTTGTAAGTTTCTCTATTATATGTTGGGGTGTTGACATATTTTTATTGATTTTGAGGGGGGTTCTCTGTGTCTCCTGGATTTTGATACCTGTTTCCTTCCCCTTATTAGGGATGTTTCCCTTTATAATTCTGCTCCTGTCTCTTTCCTCTTCTTCTAGGATCCCAATTATTCTAATATTGTTCTGCTTTACTGTATCATTTGTCTCTCGAATTCTCCCCTCGTGATCCACTAGTTATTTATCTCTCTTTTTGCTCTCTTTTTCTCAGCTTCTTTATTCTCCACTGTTTGGTCTTTTATATCACTAATTCTCTCTTCTGCCTCATTTATCATAGCAGTTAGAGCCTCCATTTTTTATTGCATCTCCTCAATAGACTTTTCGATTTCAACTTGGTTAGATTTAGTTCTTCCATATCTCTCGAAAGGGATTCTCTAGTGTCGTCTACACTTTTTTCAAGCCCAGCTAAGATATTTATAATTGTTATTTTGAACGCCAGTTCTGACATCTTATTAATGTTTATATTGATTAGGTCCTTGGCAGTCAGTACTGCCTCTTGTTCTCTTCTTTGTGGCTAGTTGTTTGGTCTTGTCATTCTACCTAGAGAAGAATAGATGAATGAGAGAACAAAATACTAAAATGGCAACAACAACCTCAGAGAAAAATACAATAAACAAATCAGAAGAGACGCAAAACTGGAGCGGGGGGGGGGTCGGGGAGGGGAAAAAAAAGAAAAAAAGGGGGAAAAAAGAGGATATAATCAGACAGGTGAGCAGAATAGAACAGTACACTGGATTCTGTGTGTATTTTGGTCTGTTTTTTAGAAAATTAGATCCCAAAATTGTAAAGAAAGAAAAACATATATGTACAAAAATTAAATTAAATACAATGAAAGGATATAATGTAACTACAGAAATGGAAATTAAAACACAAGTAAAATCAAAAAAGAAAGAAAAAACCCAACAACAACAAGAAAGGAAGGGATAGTAACAGACAGGCAAACAGAACAGAACAATACTCTATTGCCTGAATGTATTTTGGTCAGTTTGTTAGAGGTAACTACATCTCAAAGTTGTGAAGAAAGAAAAATTTATATATAGAAAAGTAAAAGTAAACACAGTGAAAGGATAGAATGTAACTGTAAAGACAAAAATTTTTTTAAAAAGTCTTTACAAAACAAAACAAAAAAGGGAAGAAGAATAAAAAATAAAAGAGAGAGAGAGAGAAAATATGAGCAGAAGGGTGAGTATAACAGAGCCATACACTAGATTTTGGGTGTATTTTGGTCTGTTAGAAGAAACTGCATCCCAAAATTTTAAAGAAAGAAAAACTTATCTATATATACACCAAAATAAGATTAAATACAATGAAGGGATAGAATGTAACTGTAAAAAATGAAAATTAAAAGAGATTTTAAAAAGGAGTTAATGAAACAAGAAATTGGTTGAATGAGTAAAGAAAAAAAATTTTTAATTAAAATATTAAAGTTGAAAGACTAAAGAATCATGGGGGAAAAGCCATGAGTTCTATGTGCTGTGTTCCACTAGCGCCAGAGTTTTACAGTTCTCATTGATCAGTAAATTTGGTTTTGGCTGGATATGCTTGCTGATTTTCTGGGGGAGGAGGCTGTTACATTGATTCTCAAGTGTCTTTGCCCCAGGCGGAATTGTACCACCCTTGACAGGGGGCCAGGCTAAGAAACCTGCTTCCCAGTTTGCTCCATGTGGCTTTTGTTCCCTGGTTTTCTCAGCAGCTTTAGAGGATGAGAATGAAAATGGTGGCCTCCCATTCACCACCCTGGACCTGAAAGCTCAGGGTCCAACTCCCCAGTGAGCTCTGAGAAAAGTAGTCAATCACTCCTGTCTCTCTGGCCTCCAGCCACATTCCATGCTCACTCAGCCTGTGACCAACCATTTCTAGCTCAGGCATGCGACCCCATTTCGAGTCTCCAAACCCTGCAGACTCCTGTGGTG
This sequence comes from Ursus maritimus, assembly GCF_017311325.1. NCBI lineage: Eukaryota > Metazoa > Chordata > Mammalia > Carnivora > Ursidae > Ursus > Ursus maritimus. Next base: position 5,935,655 of record NW_024425564.1, read on the forward strand.
TGCTCCCATGGCACTCCTCTTGAGGGACGAAGGATCTCACGGGTTCTGCTGCTTGTTGGGCCCCTACTCAGAAAGCAGTCACCGGACTGTGCCAAAGTTCAAGGTTTATGACAACCAAACTGAAAGCCTACTCCTGGGCTCAGTGATTGCAGCCAGTTTCCCCGCTCCAATACCTGGGAGCTTTGCCGCACTCAGGCACCCCGGTCTTCCTGTGACCCTGAGGATCCTGATGAGTAAGGGACAGGTGGGGCTAGGTATGGAGAGAGAGATAGGGGGCTATGTGATTGGGCTCACAAATCCCAAAAATCTGGAGGTGTGGGATAACCAGAGATAAGGGAACAAACCCAACCACTCTGCCCTAGAACCACCCTGCCTTAGGACCACCCTTGCCCCAGGACCACACTGCCCTAGGTGTGGGGGAGTGGGTGTCTTTTTTTATGATAATCACCTGTGACCAACAAGGAATAACCAGACCCTATAAAGGGAGTAAGCTATTGAAGGTGTTATCACTAGTCCTTGCTCAATGGTGATATCAATAGAGATATTAAAAGGATTTAAGTTCCCTGCTTAGCTTTCTATAAAAGACCAGCCCTAAAGGCCCTCATTGGCAACCCTGTCAGGACCCCTCTCACTCTGAGAGCTTTTTTTTGTATCTTCACTTAATAAACTTCTATCACTTTACTCACTCTCTGTTGTCAATGAGATTCATTCTTCAACTCTGTGAGACAAGAACCTAGCTCTCCTGAATCACTGAGACCACACTGCCCCAACTAGGGTTTCATCCCCACTTAGCAGTCTGAGTGACATCCCTCACTGGAGCAGACTGATTTTGGGGACGCCTGGGTGGCCCAGTCGTTTGAGTGTCTGCCTTTGGCTTAGGTCATGATCCCAGTGTCCTGAGATCGAGCCACATATCTCCCTGGTGAATGGGTGCCTGCTTCTCCCTCTCTCTCTGCCTCTCCCCCTGCTTATGCTCTCTCTGTGTCAAATAAATAAAATCTTTTTTTAAAAAGTAAAAATAACAAAAAGTTCTGATTTTGTTCTCTGCTGCTATATCACTTGCCAGTAGCCAGTTGAGATATTCAGGAAGTGGAAACAGCATCTAATGGTGTTAATTTGTAATAAAAATAATAATATTAAAGCTGAACAATCACAAAATTGATGGAAGCACTAAAACTTAGTAGATGCTTGTGAATCCAGAGTATACATATACTCTCTACTTTGGCCTAGAGGTCCAAGAATCTTTTTTTCAATTCTCAGATTTTGATAATGCAGATTGATTTAAAAATGTATTTCCTAGATAAGGAAAGATAATAAATAGTTGAATATATGGATAGAGGATAGATAGATGATAGATATAGATGATAAGTATAGACAGATGATAGATTATATAGATGATAGATATAGATAGATGATAGATGATAGATTTGATTGATAGATAGATGATAGATAGATAGATAGATAGATAGATAGATAGATAGAGACAGGATGGCCATCCCTCAAAGATTTCATGTTCTAAATCCCAGAATCTATGAGTGTGTTATGTTACATGATAAAGGGAAATTAAAATAACAGGTATAATTAAGGTTGCTGATCATTTGACCCTAAAAGAGGAGACCTGGGTTATCCACATGGGCTCAAGATAATCACAAATTTCCTTAAACATGGAGGAGGGAAAAAAAACATGATTCAAGACCCTGATCAAAATGGTGGATTTTTTTAGCCTCACAGAAACATCAAAATAAATAAATTAATAAGCAGACATCCGCAGAACTTCCTCAAGACTCTGAAAAATAGTCAAAGAGTTAGTGACAAGTGAAAATCCAAAAAAGAAAAGCCACTTTTTAAAAGATTTTATTGATTTATTTGTCAGAAAGAGAGAGACAGTGAGCACAAGCGGGGGAGCAGCAGGCAGAAGGAGAAGCAGGCTCCCAGCTGAGCAGGGAGCCTGACTCAGGACTCCATCCCGGGACCCTGGGATCATGACCTGGGCTGAAGGCAGACACTGAGCCACCCAGGTGTCCCTGAAAAAGCCATTTTTAAAATACCAAGAAAGTGGTGTATTTTTAGTTGCCCATATCCTAACCTCTCCCTACTGCAACGACAATCTTGATACTGAAGTGGCAATGGTTTGTGTTCTCAGTTGGGGAGCCTGGTCCTTAGCCCCAGAGAAAGCAGAGCAGACTTTAAGGAAGCCTTAATAAGGTTATCAGCAATTTCTCATCAGAAACTTTGAAGCCCAGAGGGAGTGGAATAATATACTTAAAGTGCTGGGGAAAAAAATTTCATTTGAGAATTCTATATCAGGCAAAATTGTATTTTTGAAAATGAAGGAAAGTTAAGGCATTGCTAAATAAACAAAGTATTAGGAGTTTATTACCTCTAGACCTGCCTTTTAAGAAATGCTAAAGTCCTTCAGATAAAGTAAAAGGATTCTAGACAGTACCTCAGTGTCTATGAAGAAATAAATATCTCTAGTAAAGGTAAATACATGAACAAGTATAAAATCCAGAATAATTTTAATATTTTATTGTGATTCTATATTTTATTTTATACATGATTTAAGAAACAAATACATAAAAATAATAATAAATCTATGTTATGAGCCATACAAAGTATAAAGATAAAATTTGTGACATCAATAACAAAGGCAAGGGAATGGAGCTGTATAAAAGTAGTTTTTGTATACTATTGAAGTTAGAGTGATATCAGTTCAAATTAGATTGTTATAATGTCAGGAAGTTAAATGTAATCTCTGGAGAAATTACAGAGAAAATATGTACAGAGCATACAGAAAGAAAATGAGAAGGGAGTCAAAACTTTATTCAAACAAACTAAACACAAAAGAGCTAGCAATAGAGAAAATGAAGGATAAAAAATCTGTAAGACATACATAAAATCAAGGGTAAAATAACAGAGGTAAAGTTTGTTAAGCATCTGACTCTTGATTCTGGCTCAGGGCTTGATCTCAGGGTCATGGGATGGAGCCCCACGTCAGGCTCCCAGCTCAGTGGGGAATCTGCTTCTCTCTCTCTTATAAGTAAATAATAAAATCTTTAAAAAATTAATAAAAAGGGGTGCCTGGATGGCTCAGTCAGTTAAGCATCTGTCTTCAGCTCAGGTCATTATCCCAAGGTCCTGGGGTCAAGCCCCACATCAGGCTCCCTGCGGGGAGTCTGCTTCTCCTTCTCCCTCTGCTTTCTGCTCCCCCTGCTTATGCTCATTCTCTCTATCAAATAAATAAATAAAATCTTTTAAAAAGATTAAAAGATAAATAATAAATAAATAATCATAGAAGTAAGTACTTCCTCATCAGTAATTATTTTTTAAAGATATATTTATATATTATTTGAGAGAGAGAGTAGGGGGAGGGTCAGAGGGAAAGGCTCTCCAGCAGACTCCCCATGGAGCACAGAACCCCATATGGGGCTCGATCTCACAATCCTGAGATCAAGACCTGAGTCAAAATCAAGAGTTGGATGCTCAACCAACTAAGCCACCCAGTCTCCCCACATCAGTAATTACTTTAAAGGTAAATAGATTAAACTCCTCAATAAAAAGGCAGACAGGCAGAATTGACATAATAGAAACAGCTTGATCCTAATTTTAATTTATGTTTCCTAGAAGAGACTCACTTTAGACAGAAAGATACAAATAGATTGAAAGTAGAATGATGGAAATTCCATGCAAATATTCCATGCAAATATCAACCAACCAAAAAACTATATATAGTATATATATAGTATTATCAGACAAAATAGACTTTAAGTCAAAATTTATGTCAAAAATCATTGCAAGACATAACAAGTGCATTATATATTAACAAAAGTGACAATTCACCAAGAATATATAACAATTAGATATATAAATGCAGCAAACACCAGACCCCCAAAATAAATGCTGCAAACATTGACAGAACTGAAGAAAGAAATACAGTTCTACAATAAGAGTTAGAGACTTCAATCTTCCACATTTAGTAACAGACACAACAATTAACATGATTAATAAGGAAAAAGAGAACTTAGACAACACTATAAACTGATTAAACATAACAGACATATATACAACACTTCATCCACAAAAACAGAATATTCTTCTTAAATGCACATGAAACACTGTCCATGATGGAACATAAACTACAAATCAAATATTAATGAATTTTTTAAAGTGAAATAATGTAAAGTGTCTTTACTTTTTACAAGATTTTATTTATTTATTTATTTGAGAAAGAGAGAGAGAGTGAGCATGAGTGGGGGGAGGGGTAGAGGGAGAGGGAGAAGCAGGCTCTCCACTGAGCAGGGAGCCCAACTCAGGGACAGTCCCAGTACCCCAGGATCACAACCTGAGCCAAAGGTAGATGGTTAACTGACTGAGCCACCCAGGCACCCCATGTCTTTAAGTTTTTTTCAATGGACTAAAACTAGAGATCAATAACAGAAGAAAAAATGGAAATTAAAAACATAAAATTAATCAACACACTCAAATTACCAGTGGGTCAAAGAAGAAATCACAAGGAAAATTAGAAAATACCTATGACAAATGACAGTGAAAACACACATAGCAAAACTTACTGGATATAGTTAAAGCAGTGATGAAAAGAGACATTATGGCTGTAAATATATGCATTAAAAAAGAAGAAATATCTCAAATCAATAATCTAATTGTATACCTTAAGGGACTTGAAGAAGATCAAACTAAATCCAAAGCTAACATGGAGAAGGAAATAGGAAAGATGAGAGTAGAGATAAGATAGTGAATAGAAAAAAGAGAGAAAATCAATGAGACCAAAAGTCGGTTTTCTGAAAAGATCAACAAAACTTGACAAACATCTAGCTAGACTAAGAAAAAAAGAGAGATTTATATAACTAAATGCAGAAATAAAGTAAGGACATCACTATCAGTTTTAATCAAGTAACAATAACTATAAAGAGAATGTTGTAAACAATTGTACATCCACAAAATAACATAGAGGAAGTGAACAAATCTGTAGAAACATACATTCTAACAAAACTGACTCACAAAGAAAGAAAATGTGAATATACTGGGGCACCAAGAAGAAAAAAAAAAGAAGAAAGAAAAAAAAAAAGGAAAAGATAATGTGAATACACCTATTACCGGTATGAACGTTGAAACAGTAGACAAAAACCTCCCAACAAAGTAAATCCATGACCAAATGATTTCACTGGTGAGTTCTGCCAATTGTCTAAAGGAATATTAACATTGTTTTTCCTCAAACTCTTCTTAAAAAATGTTGAAGAAGTAAAGAACACATGGCATTATATGTGATTTTGTATCAAAGAGCTTAGTACAGAGAAGGCACTCAGTCAATGTCAATGTTGACACTGGTAATTGTGGTGGTGGTGTTGCTACTACTAGTGACAATGATATATCTAAAGAACACTTTAAGAAGTTATTTTGGGGGGATTTTCAGTTCAGTCACAATAAATTTAAAATTCTTTTTCTACTTTACTTTTTGGCATAAAACAAGGTTGAACCCTATAGATTTTTCAGGGGAAAAAAACCCTCTCTCTCTATATATGTGTATATGTATTTCTTTTCTCTTCAAGGTGGATACCCTATTACATATATACATATGTTTATATATGTAAGAAGATGTGTTATTGAAACATTCTTTCTTCCTATAAATACCCTCATCTTTTACCAAAAATAGCCCAATAAACATTAACTTATTTGCAAAATAGGTTTAGTTTCAAAAAGAATTTGGCCTCATGATCTTCTTCTTTTTTTTTTTAGAATAGATTTCTCTTAATGGCATGGTCATAAAACAGAATATCATACAACAATGAACAATCTACAACCACATACAGCAATATGGATAAACTTCACATATATAATGTTACCTAAAAGAAAAAGACACAAAAGTACAAACTATGTGCTTTCATTTATATAAAGTACAAATATGGGTAAAACTAAATTATGCTATTAGGAGTGGTTAGTCTTGCAGGAACAGTGATTGCAAGAGGACATGAGGAGTGCAAACTGCTAACAATGTGGTTTTGGGTTTTTTTTTATTATTATGTTATGTTAGTCACCATACAGTACATCATTAGTTTTTAATGTAGTGTTCCATGATTCATTGTTTGAGTATAACACCCCGTGCTCCATGCAATACATGCCCTCCTTAATACCCATCACCAGGCTAAACCATCCCCCCACCCCCCTCCCCTCTGAAACCCTGTTTGTTTCCCAGAGTCCATAGTCTCTCATGGATCGTCTCCTCCTCTGTATTCTCCCCCTTCATTTTTTCCCTTCCTTCTCCTAATGTCCTCCCTGCTATTCCATATATTCCACAAATAAGTGAAACCATGTGCTAATTATCTTTCTCTGCTTGACTTATTTCACTTAGCATTATCTCCTCCAGTCCCATCCATGTTCATGCAAACGTTGGGTAATCACCATTTCTGATAGCTGAATAATATTCCATTGTATATATGGACCACATCTCCTTTATCCAGTCGTCTGCTGAAGGGCATTTCAGCTCCTTCCACAGTTTGGCTATTGTGGACATTGTTGCTTTGAACATTGGGATGCATGTGCCCATCTCAGGCTGATTTTGTGGGTGTTCAGGATGGTCTGGTAGATATCCAGCTCGATTCAGGGGACCAGCTAAAATAGGGTCCCCTACTCCTCTGCCACCTTTTCCTCTACCAGACCATTTGAACACCCACGAAATCAGCCTGAGATGTAAGAAGATATATCTGGATCTCTACAAACAGAACGTCTCTGGCGGTTGGTCCCAAGGTATGAAGCGCAGAGCTCTGATTCTGTGGGCAGATATCAGAAGATAAATGTAATGGGGAGGGAGCCTCCATGCTCTTGTGCCAGGAAGGCAAAAGCCTCCTGGGGGGGGGGGAAGAGATTTCTCACGTACAGAGGGGGAAGAGATTTCTCACATACAGAGGGAGGAACACCAGAATAACATCAGACCTGTCTACAGAGACCTGGCAAGCCAGAAAAAGCTGGCAAGACATAGAGCTCTAAGTGAGAAGAACATGCAGCCAAGGATCTTTTATTCAGCAAGGCTGTCATTCAGAATGGATAGAGAGACAAGGAGATTCCAAGACCAGCAGAAACTGAAAGAATATGTGACCACCAAGCCAGCCCTACGAGAAATATTAAGGGGGGTTCTATAAAAGTAAAAAGACCCCAAGAGTGATACAGAACAGAAATTTACAGACACAATCTATAGAAACAAAGACTTCACGGGCAACAAGACAACATTAAAATCATACCTCTCAATAATCATTTTCAACATGAATGGCCTAAATGCTCCCATATAATGCCACAGGGTTGCAGATTAGATAAAAAGACATGCCCCATCCATATGCTGTCTACAAGAGACTCATTTTGAACCTAAAGATACATCCAGACTGAAAGTGAAGGGATGGAGAACCATTTTTCATGCCAACGGACCTCAAAAGAAAGCTGGATTAGCAATTCTCATATCAGACAAATTAGATTTTAAGCTGAAGACTGTAGTTAGAGAAACAGGACACCATATTATTTTTAAAGGGTGTATCCAACAAGAGGACTTAACAATTATAAATATCTATGCCCCCAACAGGGAAGCAGCCAGCTACATAAGCCAGCTCTTACTCAGAATAAAGAGACATACAGATAATAATATGTTAATAGTAGGGGACCTCAGCACTCCACTCTCAGCAATAGACAGATCATCTAAGCAGAAAATCAACAAAGAAACAAGAGCTTTGAATGACACACTGGACGAGATGGACCTCATAGATATATACAGAACATTCCACCCTAAAACAACAGAATACTCTTTCTTCTTGAATGCACATGGAACTTTCTCCAGAATAGACCACATACTGGGTCACAAAACAGGTCTCAACCAATACCAAAAGACTGAGATTATTCCCTGCATATTCTCAGACCACAATGCTTTGAAACTGGAACTCAATCACAAGAAAAACTTTGGAAGAAACTCAAACACTTGTAAACTAACAATCATCCTGCTTAAGAATGTTTGGGTAAACCAGGAAATTAAAAAAGAACTTAAGCAATTTATGGAAACCAATGAGAACAAAAACACATTGGTCCAAAACCTATCTGATATTACAAAGGTGGTCCTAAGGGGAAAATATATAGCCACCCAAGTCTCACTGAAAAGGAAGAAAAATCTAAAATACAGACCCTATACTCACACCTTAAAGTACTGGAGATGGAACAACAAAACATGCCTAGGCCACGCACGAAATGAGAATTGATTAAGATTAGAGCAGAGATCAATGAATTAGAAACCAGAAATACAGTAAAGCAGATCAACAAAACTAGAAGCTGGTTCTTTGAAAGAATTAATAAGATCGATAAGCCACTGGCCAGACTTATTCAAAAGAACAGAGAAAGGACCCAAATTAATCAAATTATGAATGAAAGGGGAGAGATCACAACTAACACCAAGGAAACAGAAACAATCATTAGAAACTATTATCAATAATTATATGCCAATAAATGAAGCAACCTGGAAGAAATGGATGCCTTCCTGGACACCTATAAACTACCAAGTCTGAAACAGGAAGAAATTGATTATCTAAATAGACACATAAACTGTAAAGAGATTGAAGTAATGATCAAAACCTCCCAAAAAACAAGAGTCCAGGGCCTGATGGATTCCCTGGGGGAATTCTACCAAACAGTCAAAGAAGAAATAATACCTATTCTCCTGAAGCTGTTTCAAAAGGAAAACTTCCAAACTCATTCTGTGAGGCCAGTATTACCCTGATTCCCAAACCAGGCAAAGACCCCATCAAAAAGGAGAATTACAGACCAATGTCCCTGATGAATATGGAAGCCAAAATCCTCAACAAGATCCTGGCTAATAGAATCCAACAGTACATTAAAAGGATTATCCATCATGACCAAGTGGGATTCATCCCTGGGATGCAAGGGTGGTTCAACAATCCCAAATTGATCAGTGTGATAGAACACATTAATAAAAGACAAGAACCATATGATCCTCTCAATTGATGCAGAAAAAGCATCTGACAAAATACAGCATCCTTTCCTGATTAAAACCCTTCAGAGTGTAGGGATAGAGGGTACATTCCTCAATTTCATAAAAACCATCTATGAAAAGCCTACAGCGAATATCATTCTCAATGAAGAAAAGCTGATAGCCTTTCCCTTAGGATCAGGAACACAACAAGAATGCCCAGTCTTGCCATTATTGTTTGACATAGTACTAGAAGTCCTAGCAACAACCAGACAAAAAAAAAGAATAAAAGGTATTCAAATTGGCAAAGAAGTCAAACTCTCTCTCTTCGCAGATGACATGATACTCTATGTGGAAAACCCAAAAGACTCCACCCCCAAATTACTAGAACTCATACAACAATTCAGTAATGTGGCAGGATAGAAAATCAATGCACAGAAATCAGTTGCATTTCCATACACGAACAATGAGACTGAAGAAAGAGAAATTAGGGACTCGATTCCATTTACAATAGCACCAAAAATCATATGATATCTTGGAATTAACTTAACCAGAGAAGTAAAGGATCTATATTCTAGAAACTACAGACATTGAAGAAGTCACAAAAAGATGGAAAAATATTCCATGCTCACGGATCAGAAGAATAAACATAGTTAAAATGTCGGCGCTACCCAGAGCAATTTACATGTTCAACACCATCCCGATCAAAATACCAATGACATTTTTCAAAGAACTGGAACAAACAGCCCTTAAATTTGTGTGGAACCAGAAAAGACCCCGAATCACCAAGGAAATGTTGAAATGGACAAACAAAGCTGGGGGCATCTCGTTGCTGATTTCAAGCTGTACTACAAAGCTGTAATCACCAAGACAGCGTGGTACTGCCACAAAAACAGACACAGGGACTAATGGAACAGAATAGAGACTCCAGAAATGGACCCTCGGCTCTATGGTCAACTAATCTTTGACAAAGCAGGAAAAAACATCCAGTGGAAAAAAGACAGTCTCTTCAATAAGTGGTGCTGGGAAAATTGGACAGCTATTTATAAAAGAATGAATCTTGACCACTCTCTCACACCATACACAAAGATAAACTCCGAATGGATGAAAGACCTCAACGTGAGACAGGAATCTACCAAAATCATAGAGGAGAACATAGGCTGTAACCTCTTTGGCATCGGCCACAGCAACTTCTTTCATGACACGTCTCCAAAGGCAAGAGAAACAAAAGAAAAAATAAACTTGTGGGACTTCATCAAGATAAAAAGTTTCTGCATAGCAAAGAAACAGTCATCAAAACAAAGAGGCAACCCATGCAATGGGAGAAGATATTTGCAAATGAAACTACAGATAAAAGGCTGGTATCCACGATCTATAAAGAACTTCTCAAACTCAATATATGAGAAACAAATAATCAAATCAGAAAATGGGCAGAAGATATGAACAGACACTTTTCCAATGGTGACATACGAATGGCTAACAGACACATGAAAAACTGTTCAAAATCTTTAGCCATCAGGGAAATTCAAATCAAAACCACATTGAGAAGGGCACCTGGGTAGCTCAGTCATTAAGCGTCTGCCTTCGGCTCAGGTCGTGATCCCAGCGTTTTGCGAACAAACCCCGCATCGGGTCCCTGCTCAGCAGGAAACCTGCCTCTCCCTCTCCCACTCTCGTTTCTTGTGTTCCCTCTCTCGCTGCCTCTCTCTCTCTGTCAAATAAATAAATAAAATCTTTAAAAAAAAATAAAAACGTCACTGATACCACCTTATGCCAGTTAGAATGGCAAAAATTGACAAGGCAAGAAACAATAAATGTTGGAGAGGTGTGGAGGATGAACCCTCTTACACTGTTGGTGGGAATGCAAGTTGGTACTGCCACTTTGGAAAACAGTGTGGAGATCCCTCAAAAAGTTAAAAATAGATCTACCCTATGACCCAGCAATTGCACTACTGGGTATTTACCCCAAAGATACAGACGTAGTGAAGAGAAGGGCCATATGCACCCCAATGTTCAAAGCAGCATTGTCCACAATAGCTGAATTGTGGAAGGAACCGAGATGCCTTTCAACAGATGACTGGATTAAGATGTGGTCCATATATACAGTGGAATATTACTCAGCCATTAGAAAGAACGATTACCCAACATTTGCATCAATATGGATGGAACCGGAGGAGATTATGCTAAGTGAAATAAGTCAAGCAGAGAAAGACAATTATCATATGGTTTCACTCATTTGTGGAATATAAGGAATAGCAGGGAGATCGGTAAGAGAAGGATGGGTAAAATGAAGGGGGGATAAACAGAAGGGGAAATGAACCACGAGAGCATGGACTCTGGAAAATAAACTGAAGGTTTTAAAGGGAAGGGGGATGGAAGGATGGGCTAGCCCGGTGATGGGTATTAAGTAGGGAATGTATTTCATGCAACACTCAGTGTTATATGAAAACAATGAATCATGGAACACTACATCAAAAACTAATGGTGTACTATATGATGACTAACATATGATAATTAAAAAAAAAGAAAAAAGGAATGGTCTGGTAGATATCCAGCTCGACTTAGGGGACTGGTCGAAAGAGGGTCCCCTGCTCCTCCACCATCTTTCCCTCTCCCTGATTATCTTCTTAAGTGCAGCAAATATAGTGGTTGACAACATAGACTCTTTAAAATCTCTTTTGCTGGAACTTTTTATAAATAATCTGTAGATTGAACTTTTAATAGGCTTTCAACACCAGAAGCCAAGCCAAATACTTGCCATCAGATTTCACTGGCACCCCCCACAGATTTGGGTGAATTCCTCTCTTCTTGGGGTTCCCAAAACATCCTGAGCTTCTTGCAACTGCCAGGAAGTAACCTTCTTTACTCACCTGGTAAGGCTACTAGGAACTCTGTAAGCAAGGTAACAGGCTGAAATTTCCATGGGGGCTTTATTAGATCCATAAAGTCAACCGAGTTCCTTGAAGCTGTCTGGTCATATCTGAGTCTCTGCAGGTCTTTCCCAGATATGACATTCTAGTCAGAGCCTTGACAATATTATCAATGTTTCCAATTGTGCCTTGTCATAGGAGAACAAATTCTCATTGGACTTGGGCAAATCAATATATTGTAATAAAAATATAAGACTGCTCTCTGAAAGTTTCTGAATTCTGGAGCATTCAGATAGAGAGAAAAGATAAATTTTTCAATTTGTTCACAAAGATATATTTATCAAACTACTATAAATCAGCTTAAGACAAAAAGTTTTCTTAAATCCAAAAAAACAAAAAGTTCCAGCCTGGTAAGTCTATGATGCAGGAAGGACCCTGGTCCTTATGGGGTAGTCTCAGGAAAAGATGGGTGGAGGTGTTAGATCTACCCTGGGCAAGAGAAACCCTCACAGATGGGGACCCTCTGGCCCAGGCCTACTGATATCCTTCCCAAAATAATAATAGTCCACTTGTCTGTAGTAAATATGTCCCTGGATGCAGCCACTACCCATCCTTCCCTCCTCCTGTCTGAAAACAGGAGACAAGTAACCTGGCAAGAAAGGCATCAAAACCTACCCAGCTCCACCCAGAGATTCGACTCCCTCCCCCATGTCCTAGGACAGTGGGACATTAGCTGGGGGAGATGAATGTACTGGGAGGTGAATGTTGAGGATGCACATTCCTGGGACCTGGGAATTTGTAGGGACAAATGTAATAAGGAAGGGGAGGGTCACAGTGTCCCCACAGAATAGTTTCTGGGCCATCAGTTTCTATGAGGGGGAACACTGGGCCCTCGCCTCCTTAGAAACCTGTCTTACTATAAGAGAAAAAAAACCCTTAGAGTCTGGATATTCCTGGATTATGAAGATGGAGATGTATCTTTCTATAATATGATATGATAGATGGGTCCCACATTTTCTCCTTTTCCCAGAACACATTCAGTCGTGCCTTAAGACCACTTTTCAAGCTTTGGTCCCCTGACTCAGGCCCCCTGACCAGGTGGAGGAGAACAGATATAATTCATATGCCTGTGTAATGATGACCTTGAGCTTCCATGATAATTATAACTCTCCTACCAGCCACAGATTGATATTTGTTTTCCTTCTTTTTGGTTCACTCTCAAGATGATATTCTGGGACAAAGACTCATAGTTGCCCCTCATATCAATTCTCCCTTCTTCCTTAGTTATAGGCTTCTATTCTTATTGTTTATAACAGCCTAGTATGATTAGATTTCCTCACCTCCCCTCCTGAATGTGATTAAATGATGCATTACATCATTTTACAGTACATTACAAATTGAATTATTGTGTATGATTTCTGAGATGGGCTTTTAAAGAAAAAATGTGTTCTTTTCTCGTTTTCTTTACTTTTCCTGATGACTGGAATGGGTCATAATGGATGGAACTCTAAGAACAGCTCTCACTATGTAATATGACATGGATGGCAGAGAACATAGAATGAACTTGGGTTTTTGGCAACTTCATAGAACTACTCTATTGCCCAATTCCTGAATTCTTTTCAATGAGAAATAAACTTTTATATCTTAAAGCCATTGTCACTTGAAATTGAATCCAATCCTAAATGGTTCATCCTCCCTTTAAGGATGGCAGCTGATGATATCCATAGTTGAATATTCAGGTGAAACAGGAGGTAGAATGTCCTCTTCTTGATCATTTAGCTACTCATACTCCCGCAGTGTGTCAGTCTCATCAGGGCGTCTCAATTTCTCTTCTCTGACTTCACCTCCTACCCTTTCCTATTCATTTTCATGGTTAATAATTTTAAGTATTCTCTTACTACTAAATGAAAATCCCTGGCCTTGTTGTTGTTCTTTTTCACCTATTTGGTAAAACCCCAAATATGGATAAATCTATTCATCCATATCTCATACTAGCAGCTTAACATGCTAAATACCTCCACATATGAGGAGATTGGCTCCTCTATACATGCATAGTCATGTGTAATAACTTGAACACCAGCCCTATATGGTAATTCTCCCATGCATCTCCAGCCACTTGCATTTCCTTACTTTCACAGTCAGTTTCATTAAAAATTCCACTTTCTTTAAACTTCCAACTCTATTCCCACCTTATTCTCAATACATGATTGTGTTCCCACTTTGAAATCTAATAATAATAAAAGGAATTAGAATTAATCAGAAAGGAATTGTCTCACCTTTGTAATAATAGATATAATGAATCTATCTAAATCTCTACTTCTCTATCATTTCTCCCTCATCATAATATTAAGGAAAATATTCTATTTCTTTTATAGGACATATCAACCCATTTGTTCTCTCCATCCATCCTATACTATCCTGTCTGGTACCGGGATCCATCAATTATTCTTTCCAGACTTTCTATTAGCTTTTTCCCAGGAACCTTAAGATTTTCAAAATCTTGACCATCTTAAAATCAAAACGATACAATCTTCCATCAACTCTATATCCTCCCATATACTCTTCTTTCTTTCAAAATTAAACTTCTCAAAATAATTATCTAAAAACTCTATTTCCTGATTCCCATTTCCTTCTCTGTATATTCTATGTACATGTTGAATTGTGTCTCCCCTACCACCTCTCCAAAATTCATGTTGAAATTCCTAACCTCTAGTACCACTTGGAAATAGGGTCTATCAGAGGTCATTTGTTAAGATGGAGTAGAGTGAGTCCCTAATCCAATATGACTGGTGTCCTCATAAAAAGGGGAAATTTGGACACAGACATGCACACAGGGAGAACACCATGTGAAGATTGTAATTTTGCTGCCAACAGCCAAAGTATGTTCAAGAATGCTGGCAAACCAACAGAAAATTAGAAGAAAGACTTGGAATGGATGTTTCTCTTCAGAGGAAGCATGGCCTGCCAACAGCTTTATTTCAGACTTCTAGTTTCCACAACTATGATAGGATGAACTCCAACTTCAGTTGTTTAAGCTACTTAGTTTGTGATACTTTGTTATAGTATAGTAGCAGGCCTAGCAACCTAATACACTTCTATATATATATATATACACACACACACACACAATCTGATTTAAAAGTAAAAGGACTTGTTACAGAAACTCCAGAGAATTTCTACATTAGAAACTTCATGTCACAGTTGAAAACAAAGATAAAAAATGTACTTCAACCATAGCAGGAATTCAGAAACTCTGATGAATCTATCTATGCAAAGTACTTAATTCTGCAATAGTTATGTCTTACATTTTAGTTTTACAATTGCACGTTTTAATACACATTATCTCATGTCAAACTTCACAATATCCCTTATAAACATTTTACTCCTATTTTGTAGATAAGTAAAGTAAGACTTTCCTTGTTTAAAGTAAGTTATGTGACTTACTTGTCCAAAGTCAAAAGATGCAAGACTGGAGCACAAGTCTTCTAACTCCCCAAATAAAAGATAATTTTCACTAATCAGTTAAACTCACTCTTTTCTTATTATATAGACCAGAGTATCCTGATACTTGCACTTAATACTGAGAAGAGGTTACAGGTTTATGATTAAAGAAACTATTTTCAAAGCAGTGCAGGCAAAGTCAGTTATAGAAAATGGTAGGCATTAAGCTCTTAAAATTTAAGTGACCCTAAATCAGTGTTAAAAAGATACAACATACTCAAAATGTAGTCACTTTTGCTAAATCTCACTGAGACTTAATAATACCTAAACTAATTGCAATTTTAGCCTTTTCCAGCAAGTAGAATTTTAAAAGATTTTATTTATGTATTTATTTTAAAGAAAGAGCACGTGCACAAGCAGGGGGAGGGGCAGAGAAAAGGGGAGGAGGAGAGAGAGAGAAGCAGACTCCCTGCTGAGCCCTGACAGGTTGATGGGGCTGAATCTCACAAGCATAAGATCCTGACCTGAGCTGAAATCAAGAGGCCAGCATTTAACTGACTGAGCGACCCAGGTGCCCCCCAGAGAGTGGAATTCTAAACATGCCTGGTGATCGACACTAGTGAGGTAATCATGATAAGACCTCTGCCTTGGCCTAAGGGAAGGTAACCTTTCCTGAAATAATCCACTCTTCGAACTTCCTTGTCCCACCCTCATTCCCCTGTAAAAACCTTCCCGTTTTGTACAGCTCAGGTCTTTCCTTATTTGCTAAATGAGCTGCTGGCTGATTTATGAATCATTGAATAAAGCCAATTACATCTTCAAATTTACTCAGGTGAATTTTGTTTTTTAACATCAGTAATTCTCAAAGTGTGGTTCCATGGAACATTATTCCTATAACCTCCTTTTTTTAATAATAATATTATTTTATTATATTATGTTAGTCACCATACAGTACATCCCTGGTTTTTTATGTAACCTCCTTGGTCAAATACTTGCAAACTCTTTTCTAACGTAATGATTATAAAATCCTGCAGTCTGCAGTGTATGTTGGAAAACACTATTCTAAACTATTCCAGCCTAAAAGTACTGAAAAGAAATAGAAAAAGGATGAATCCTAATATGTGATGACTCATAAATGTTAATATTTCCGAAAATTATTCTAAATCCTTTTATCTGCTACTGAAGTCTACTTCTTTAAGAAGAAAAAATCTGCAGCATAAGCCATGTTTCCTTTCCTTGCAGGATTTTTTCTCCATCAGTGCCCATGGTTCTTGGTCAAGCCACTTCAAAGAATGAAGAGATAGACCAGACAGAGTGGTGGGCAGCAAAGCAAGGTTTATTGAGCGATAACAAAGTGATAGTACAAAACTCCCAAGGAGGAAGGGGACCCAAGACGGTTGCCCCCAAAGTTTCGAAGTCTAGGGGTTTTTATGGGCTTGTTGGCAGGTTGTTTTAATCTGATTAACCCTCCCTGCAGCTGTCATCCAATCAGATTTTTGTCACTTATCTATCATACGGGAGAAGGTGGAGCACTCCTTCCAGGGCAGTGTAAAATCCTTTTAAGGGTGGTTTCCTCTTAGGGTAGGGGCCCCTTGTCCCTGCCTGACTGCCTTCCCACTATCCTTCATCACTTTTATGGCTTTGAGTGTTTGTACTATTTTTTCCCATCATTTCTCAGCGACTTTGGAGGGACTCCTACTGAGTGAAGTGGGTTGGGTGGGGCAGATCCGAAGATTTCAGGGGTAGGGCACATGGTATTAGCAAGGTAGGCAGAAAGTGTTCACTTTGGTTCCCACAAGTGTCCAGCTATGTAGGCTGTGTGGGGAGGGAGACATGGCACCTGCCAGCTCCTTTGTTCTTGGAGAAGTCTCCTAAAGATCCCTGCCCCTCTAGCACAAGTTCTGAGACAGTAAATAACTCTCCCTCATGTCTATCCCAGGCACTTTTGAAACTGCAGCTTCTATGCTCTATCTTGGCAGGGTTGTTTGTTACGCTGTCTCCTTGTGGACAGGGATTCAGTTTCTTATCACTCTCTGACTCTCCCAGAACTGAGTCCACTGATTTTTAACGTACCCCTATTTAAGTCTCTCTGGTTGTAAAAACAAAACAAAACAAAAAATTCGTGAAGTTAAGCCCCACTGGTTTTCAAAGCCAAATGTTATGGGGACTTGTTTTCCGAGTGCAAATGTCCTGTGCCTGGTGTTCTGTCTTCTTCTCTCCCTTCTCCATGCTTGTAGTGCCCCCCAGCTTGTGGTTAATCTAGCCAGGAATTCGGTTCCTAATTATGCCTCTGTCCCTTGTAAACCCTTTTTGATGTGGCCTCCTCTGTGCTTAACTGTGGAAAGTGTGTTCTGCCGGTCTTCAGATTTTCTGGATTGGTTGCCCTGATGTGGCTGTCCTCAAGGTGTTTCTGTGGTGAATTTAGGATCCTTATACTCCACCATCTTTCCCAAAGTCTGTGTATTGCTTTTTTTAGACATACTGCTCCCACACATATACTAGCTCACAGCATAGTATAAACATAACTTTTTTTTTTTTAAAGATTTTATTTATGTGACAGAGAGACAGCCAGCGAGAGAGGGAACACAGCAGGGGGAGTGGGAGAGGAAGAAGCAGGCTCATAGCGGAAGAGCCTGATGTGGGACTCGATCCTAGATCGCCAGGATCACGCCCTGAGCCGAAGGCAGACGCTTTAACGACTGCGCTACCCAGGCGCCCCTAAACATAACTTTTATATGCACTGCGAAACCAAATATTTCTTTGATTCACTTCATTGCAATATTTGCTTTTCGAGGTGGTCTGAAGCCAAACCCACAATATCTCCGAAGTATGCCAGTATCTTGATTTAGGGAGGGTCAGACAAATGTACACTTACATAAAAATCCACCGAGCTGTACGTCTGAGGTTTATGTACTTTTCGGCGTGTGTGTTACAGTTGACAAGAACAAGAAGCTGGCTAAGACACAGTTGAACAACAAACTCTGGCTAAGACAGACATGGTTAAGACATAGCTCCAGAATTAGCAGGAGGGAAACTTTTATTTCATGCTGATAGTTGTATTTTTTTAGATTTTTATAATAGCTATGCATCTTTTTAAATTTAAAAATGTCCATTCAAATAAACAGTACATTGCAATTTACCATGAAACTTTATTCAATTATGAGATGTATATATACGTACTCAAAGACTAGAAGTACACTGAAATGTTAAACAATTTTTCTCTAGAAAGAGAAATGTTTTCTTATTTTTATGTTGCTCTATTTTCAATTTTTTCAGCGTTGTGCACGTATTGCTTTTATAAGAGGGAAAAAATGTCTAAAGATTGATGGAGAGAGCTGTTTCTTTCCTTAGCTATTACCAGGAGCACCAGGAAAGGAAAATGAACCAAAAGCTAAGATTTCTGAGGAACTTGTGGAAGAGTTCACTGACATGGGTTACATTTTTATTTATTATTTATTTATTTTTAAGATTTTATTTATTTGAGAAAGAGAGAAAGAGAGAGAGAGACGGATCGAGCAGGGGGAGGGGCAGAGGAAGAAGGGGAAGCAGACTACCTGCTGCGTACAAAGTCCAACCCGGGGCTTGATCCCAGAACTCTGAGATCATGACCCAAGCCAAAGGCAGATGCTTAACCAACTGAGCCACCTAGGCACCCTCAAGGTTACATTTTTAAATCTATTAGATTTTAAAATATGTCATCTTAAATACATTACTTGACCTATAGAACACTGCATGTAGTAGGTACTAAATAAATATTTGTTTAATGAACAATATGACCATTAAAGACATCTGTGGCTTCATGTGCCTTACACATATTATATAGTAGCATAACTTACCAAAATGTTCAGGTCAATTGTACTGAAGTGAATGGAAATTCTCCAAGGGCAGCTCTTAGGGCATCCTCATCATGCAATGAGACTTGCCCTGAAACTCTCTAAGCAACTCTGGTCTGTCCAGGCAGATACAAAATACAAAGACAAGCAGGAAAGAATACTATGTATATGATCCCCCCCGAGTATTCACATATTTATATCTTCACTTATCTTAAAAAGGCAAAGTAAAATTACTGTGTAAACATGGAATGTATTAGAGGAAAATAAATTGTTCGAAATACCACAATGAGAGATAACCATTATTACTAATGTATTTTATGGTTTTCAGATTTATTTATATTGTAACTAATTTGAACTTTTTTTTTTGCTGTTTTAAACTTCTTTTTATTGATATATAGTTGACACACAATGTTAATTAGTTTGTGTACAACATAGTGATTTAACAGCTCTGCTACACTCACAAGTATAGCTACCATCTGTTTCCATATAACACTTTGCAATACCATTGACTATATTCCCTTTGCTCTACTTTTTATTCCTGTGACTTATTCATTCCATAACTGAAAGCCTGTATCTCTCACTTCCCTTCACCCATTCTGCCCATCCCCCATCCCTCCCCTCTGGCAGCCATCAGTTGGTTCTATGTATTTATAGGTGTGATTCTAATTTTTGTTTATTTATATTTTAGATTCCACATATAAGTGAAATAATACTGTATTTGTCTTTCTCTGACTTATTTTGCTTTTAGCATAATACCTTCTGGGTCCATTCCTGTTGCTGCAAATGCTTAAGAGCTCATCCTTTTTTAAAGCTGCATAATACTCGTGTGTGTGTGTGTGTGTGTGTGTGTGTGTGTGTGTGTGTGTACACCACATCTTCCAATCTATCTATCGATGGACACTTGGGATGCTATATCTTAGCTATCATAAACAATGCTGTAATAAACATAGGGGTACATATATCTTTTTGAATTAGTGTTTTCATTTCCATGGGTAAATACCCATTGGTGGAATTACTGGATCATATGGTGATTCTACTTTTATTTTTTCGAGAACTCTCAATACTGTTTTCCACAGTGGGTATACCAATTTACATCTACCAACAGTGCACAAGGATTGCTTTTTCTCCACATCCTCACCACTTGTCACTTCTTGTCTTTTTTTTTCCATCCATTCTGAGATGATCATATGATATTTATCTTTTGTTTTGTTAATATAATGTATAACACTGATTGATTTGCAAGTATTAAACTATCCTTGAAACCCTGGAATAAATCCCACTTGGTTATGGGGAATGATCTTTTTAATTTATTGTTGGATTCAGTTTGCTAATATTTTGTTGAGGATTTTTGCATCTATGTGTATCAGGAACATTGGACTGTAGTGTACTTTCTTATGATGTCTTATTCTGGTTTTGGTATCAGAGAAATCCTGGCTTCATAGAATGTTTTTTGGAAGCTTTCTTTTCTATTTTATTTTTTGGAATAGTTTGAGGAGAATAGGTGTTAATACTTCTTTAAATGTTTGGTAGAATTCAACTGTAAATACATCCGATGGTGGATTTTTGTTGGTAGTTTTTTTTTATTAAGGATTCAATTTCTTTACCAGTAATTGGTCTGTTCAGATTTTTTATCTCTTTCTGATTTAGTTTTGGAAGATTCTATGTTTCTAGAAATTTGTCCATTTCTTCTAGGTTGTCAATTTTCTTGGAATATAATTTTTTTATAGTAGTCTCATAATATTTTGTATTTCTATGGTGTTGGTTATTGCTTCTATGTCATTTCTGATTTTATTTATTTGGGTCCTTTCTCTTTTATTCTTGATAAACTTGGCTAATGGTTTATCAATTTCGTTATCTTTTGAAAGAACCAGCTCTAGGTTTCATTGATCTTTTCTATATTTTCTTTTCTTCTTTTTCTTTTTTCAGTCTGCATGTCATTTATTTTTGCTCTGATTTTGTTATTTCCTTCCTTCTACTCACCTTGGCTTTTGTTTGTTCTTTTTCTAAGTTCTTTTAGGTATTAGGTTAGATTGTTTATTTGAGTTTTTTCTTCTTTCCTGAAGTAGGTCTATAGTGCTATAAACTTTTTCTTAGAACTGCTTTTGCTACATCCCAAATATTTTGGACCATTGTATTTGCATTTTCATTTGTCTCCATGTATTTTTTTAAATTTCTTCCTTGATTTTTCATTGACCCATTGGTTGTTTAGCAGCATGTTGTTTGGCCTCCGTATGTGTTTTTTCTAGGTTTTTTCTTGTGATTTATTTCATGTTTAATGACATTGTAGTCAGAAATGTATGATATGATTTAAACCTTCTTAAATTTATTGAGACTTCTTTTGTCATCTAACATGTGATCTATCCTGGAGAATGTTCCATGTTTGCCTACAAAGAATGTATTCTGTTGATTTTGGATTTCTTCAACTAAGGTTTCTACACCTTTCTTTCTCTTTTCTTCTGAGACCGCTATAATGCAAATGTTTGTTCACTTGATGTCGTCTAAGACATCCCTTAACCTATCCTTATTTTTTAAAATTCTTTTTTTCTTTTGCTGTTCAGCTGGGTGCTGTATATTGCTCCGTCTTCCAGATCACTGACCTGTTCTTCTGCATCCACTGATCCACTTTTGATTCCCTGTAGTGTGTTTTTCATTTCAGCTATTGTATTCTTCAACTCTGATTGGTTCTTTTTCATATTTTCTCTCTTTGTTGAAGTTCTGAGTTCTTTTGTTCTTCTCTCCAGTCTGGTGAGCATGATCTTGACTTTAAACTCTTTTGTCAGGCATATTGCTGATGTCCATTTCATTTAGTTCTGAGGTTTTGTCTTGTTCTTTCATTTGGAGTATATTCTTCTGTCTGCCCATTTTGTTTAACTGTCTGTGTTTGTTTCTATGAATTAAATGGAATAGTTATTTCTCCTAAATTTGAGGGGATGATCTTGTATATAATTATCGTCTGTGTGAACTATGTGCGCCTAAGTGATTTTTGCTGACTGGCTGGAGTTGTGGCTGGCATGGGCTGGGGGTCACTGGGAAGTCCATAATGGGGCTGCCTTGGTGGGATGGCTGAAGCTGAAGTGGATGTGGTCGGGCAGTCCTGAGGCTCTCTGCACAGAGGGTGCTCTGGCAGGACAGCTGAAGTGTGCAAGCCAGGAGGTCCCAGAGCTCTCCACACAGTGATTGTCCTGGCAGAATAGCTGAAGCTGAAGTGGATGCAAGGTAGGGGGACCCAGGTCTTTTCATTCAGGTGCCCTAGCAGTGTAGCTGAAGCTGAAGTGGGTGCAAGCTAAGGGATCCCATGGCTCTATGCATTGAGGGCACTTGGCAGGATGGACAAAATGAAGTTGGTATAAGCTAGGATGACCCAGGGCTCTCCCCACAGAGGGTGCCCTGGTGGGGCAGCTGGAACTGAGGCAGGTACGAGCTGGGAGGTACTGGGGCTCTCCATGCAAGGAGCATCTTGTCAGGACTGCTGAAGTTTAAGTGGATGCAAGCCAAGGCAGTTCTTGGGCTCTCTGTGCAAAGGATGCCCTGGAAGAATAGCTGAAGGTAAAGTGGGTGAAGATGGGGGTCCGATGGTCCTATGCACAGAGAGCACCTTGGTAGGATAGCTGGAGTTGAAGTGAGTATAAACCAAGGTGTTCCAGGACTCTTCACAGAGATGATGTTCTAGTGGGGTGGCTGGAGCCAAGGTGGCACACAGGCTGGGGAGTTCCAGGGCACTCTACGCAGGGCATGACAGCTATAGCTGAAGTGGGTGAAAGCTGGGGGGTCCTGGGGTGCTCAGCTCAGGGGTGTGGTAGAGCAGCTGGACAAGGCAGGGTGCAAGCCGGGGGACCCAAGGTTCTCCATGCAGGGCGCACTTGATCGGGCAGCCAGAGCCAAAGTAGCATTAGCTGGGAGGTCCCAGGGCACTAGGAGTACCCTAGCAAGCCATCTGAAGCCAAAGTGGTGCAGGCCTGGAGTATCCCAGGGTGATTTATACTTGTATCACCTTGGTGCAATGGTTGGAGCTATCCTGAGTGCTGCCCAGGGGTGTCCCAGTGTGCACTGCCCTGGGAACACCTTGGTGGGATGGCTAGGGCTGGTATGGACTAGGGGCCCAGGGCTCACTGACATGGTAGGCTGGCTATGGTACCCAGATCCTGCTCCTATCTACACTATCAAGAGTGGGGGGAGGCACCTAAACTTGCTGCTCACCAACCCCTCTGACCAAGGAAGTTTCATTAACTCCCTCACCATTTGGCAGGGTGTTAGGGTTAGTTCCTTTACATTATAGTTGCTCTTTTAAACTGCGGCTTTTTTTCTGTGACCCTGCACACACAAGCCTGGTGTGGGCTCGGGGCCCAGTGTTCACTGAAGTGGCGTGTCATCTGTAACACTCAGAACCCTGTTCTCATCTGAACTATCAAGGTGGAGAAGGAATGTAAAATGTGGCGCTCACCAGCCCCCAGACCCAAAGAGAGTTCGAGCAGCTCCCCTGCTATTTTGCAGGGCTCTGGGACTGGATCTTTTACATACTAATGCTTATTTAAACTGCAGCTTTTTTTTTTCCTGTGCCCCAGAGTTAGATGAATCTGTTTGTTGGTTTTGTTTGAGTTTGGGTTCAGGTTTTTTGGTGATGGTAGTGGTTATGATGGTAATATCATAGAATTATTGTGTTTCCTCCATTAGAATTTTGTTGCCAGTTTACATTTTGTGTACAGAGGGAGAGCTGTAATTCAGAAACCAAGCTGAGGTACTAATCTATTTTTCAAAATGGCATGAAATCAAATACTAATAATTCTATTATGGTATGCTATTAACATATCAAAATTATATAAAATTAATTATTATAATATTGGATTGCAATGGTCTAATAATCTTATAATGTAACAAGAATAAATCTGTGTCAGTAGATGAGTCCTAACTGAATTAAAATATGGAATGCTTATTAAAATGTTGGTAATTTAAATTTATACATGTAAAATTTTAAATGATAGCTCCTTCACCAGCCTAGACCATAAAAATAGGCTAAATAAATCTCAACCATCAAAGTTGATTTTAAAAATCAAACACAATGGTCCAAAGTCTTTGGGGTCCAAAATTCTTGGCAGCAAAAGTGGTTCTAAAAGGGAAGTTTATAGCAATACAGGCCTACCTCAAGTAGAAAGACAAATCTCAAATATATAGCCTAAACTTACTCCTAAAGGAGCTAGAAAAAGAACAGATAAAATCCAAACCCAGCAAAAGGAAGGAAATAATAAAGATTAGGGCAGAAATAAATTAAATGAAAACTAAAAAACAAACAAACAAAACAAAACAAAAAAACCCCAATAGAACAGATCAATGAAATTAGGAGCTGGCTCTTTGAAGAAAAAATCAACAAAATTGATAAACCTCTAGCCAGACTCATAAAAAAAAGAGAGAGAGAGAGAAGACACAAATAAACAAAAAAACTCATGAAAGAGGAGAAATAATACCACCACCACAGAAATACTAACAATGTAACAGAATATTATGAAAACCTATATGTCAACAAATTTGACAACTTAGAAGTGGATAAATTCTTAGAAGCATATAACCTACCAAAATTAAAGCATGAAAAAAAAAACAGAAAATTTGAATAGGACAATTACTAGAAATGAAATGGAATCAGTAATCAAAAAACTCCCCCAAAACGGGAGACTGCTTCACAGGAAAATTCTACCAAAAATTTGAAGAAAAGTTAATATCTATTCTTCCCAAACTATTTCAAAAAATAGAAGAGGAAGAAAAACTTCATTCTATGAGGTCAATATCACCTTGATACCAAAAACAGATAAAGACACAACAAAAAAAGAATTACAGGCCAATATCTCTGATAACTCTAAGTGCAAAAATTATCAAAACATTCATCCAACAACATATTAAAAAATTCATACACCACAGTCAATTGAGATTTATTCCCAGTATGTAAGGGTGGTTCAGTATTTACAAAACCATCAGTGATATGCCACAACAATAAGAGAACGGATAAGAGCCATATGATCATTTCAATAGATGCAGAAAAAGCATTTCACAAAGTACGTCTATTTATGATAAAAACCCTCTGCAAAGTGAGTTTAAAGGGAATACACCTCAACATAATAAAGGTCATTTATGAAAAATCTACAGCCAACATCATACTCAATGGTGAAAAACTGAGAGCTTTTCCTCTAAGGTCTGGAACAAGAGAAGGATGTCCACTCTGATCACTTTTTTCCAACATAGTACTGGAAGTTCTAGCAACAGCAAATGGACAACAAAAAGAAATAAAAGGCATCCAAATTGGGAAAAAGAAAAAAAAGAAGTAAAAAATTCACTATTTGTGAATGACATGATACTACACATAGAAAATCCTAACGACCACCAAAAAAACTACTAGAACTGATAAGTGAATTTAGTAAAGTAGCAGAATGCAAAATCAATGTGCAGAAATATGCTGCGTTTCTATACACTAATAATTAAGCAACTAAAAGTGAAATTAAGAAAACCATCCCATTTGCAATTGTACCAAACACAATAAAATATCTAGGAATAAACTTAACCAAAGAGGTGAAAGACCTGTACTCTGAAAACTATAAAACACTGACGAAAGAAATTCAAGACAATGCAAAAAAAATGGAAAGATATTCCATGCTCATGAATTGGAAGAACAAATATTGTTTAAATGTCTACACCATCCAAAGCAATCTACAGATAAAATGCAATCTGTATCAAAATACCAACAGTATTCTTCACAGAACTAGAACACACAATCCTAAAATCTGTATGGAACCTCAAAAGACCCCGATTAGACAAAACAATCTTGAAAAAGAAAAACAAAAGTGGAGGTATCACATTTCCAGACATCAAGTTATATTGCAAAGTGGTAGCAGTTAAGACAATATGGTACTGGCATAAAAACTGACACATAGATCAATGGAATAGAACAGAAAACCCACAAATAAATCCACAATTATATGGTCAATTAATCTTCAACAAAGGAGGAATGAAGATACATTGGTCAAAAGATAGTCTTTTCAACAACTGGTGCTGGGAAAATTGGACAGTTAAATGCAAAAGAATGAAACTGGACCATTCTCTTTCACCATACACAAAAATAAACTCAAAATGGGTTAAACCTAAATGTGAGACCTGAAACCAAAAAAATCCTTGAAGAAGGCACAGGCAGTAATTTCTCTGACATTGGCCATAGTGACATATTTCTAGCTATATCTCCTGAGGCAATGGAAACAAAAGCAAAAATAAACTATTGGGACTACATCAAAATAAAAAGTTTCTGCACAGCAAAGGAAATAATCAACAAAACTAAAAGGCAATCCATGGAATTGGAGAAGATATTTGCAAATGGCATAGCCAATGAAGCCTGTATTTTGGTAGTATCCAAAATATATAAAGAACTGATACAAGTCAACTCAAAACTTAATCCCATTAAAAAGTGGGCAGTAGACATGAACAGACATTTCTCCAAAGAAGACTTACAGATGGGCAACAGACACATGAAAAGATGCTCAACTTCACTCAGCATCAGGAAAACGCAAATCAAAACTACAATGAATTATCACCTCACACTTGTCAGAATGGCTAAAATAAAAAACACAAGAGATGATGAGTGTTCATGAGGATGTGGAGAAAAACAACACTTGTGTACTGCTGGTGGGAATGCAAACTGGTGCAGCCACTGTGGAAAACAGTAAGGAAGTTCTTCAAAAAATTAAAAATAGAACTACCCTATGATCTAGCAATTTTACTACTGGTTATTACTCCCTAAAAATAAAAAACACTAATTCAAAGGTATTCATGCACCCCTATGTTTATTGAAGCATTATTTATAATAGCCAAACTATGGAAGCAGCTCAGATGTTCATCCATGGATGGATGGATAAAGAAGATGTGAGATTATATATATTATATTTATTTATATTACATATATTATTTATATATTATATTTATAAATTTATATATTTATAAATTTGGAACTTTTATATTATATTATATATAATTTATTGATAAATAATTTATATATCATATTATATATAATTTATTATATATGTAATTTATTATATAAGATGTTATATACAATTTATTGATATATATAATATAACATATATAATGCAATATTATTCAGCCATAAAAGAGAATGAAATCTTGTCATTTGCAACAACATAGATGGACCCAGAGACTATGATGTTAAGTGAAATAAATCAGAGAGACAAGTACCATATGATTTCACTCATATGTGGAATTTCCAAGAAACAGCCTCTTAATTATAGAGAAGAAACTGATGATTGCCAGAGGGGAGGTGGGTGGAGAGATGGGTGAAAAATAAATCAAAGTAGTCCAGTCCAAACCTGGAACGGGGAGCATCTTAAAACTGGCCATCACTCAGCTCCTCCAGTGGCCGACAGCTTAGCCTATAACATACAACCATGAAGAGTAGGCCCCCAAGAGTGAACTGAAATGTGACTTTGTGATTAGAGTGTGGGCTCTGGAGTCAGACACTCTGCCGGTTGTTGGCTGGGTGACTTGAGATGTCTGAGGTGAAGGGTTTCATAGTAAACATTATTAAGGATTAAATAAGTTTGTACAAGTAAAGTATGTATCTATTACAAAGCCTTATAGTTCATATGGTTTTATTACTCCCCTGGTTCTCCACAGTGGCTTGAAATCCCATTTACTGGCTCGCTCTTCCTAGCACCACAAACCTCTTGACTTTCCCTTACTATCTAATCCCAGTATCTGCACTTCACTGGTTCACCCGCCATTTGTTTCAAGGTCCTCCTTTTAAAAAGATTTGGGAATTTTCCTCATTTTTAATTATTAAACATTTATTAAATGCCTATTCCATAAGGTGTTCTCTGCCTCAAGAGTTAGAAGGATGAAGGAAATACAGTCTCCGGCCTCAAAATCTCTGGAAAAATTAGAACTTATTCCAGAGTCCAGATAGAGTAAATTCCCTTCCAAAATCATAAGTTTAAAGTCCTCCAAAATATTCTGAAATCTTCCCAGTCTCTTGGTCCTCTTCTTCCTTTCTTCTAGCCTCTCTAAAGTTCCAGTTCTTTGTTATGACACAGATTCTGGAACCTTCGTAGGCCACACTCTTGTAGTCTGCTTAGGTCTGATCAACCTAACCCACACATTCCTCTGCAACCCTCTGCATGTTTGTCTACGAGGGCCTCCCCCACATTCAAGTTCATACTGCTCAGGAACAGTGAGCTTGGAGTGTTCCTTTTATCTTGATCTCCCTCTGACAAAGAAATCCAGATGACACAGAAACCACTGAAGACAATACCTGGAAAATGGCAGTCTTGGGTATGGACTGACTCCCTCCCTAAGACCTCCCTGACCCTACTGACTCAGAAAGAGACTTTAACACACTGCTTTACCTTCCTTGCCTGCTTTCTTTCAAATTCAATATCCTTTCTTTCACTTTTCATCGATTGCTCTGGGAGCCTGGGGAAAACAACCCACAGTCAACTAAACTCCAGAGTAAGAACACTGATTTCTCCTTTGGTTTCAGGAGTTTGAACCACTAAAAGAAAATAACCATCCTCTGGAATAATAAGAAAATTCCTTAGCCTGTTATCTCACTTCTGGTAATACTACTCACTTCATAATCTGCCTCAACCCTTCCTCTTACTTTCCTCATAAATGGAGCGGATCATCTTCTGTCCAATAGCCAGGGCATTTCAGACACTACTCAAAGGGAGTACCAGAGGCTTGATCCAAGTATACCACCTGGTTATCCTTCCTTCCCTAAGACTTACTTCACATCAATTATGAAATTCTGACTTGCATGGAAGAGTCCAAACTTTTACTATTCATTTTGTGGTCCATTAGGAGCAAATCTCTGAAGGCTGTTTTTTTGGGAAAATTTTCTCACATGTTCTAACACCTGAAAGATTTGGTGGACATTTGCCCAATTTTCCCCAATTGGAGATGTGTCATTACATCTTGAGGTGAATTCACCTACTGCTTTCTTGCAGCAGCCTTAATCTCAGTGTAATTAATTTTCTTAGCTCTTCATAGTCGATTATCTTCAGCATTTTTCACTGTCACAGGCAGATTTATGATTCCTTTGTTCATTCATTCATTCATTCCTCCCTTCCTCCTTCCCTACCTCTTTCTCTTTCCCCTTTCCTTCCTTCTTTTGCCCACTCCTACCTTTCTCCCTCCCTCATTCCCTCCCTCCTTCTCTACTTCCTTCCTTCCTTCCTTCCTTCTGATTGCCTGCCTGCCTTTCTTCTGCCAAAGGCACCTTAGTCTCAGTTCTTCATAACCATAGCAAGGTATCTAATTAAGATTTGTCTCTCGAATTATACATAAACAGATATAGGTTAGGCAGTTCCAGCATGCTTTCTCCTATTAAAGTAACAGTCATCACAAATAACTGTTTTATCATGAGGGGCTATGTGGGTGATGACTGAAAGGTCTATCCCAATGATAAGAAAGTTCTGCCCTCTGCTGTGGTTTTCATTAATATGACCATCTTCAGTCAGGGGCCTCTAAAATTTTTGATTGCTCACCCATGTAAAAATTTTTGCACACACATTATATATGTGTGTGTATACATATACACACACACATTCACACACGCATTCCAAATATATATATATATATCCACATATATATATTTAATATCAGAAACATACTACTGTACTAATATATGTTTCAAAACAGAAAATCTAGAATTTTGAAGTTGTAATATAAAATTACATAAAAATAGAACTAATATTTTTTCTCACACCCCAGTGGATTGCTTTGCGTATCACTGAATCCCTCTAGCCTTCTGCTTGCAGAGAGTAAGGGATTCAATTGAGGAGGAAATCTGTCACATTTTCCACTCTAAATCAAGGGTACACAGCAGTTGAGGTTCTTAGTATCTGACCAAAAGGACCAACATAAAAAATGGGCAGGGGAAGGAATGTGGGGACAATAAGATGAAGAACGTAAAGGAAGAAAGGAGTGTAGGTAGCAGGAAGGGGAGCAGAGGAGAAATGTCTCTTTGGTGAAAACAGTAAAGAAGTGACGAGAAGTTGTCTCTGATAATGACCGGGTCTAAATAAACAAGCCTACAGGTGAGGTTTTGTTGCAGAAATAACTTTGGCTGTCATCCTGACTCTACTGGGACTTGCCATTCTGGCTATTTTATTAACAAGATGGACACGGCGCAAGCAAAACGGTGAGTAACAAGTCAAAATGGAAATTCCCTGTGAAAGTCACAGTGGAAGGGATGCCAAGATTCAGTTTCAGTTTGTTTCTACTTATTAGATAGCTAGAGACTTTGCCAATATGCTGGGAATCCATTTCAATACATGAATCGAAGAATCTTTGATCTACTAGTGATTTCCCTACATTTTTAAGCTCCCAAAGCTCACATTACCAATAATATCAACCCCCCCCCAAAAAAGCAGATTGAGTTTAAAAATAGTAATAACAAGAATACTCTAAAATTATCTGAGTTCCAGGGGAAATTATCTAAGGAATAAAAATGGAAAAGAAAAGATACTGTGCTGGTAGACACCACTAGCTAGTATTATATCAATAGAAGAATTCAAGAATTTTAGTGACTTAATACTACAGAGATGATAAGAAGAAACAAATATAGAGTAGTATTTGTCAGTGAAACAGAGATGGGGCTCATGTAGGCAATGACCTAATTCCATGCCATAGGATCTCTCTTTCCAGGATTTTCCTCAGTATCTTCCCCACTCCC
Source organism: Ursus maritimus (assembly GCF_017311325.1). NCBI lineage: Eukaryota > Metazoa > Chordata > Mammalia > Carnivora > Ursidae > Ursus > Ursus maritimus. The sequence continues at coordinate 5,966,489 of NW_024425564.1, forward strand.
TTCTAGTCTGCTGCATCCCCCCCAACACCCCTCTTTCCCATCTCAGCACCTATAAGCCCTCAGAGAATAAGTGGGGACAGATAGAACTGGGCTGGCTGCAGGTGCTGGAAAGAGGTAAGCACCAGTAATACATCATGTCAAGAGGGCCACCTTGGGAACACAGAAGCACAGCTTAGAGTAAGGAGAGATGGGTCAGGAGGAAGAACACCTCTCATAAGTAGCTAATAGTGATATTTTTGCTTGGTTCTTCCACAGAAATTGATGTCTCAAGATACAGTTCAGAACAAAGTAAGTACTTAGACCCAGGAGAAAAGGAAAAATAGAAAGCATAATGGAATTTCCATAAGGGACCAAGTCTGTCTTGTTTACCATTGTATTCCCAGCACCTTGCATTATGCATCATTCCATGAACTGAACTTCTAAATTACTGGGAGAAATCCACCAGAGATTTCCATGCAACACTGAGTTTGGGCAGAATAAATGAATAGGGGGTAGGTCTGCATGATTCTGAGGCTTTCTTCAGATGCCTCCTGTGGAGCAGCAATAGGAATATCAAGTCATGAACACAGCAATGGAATGGAAGGTCTGATTCTAGTAGTGAAGAGGGCCTCAGCAAAGTGGCTGGGTAGAAGAATCGAATGTAGCTAGGAATAATAAAAGAGTAAGCACAACTAAGATAATTACGATTGGGAAGAGCACCAAGTGCAAGATGTGACAAGATGAAGCAGATATTCCATGGCAATGTTTAGTGAGAGGCCAAAGTTGCTGAAAGCTGGCCCAGGATTAGTAAGAAGGAAAACAGGAGCTAAGAGCTGGAGTACCAAGAAGGAAAAGCAATAAGAGACCCCTTCTGATTACTATTTAGTCTAGTGAAACTGGTTACTGGCATAGTCACTCATCTGCTCCAGCTATGCAGTCCCTATTTCCTGCAAAGAAATTAACTAATTAATTCCCATCATCATTCATTACTGGGAGTTCATCTCTACATTAGTTCTCAGAGTCTCTTTTTTTTTTTAAGATTTTATTTATTTATTTGAGAGAGAGAGAGTGTGTGTACGCGAGAGTGGGGTGAAGGGCAGAAGGAGAAGCAGACGACCTACTAAGCAGGGAGTCTGATGTGGAATCCCGGAACTCCAGGATCATGACTTGAGCCAAAGGCAGACATCCAACCAACAGTGCCACCCAGGCGCCCAAGCTCTCAGAGTCTTAAAACCCCATTCCTTTTCAAGAAACAAAACCATGAAACACTCTCTCCTTTTTACTCCAGGTGCTGGTCTTCTGGACTACGAGGATGGGAGAGGTAAACAGATTAGGAACTACTACAGAATTAATGAAGGGATGTGTTCTTTAAAGAACAAAATAAACTCATCTCCCTTTGAGCACAATTTGTTAGGTCAGCACACCTTTTACTGTTATAATATCCAACTGCCAATCCACCTTTCTATGCATATATATATATATGCAATTTATTCATTTTTCTCAGAAAAGGCAAATACGTCCCCTTCTTAGACATTAAAAAATTCTTTCCAACTCCTGTTTATACCAAGATCTTGGAAAGGCTAAGAACCCTCTCTGAAACAATTTCCTAGATGTGTAAAATAGGGATAAAGTACATAATTCATAGGTCGTCATGAAGACTGCATAGTATACATGAAAAGACACAGTAAGCTATAAAGCACAGTAGGTGAGCACAACTTGTATTATTATCTTCATTTCAGAAGATGAAATTGATATTCAAAAGGTTAAGAGACTTACCCAAACTCACCTAGCAAAAAAAGGAGTTGGATAGCAAATCCAGGCTTTGGCCCTGAGCTCAGTACTCATATTTTCACATGACACTATCACCACTTAGTTAAGACAAAAAAGGCTCATTTTAAACTGAATTTCAGCATGTATTATTAATATTAATCTAATTAATTAGTTAATTAATATTAACCAATTCAGGACTTGTAGTCTGACATGATGCAAAAATAATGATAAAGCTTATTTGAAATAAAACATCCAGAAATCTAATGGTTCTAAGTAGATTCCAAGGCACCCTACTTTTTTGTAGGGACACACACATACACACTCTACAAGCATAAAGACTCATATTTCCAAAAGGAGAGAGGAGATAGCTGGGTCATTCTGCTTGCTGTCATGCCCCACACTTGGCCTCTTGGTCCATGCCTCCTCCTCTTCTATGATTCATCTGTCATGAACAACAGTGAGGAACCATGGCATCCTCTCTTTCTTTCCTGAAATGGAAACCAAAGGAAATAGGAACATCTAGGAAAGGAGAAAAATCCTACGAGTTGGATTTAGACATATAATGAAACATTTCTTGATGAGCTGTTAGTAAACTTAATCTGTTTTTTTTCCCCCAAAAGACGTTCCCTCTCAGAGATCTAAAAGAGGAAGAGGTAAACAGATTTTCACCTAATAAGGAAATAATGTAGACATAGCTGTCAAGGTAGATTCTCATTATGTTTTCATCTTGTCTTTTAGGATTCCGGCATTTGTATTCAACAGAAAGTGGTAAATAAATTAGATATTGAATTGTTAAGAAATTAATACAGACATCTATTTATGAGAAATTAAGAATCTTATGTTCTTCCTTCAATCCTCTAGACACTTCATATGATGATCGAGGTAAGTATATTTAGAGATTATGGTAAAATTAAAGGAAAATCGATGTTTTTTTCCTATTATAACATGAGGGGCTGTAAAACCTAGGTAAAAAGGCAGGAAACCAAAGTAACGTATAGAGGATTCTAAGAACTGTTCACCTTTACACCACGTGGTATCTTTTTCTCCAGTACTATCCAATTCCTCTTCTATCCACCTCCTAATCGACTAGAAGTAATCTGAGTACTCAAGAAAAATTCAATATCCCAGAGCTCAGGAATGTTAGCCACTCAGTGTGCCTTTTCTAATATAAATATTAAGAAATGGAGGAATAAATCCCTGAAAATTCATCACATTAAGGTTTGACCTGTGCACCGAAATTCTAAGAGTACAAAGAAGGGCTGCTTTTGTCTACTGTTGTCATTTACATATCATGTTTCTTGGGAAACAAACCTCCTCAGAATAGTTAATCATCACAACACTACATTAAACCCGTGCAAGAAGCTACCGGAATGTAAGGGTACACAGATAAGTAATATGCAACTAAACACAAAGAAAGGGAGAGAATTAACATGCACTCAGTATCTCCTATGCGCTAGTCACTCTTGTGGACGTTTTTCATTTTATTTTAATATCTACAGGTTTAACCTGTACAGGTTAATATTTAACCTCTACAGGCTAGCTTCCAGGTTGCTTTGGTGCAAATTGGAAAGAGTGTTCCTTTCTATAGGCAGAGGCAACCCCACTCAAGGACACTGCTGGGATTTCAGTCCCCAAATCCCTCTGTGCAGTGAACAACCTATGCAACCATAATGCAGTGGTCCTGAAGATATAGGAGGGGTATCTCTCTCTTCACATGTCCAAAACCCAACTGACCCTGTTACATACAGGTACCGGCACCAGCATCAGTTGAGTAAATATTTTGCCATTTTTTCTCTTACTTGGCTTCAACTTATTTTATAACTAATATGTTCTTCTTTTTCAGTGTTTCTATGCATAGTTTATTATCTCTTCTCACTACATATTTACCTTTGTTAACCTTTGCCTCCTTTTTCATCTCATTTGACTCATAAATTAAGTCATGAGAAGATTTTGCCTCCAGTTTCTTGCCTAGTTGTATATTTGAGGGTGTTGGTTGGGAAATCCTCTGTAATGATATCAAAACTGCAAAAATAGAACATCCAAACTGACTTTTCTTGGTTTTATTTGTGTTTTTAGAGGGATCCAAAGGAGATTACAGTGAGTATTTCTCTCGTTTTTCAACAAAAATTTGCTTCCATGGGTAACATTTCCCTCGATTGTAAATGCTTTGAGAAAAAAGAAATGCCATCAGTTCCATGAATACTAAGTGATAAATTCTCCTGGCGCTGGTTTAGGACAGTCTGTCATTAACAGACTGTCAGTTTCCAAACGTGGTCTGCTGGTTTCCAAACTGACTGAGAGGAAAGCAAAAAAGAAAAAAAAAAAAGATGAAATGATGAGTGACAGAAAAGGGAAGTGATAGAAATAAAGAAGAAGAAGAGGAAAGGAGAGGAAAGGAAAGGAGTGGGGGAGGGGTGAGGACAGAGAAATGTAAGCCACAGAGTTTCATAGGAATAACATTGGTCTACTAAAAGCTGAAACCCTTTATAGAGATGGAAGGGATGGAGTTAGTGGGAGTGGCCCCCAGTAGTAGGTCAGTAGGTCTCCCTGGGCTTGGGCTGCAACTCCTGAGAGGAGGTCACAGTGATTGATATGCAAGGTCAGTGAGCCAAATTCTGAGGATTCACCTCATTTTTCTGTGTCTGTGTTTTAGCTCCATCAGCCAACTCCCTAGGTAAGTTCCTTATGGCTTTTCTACTATCATCTGGTCGGTATGCCCTGTAGTTTCTGCATTTGTTTTTTTCTTTTTCTATCTCTTAAAGAAGTTTGTAAACTAAAGTACAAAAATAATTGACACTTGTAAATCCATGCGCTAGATTTGACAACTGATATTTTGTCATATTTCTCAAGTGACAGATAATATAGAAATCCCTTCGTTCCCATCCCCACACACATTCCACTCTCCCCACTTCCCAAACTCTTATAAATGTACCATAAATCTTGTAAGTTTATTCTCATCTATTCATATAATCTTCATGTATCACTGAATACATAGTATTGTTTGTATATATTTGTTTAAAAATTTTACTAAAATGACATCACTCTGAAAGTATCATTACAAGTTGCTTTTTTCCCCAAAAATAGTGTAATATTGAAAACATATAGAAATCCATGTTATGCATTTTAATTGTTAAATAAATATCCCAACTTACGAACATTATTTTTTCTATTCTTTCTCCTACTAATGTGTGTGATTTAGATTCTTTGAAATGTGTTGAGACCTTTGATGCTTTGTAAGTAAACTTACAAAGAATATTTTTTATTGGTTGGGTCAAGACTTTGCCCACAGAGGTACTCTCAGTCCAAGCTTATTAATTTTATTATTCAAGTATTCTCTCTTGTTATTCTGTTGCATGATATGCTAGCTTCACACAGATATGCTCAAGTCTCCAAATATAATTGCCTCCTTTTGATGTCATTTTTCTTTTTAATACTTCTGACTTTTCCTTTGCATATTTTGATTTTTGTTGGATATATACAAGTTGTAACTGTTCTTTTTTAAATTTTGCTTTTTTACAATGATACCATGTCCATCCATAGACTCATGAACACTTTTGGCTAAATTTTACATTATCTGATACTAGTATTGCTCCGAAACCTTTATCGTAATATGTATTTCCCTATTATTTATTTTTCTGTCCTTTTACTTTCAAACTTACAGCTTGTTTTCTCTCATTTGTATCTTTTTAAAATAGCATATTGCTTGACTCTGTTCACATTCACATTAACAATTATAAAATTTTGTCTTAGATAAATTTAGTCCATTTTACATTTATTATATAATGTTGATATATTTTACCTAAGTTCTGCCAATTTTATTGTGTTTTCTATTTGCCATGTTTTATTTTTTAAATCTTCTTTCCTACTTTCTACCAGATTGTTAAATTTTCTTGTTCCTTTTGTTTTGCTTTACCTGTTTTGGTAGCTTTTATTTTATTCATTCTTAGATTTATAACATCGGTACTGCTTGATTTTTCTGAAAAAACGAATCAGTATTTTTTTCTTACTCTAAGACTACACAATAACCTCTTTTGATTACTCTTTCAACATCTTCCATGTTGTTTTATAGTATGATTTTTAAAACCAAAATAACTATTTACTTTTTTATAGCCAATAAATTTATAAAAATATGTCACCATTTTCTTTGTTTATAACTTTGCCATATCCTGTGTCGTCTTCTCTTTTAATTCTTACCTAAGTACAATCCTTTAGTTGTTTTTAAGGCCCCATATGTGTGTGAACATTTCCCTAAAGCTTTATATGACCGAAAATAGCTTTACTTCACCCTCAGCCTTAAATGAGAGTTTAGCTGAGTATATAATTAACATTTCTTTTCTCTCAAGACTTTGCAGATTCGTTTCATTTTTTTCTGGCATTTCTTATTGTTGATAATAATTTACTACTAGTTTGATGGTTCCTAAGCGAATATGGTCTTAAGATTTTCTCTTTATCCTTGTATTCTTCATATTAATTATGGTGTCTCTGGGTATGAGATTAACTTCATATATCCTGCTCAAGACTCAGAATTTTCCATTCTGTGGACTCCTGTCTCTCTTTAATTATAGAAAATTCTTAACATTAACTGCTATGAATATATACCAAGTTTATACTCATGTCTATATCTATCTATCTAACAAATTGTAGTCTCCCTTCTAAGATTACTATCAAATATATGTAAAGATTCCCTTCTCATCTTTCAGGTATGGTAATTTCTCCTTTGTCTATCTCATCTTTATGAATTATGTTAGTCTGTGATCCTGTAATAGATAATTCTTAAAATCTCAGTGGTTCTATTCATAGAATTCTATTATGTAAAATGAGGGATGCCTGATTGGTAGTTGGCTCTCCTCTCAGCAATGCAAGCAAGTTCATCTTATCCTATGTCTCCACCATCTTCAACTAATGGCTTCTGAGTTCATCACATCTGCCTTAAGTGAGTGCAGGAGAAGAAGCTTGAAGATCATGAGTGGGAGGCTTTTCTGGGAAAACCTGGGTATTATTTCACATATCTCTTTCAAAAACATTAGACTGGCTAGAGAACACAATCATATAGCCCCACCTAACTGAAAGGGAATCTGGGGGAAATAATCAAACCATATTGTATTAGTTTTCTATCGCTACTGTAACTTAATGGTTTAAAACAATACAAATTTAATATCTTAGTTCTGTAACTTAGAAATGGTTTAAAACAATACAAATTTAATATCTTAGTTCTGTAACTTAGAAATCTGACACATGCCTCACTGGGCTAAAATCAGGGTGGCAGCAGGGCTGCATTCCTTCTGGAAATTCTGGGAGCAAACCTGTTTCCTTGCTTTTTCAGTTTCTAAATATTCCTTGGCTCATGGTCTCCCATCCTCCATCTTCAAAACTAGCAAAAATTGACTAAGCCCCCCCACGAACATCACTCTGGCCTTCTTCCATTGTCACACCTTTTTCTGTGCCTCTTTTCAATCTCCTGCTTCCATTTTTAAAGACCCTTATGATTCCATTGGGCCCACACACATAATCCAGGATAATATCTCTATTTGAGGTCAGCTGGTTAACAACCTTAATTCCATCCACAACCTTAAATCCTTTCTGCCATGTAGCCTAACATATTCAGGCTCCAGGACCTAATGGACATGGACATGGACATCTCAGGGGGAGATTCTTCTATCTGACCCATATGTGCCTTTGAAGAAAAGGAAATTACTTTGGTGAATAGCAAATCAATCTCTGTCACACTCTGTCCTTATTTCTTGATACTGGGTCCTGGATAATTTCCCTCAGATTTACCATTCATTAATTCTTTCTTCAGTTACATCTATTCTCCTTGTCTACACCCCCCCAATGATTTTTATAAGTTAATGACACTATTTTCTACACCAATTTTCATTTTGTTTTTTGTCAAATATAGTTGCTCTTGATTAATTCTGTTTTTGCTTTATAGATTCTATTCCTTCTTCCACATCTTTGAATATATGAAACACACGTGTTTGAAAACTGCTTTTGAATTCCTTTTCTCATATGTGTAGTCCCATTTGTTGTGGCGTCTGTCACAGCAATTTCCCCAAATGTATTTTAACGTTAGTCGGTGAGCTTATTAGTTATCATTTGTTTGAGTTCCTCATAAACTCCCTATTGTGCAATAATCTATCAGTATATAGATTTCATAGGACAGTTTTTATAACCATTTCTGCACTCAGAGTTTCTTCCCCATATGAGTGGCTCAAATGTGGGCGCTGTACCTGAGTTTGGCTTACACTGAGAGTTCTACCATTGCTGGAGGAGACTCAATCTCCTCAGCCATAGCCTGGAGCAAATAGATCACTTCCTGGCAAACCCTGACAAACGAATATGAATTAATGGTGCCCTTTCCACAGAGAGTGCTTTCGTGAGCCTTGGATATGCAGAATGACTAGTCCCAGGTTCTTCCACAGCATGAGATCTGTGGCCTTAATTTTTGCTCCCGATCATGTGTTGAAAAGCCAACCTCCCATTAAGATATACGGGTGATGAACCTTCTCACCTGCTGTCAAAATTATGGGTTCCCTCTTGATATATGGCCCTTGGAGACGTCGCTTTCTAGTTTTCAAGTTCAGCTTTATGTTTTAAAACTTTATCATGCCCAGCTTTTCCAAGTGATTAATGGAGAGCGTGAAATATCCACCTTGACAAGTCCCTTTTCACTGCCTTGACTCTCTACCTTTTAATCTCTAGGGACGTCCTGACTTTCGCTTTCTTGTTATTGAGCAACCCCATAGTCCCAGGTTCTTCCACAGCATGAGATCTGTGGCCTTAATTTTTGCTCCCGATCATGTGTTGAAAAGCCAACCTCCCATTAAGATATACGGGTGATGAACCTTCTCACCTGCTATCAAAATTATGGGTTCCCTCTTGATATATGGCCCTTGGAGACGTCGCTTTCTAGTTTTCAAGTTCAGCTTTATGTTTTAAAACTTTAAAAATTATCATGCCCAGCTTTTCCAAGTGATTAATGGAGAGCGTGAAATATCCATCTTGACAAGTCCCTTTTCACTGCCTTGACTCTTTACCTTTTAATCTCTAGGGACATCCTGACTTTCGCTTTCTTGTTATTGAGCAACCCCATAGGACACAAATGATTTTTGAGTAGAAACCCTCTGTTGAAACTGTTATATAGTAATAGTTTGGTGCAAAAGATCTTTCAAACAAAGGGGGAAAAAGAGAAAGAAAACTGAGAGAGAAGAGGAGGAGGAGGAAGACAGGTAGAGAAGGAAAACAGAAAGAACAAAAGCAGCAGGATCGGGAAAGAAGAAAGTCACAGAGGCAGAAAAGTTTCCGCGGACTAAGAAACTAGCAATCCTCACAGACGTCGTTATTCTCTTACTAAGAGAATTTAAAAGATAGGTTGCATAGGTGTTGTAATCCTACCCTACCAGAGGAGTATTACTAAGGAAATATATGAAAGCCCAAAAAATAATCCATAAATGGATATTCATCTGTCCACCACACTGCGTTGCACCTGATAAGAGAAAATGGGACGTGACCCATTGCTGTCCTCTTTCCCACAACCTTTTCCTCAAATGTAATCTATGCAATCTTAGGTTCTCCCTGAAACACACAGATCTCATTCTTGTTTGTTTTCTTTTAGCACTGTCTCGATCAAGTATTGGTAAGTTCCTTTACTTTTCTCCAATTCAATTCAATGTGTTCCCAGGTTTGAATGGCAACAATGGAGGAGATGTCTAATCCCCTACCTCCATGAGCCATGACTGACACTCAGGGGTTGGTGCTTGCAGGGGTTCCCTGTTCTGATACTCCCCAAAATGCAAAATAGCAACAAAAAAATGCCACATAAACTTTTTTGTGTTTCTTTTTAGGAGAACAAAGGGGTAAGTTATTTTTCTCTTTCCCAATTCTAATTCCCTTTGGTGTATCACAGACCTAGGGGTCATGCCCTAACTCTGCCTAGCCTTGTCCCTCATCTTTTCTTCCTTCTCTATAATTGAACATTTTATCTGAAGCTAATGAGAGCTTTGGAAAATGAAGTCTACTGATTATGAATAAAGAGAAGATTCAAGTGGTTTTAGCTGGCTATAATGGTTTCAGCAAAACAAAATATCTTCTTTCACTCGGAAGTAGGAGGAAGGAAGGAAGAAGGTTGTGAAAAGGGCAGGGAATGAAAGTAAAGGGGAGAATTGTAATTAAATATGCCATGTTTGTTGAGTCCATATTTACAGGTTTTGTAGATAAGAAAAGTGAACTCAAGGGTATTATCTAATTTACCCAAAGACACACAGTTCACAGAAGGTAAAAGTGAGGTTCTACACACTGAGCTTTTGACTAAATCCTGTGCTTCTCCAACTATCCTCAGGACACCATTAAAAATATTTAATTTTTCAATTTAAAATATCTTCCTGAAATAAAAAGTTTCAGGAAATTTAGGACATTATGCATATATAAAAAAATATTACTTCAATTTTTAATATGTAATTTAAAAATGCAAAAAATGTGAATTAATCTAAATCTCAAAATTATTTTGCTAGTCCAATATTGACATAACCGCATCTGATGAATAAGGTTGTTTTATTACACAGATATATAATATGTTATGTAAGAGAGAGATATATGTACATAAGATATATATATGTAAGGTATATATATATCTTTTAAGGTATGCATGTGTGTACATAATGACCTTGGAAAACTATCAAGCTTAATATTTTATTACTGTTATATCAAAACAGGTTTTATTTAGTTGTGCTTTGTTTTCATCCAATTAAGTCATAGAAAGGATAATTTACTACAGGAAGAAAATAAAATATCTTCAGGTTGACATGTGCTAAGTAATCAACTCAGATCTTTAATTTCTTCCATAATATTTCCAGGCCCTGTGGTACATGAGTATGGAATCAAAACATAGCCATTGCTCAGAGGGCTGCAAGAGACATAGTACTTTAAAGGACAAGGGGGCTTGTTAAAACAAAATAAGGAAGAGAACCTTTGGAGAAGTTAAAGATAGTTCATGGAAGGTAAAACTGAGGTTCTACACTCTGAGCTTTGGACTAAATCCCGTGCTTGTCCAATCTGCTGATATGAATTCCATACGGCATGGTGTGCTGGGATTTTAGAGAGTAAGAAAGAAAATCAGATTAAGAGTTACACTAATCATTAGGATAATATGCTCCTTAAGATGAGAATTATCTTCTGATGGTGAATAAGGTAAATGGATATGTGACACATATTGGAATTAATCTCAGAGGAAGGTGAGTAATTAGGTATTATATATAGTATTTAGCTGAAAGATACATGGGGCCATTCACCCCTGAAGTTCAATGTACTCTGTGGTCGTAGAGAATGGATGAGGCCCTCTTGAGAGGTCATTCTCAGAGACATCTCAGTGGACTATGGTAGCTTGGGGAAGGGCTCTCATAGCAGGAGCACAAAGGGCTTGATTCTATTATTTCTTTGAAAATCTTAAACCAGCATAGTGCCTGAGGCAGAGGAGGCTACGGTCCATCTGTCCCATGCAGGTATATACAGGTATACATAGATAAGGACTCCACTTTGAAACAATATTATAATGATATGTATGGAGTATATGTGTTACATCTTCATAGCAATCCTATGAAGTAGATATTATTATAAATCTTGTATTTAAAATGAATAATCTTAGGCATAAAAAATTAAATAACTTGTGCAAGGGCACACGCCTAGTACGTAGAGGAACAGGATTCAAACCCAAGCATTCTAGCATCTGATCACCCACTGTACTTCATGAAGACTGATCAGGACCTCCTTTCTAAAAAGAGTTCCATGAGAATCATATGCTTTTTAAACCATTAATCCAGACTCTTGTGGGTTTTTGCTATTATTCCTTAGTGTCAGCTCCAGGAGCAGTATTTAAGTTTCTTTTCTATTTCTTAATTCAGTAAAGAGACATGTGAGTGAAGAAGAGGTTAAAAAAAAAAAAGTAGCACATAGGACAACTAAAGAAAGTTTAACCAACACTTACATCTTCCAAGTTCCCTTAAAAGTTTCAACCTTTACAAAGAAAATGTAAATGGCCTTCCTGTTCATCACCAGTCCTCCATGTCTTTCTGGGCCTCTGGGTCACATCACCAAAGTGCAGTATCCTTCCACAATCTGTGACCAGATCACAGGAGAGGGGAGTGAAGAGCTTCTTCCCAAAGCTTCTCTTCAAAGGGGATTAACTTTGATGCTTTAAACAGCTGACCTCATGAATTTATCTGTGTGTCCATTTAGCACAGTTTACAAGGGAATTGAGCACATTTCTCGTTGTTTCTCTGCCATGAATCTTTGGTATCTGGGGCCCTTGCTCTCCCTACCTGCCCTTTCCCAGGCAGGCCCTAAATTTAGAAGGAGTCTTTTTGCTTCCCCATTATCCTAGATGTTATTAGCTAAGGCTAAAAGGCCCAAGAAATACAGGACTTCAGTTTGTGGATTTAGACTAAGTGAATCATTAAAAGTTGAGCTGAGCAGAGAATTGTTAAATCCTGTCTTTTTAGAGATTGGTTAAATAAGGTTCCAAAAAGATGATGGAAATGATCCAAGATCAAACTTCACGCAGGAATTTCAACCTCCAACATAAGGCAAATACGAAAAATGCTCAGCCTTCTTCCACTGAATATAGCGGGGTTCATTCTATAGTAGTTTACATATTACTAATACTGTCATTATTTAATATTGAAAGTTCCACAAACCTTATCTATTATTTAAGTTATCTTATAAGAGGAACACTCCAGAGATTAATTTAAAAAGAGAGAGAGTGTCAATATGTAGGAAAGAAGTTAATTTACTTTTTAAAGGAATATTCCAGAAAGAACAGAAAGAGAAAACTGTTTGCCATACAGAGGAAAGTGCACTGAACTTTGAGTCAGAAAAATTGGAGGCGAAAACTACATATATGTTTTAGCATACTCAGGCATAGACCTTCTCCTCTCTCTGCCTCAGTCAACTTTTTTTATAAAATTGGAACCTTTCTAACATTGCCTCTCTTCAGTTCTTGAAGCTATTTCATTATGGAGAGGAGATTCTCCAAACTGAGAAAAAGAAAGAAAGAAAGAGGGAGGAGTGGAAAATAGGGGAAAGGAAAGATGCTGAATGAAATCAGAATATTGAAAATACAGTAAACCTGGAGACTCTCCTGAGAATTTCACTCCTGGATAGTGTCCAAGGGGGTGGAAGATTCGAGATACAAGTGCGGTAACCCATGTGCCTACTGGGGAATGGAAGGTACAGTTTCTGGAAAGACTCCTGGGAAATGGGTGGATTATTTAAACCATTAACTCTAAACTGATTTGAATATTTGTTATTGTTCTTTAGCGTTACTGCAAGGATCCATGAGTAAGTTTTTCTTTTCTTTCAAAATCTGGTATCGTGGGGCTCCCACACTAGGCAGAGGACGGTTCCCTGTCTTATCTGGGGAGATATGCTATGTCAGAGCCAGAGCACTTGAGGCTCATCATTCTCTACCTCCTCCTTCATTAGCTGTCTTACCTACACCACGTTCACCTGTTCCACCTTTCTCCCTAAGACAATGACACACCCCTTCTTACTTTCAAGCAAATTCCTGCACTCATGTCATGTCAAGGGACCTCATCTCCCAGCCCCACCTTCTCTTCTGCAGTCATAGCTTCTCTCTTCTATACCTTTGTATTTTCCTCTTCCATTAACTCCCTCTCCTTAAAGTAAAACTCAGGTTTGATTTTCTTCCATCCCAACAGGTCCTCCCTGGTCGCTGTGTCCCTTTCTAACTACATCACAACCACCCCACCCCCACAAAGAAGGAAATCATGCTGCTTATTACTTTGGCTGTGGACTTAGGAATAAGATATTGTTCACCCCATTATTGAAAATATGCATTATTTCTCCATGAATTGAGAGTGGTATAAGAAGAACTATTAAAAACCACTTTAAAAATAAGTTTGCTTGTTAATTAATGTATTATAAATAAACAGGGAGACTGTTATAGATGTGGCTCTGGAGCCAGGCTGCTTGGAGTTGTACGCCAGCTCCCTGTTTACTGGTTCTTTGAACATAGGCAAGTCATTTAATTTCTCATTAAGCTTTTATAATTTCAACTGCCAGCTGAAAAACTTAACAGGAAAGAACAGAAAAGTGGGAAACTATAGAAGACATGAATGGAAAAAGAAGAAAAATTGAGGTGATAAGGCTTAAATCAGTCTCCTGGAACGGATTTCCATTTACTGCCAAAGCAAAATGAATGCATTTTCTAAACAGAGGGAAGACTGAGAGAGGAATGAGGGCCAGAAAAGTAAGGAATTAGGGAAAATGACACCAAAAATTTTAAAAATTTAGGAAGAGATAACCCTGGTTGATAGACTTTTTTTTCTTCTGAGTTATGTGCTTCTGACAAAATTTTTCATATTGACTATTGTATTTTTGGTCACGCTTAGAACAAGTAAATTACTTCTTGCTCAAAGATCATGATTTCATGATTTTCTCTAAAAAGTATCACAATTTCCAGATGCTTCACGACCTGAACAAGTTTGTGAATTACAGGTTTTAATTAAATTTGACCCAACCCATACCTATGATTAAATTAATGAAAAAAGGGAATTCATTTCTTCTATGTCAGCTCCGGCCACAGCCTGTGGTGATGTGGACCTCACACTATACTGTTGTTGAAATGTGTAGGGTGCTCACTTCAACCCCATCCCTTTCCAAAGTAGAGCTCCCAAACTGGCAACCCACTAGCCCAGTGCTACCTGTACATGTGCTCTGGTTGACCAGCATCGCATCAATCTAAATTCTGAATTCGAATGCTTCTAGATAGAGTGTGTATTTTTCAAATGCCCAACTTCCCCACTATCCCCTAAAACTGACAGATTCACAATTCACAAGACTTGCTGAGGCAGTTGAGCATGTGACCCCCACAAAGACAACGAGTATTTCCATTTAGTATGGAAAATTTCATACTCTCTAAGAGAGCTAACTCTGGTATTTCCATTAGGTAGACTATCCACAGAAGCTGTGTCCTTAATCTAAACATGCATAATACTTAGTATTTTGCCAGGATACTCAAGTCTTATAATTAAGCTTTTCATCTGCTTCTTCACTTTGAAACTAAGTGGAAACCTTTCACTGTCATGCTTATTTGTCTTCAACTAGACAAGGCCACAAAACTCTGTTCAAAAATTTCTGAAAATATATATGTTCCACCCCTGCTTATACCTTTGCCTGTGGCAGATACCAGTAGGTGATCAGAGTTCTCTTTCCTGCTCAGCCCACATACAATCTAAAATTTTTCTCATGTCCAGGGAGTTGCTACCAATTGTTCAGAATTAGCCCATTAGGGGTGCCTGGGTGGCGCAGTCGTTAAGCGTCTGCCTTCGGCTCAGGGCGTGATCCCGGCGTACCGGGATCGAGTCCCACATCGGGCTCCTCCGCTGGGAGCCTGCTTCTTCCTCTCCCACTCCCCCTGCTTGGGTTCCCTCTCTCGCTGGCTGTCTCTCTGTCACATAAATAAATAAAATCTTAAAAAAAAAAAAGAATTAGCCCATTAACCCAAATATATTCATCATTCCTGATATGGGTCAATAATCTTACATCTCAAATATATGGGAACCCCGTCCTTTGTAAATTATCTTTATTTGGTAGTGGGAACGACATTATGTTACCTTAGTCTATAGCACATGGAAAAGGTGGTAGCTCTTCCCAAGTGCTGAGATCTTATCATTTCTGTGAAAAGTTACTATTTCCCCCAATACAAAACAAACCAGCAAACAGAAACCAAGTCATAGATATAAAGTAAAAACAAATAGTTGCAAATTTTTCAACTCACTAAAACCTTGGAACTCACTAAATAAAATTTTTTTAAAAATAATACTTCACCACTTAAAGAATGTTCAATAGAGAAATTGGGGAGGAAAGTAACAGGGAGGAAGAAGTTCAGTGAAAATCTCAAGAACAGGAAAACGGAAGTCCCAGTAGGTTCTAAAACTTCAAATCATAATTTCACACATATACAAAACCTTTGAAATTCCATGGGAAAATTAATTTATCTCATAAATAAACTTGTTTCAGTAAAGAGGTTTTGATATCTTAAGATTGGTTACTCTCAAGGAAAAAGCAGTCGTTCCCCACTGCTGCCAGTCTCACTGCAACATCAATGGGTAGAACGAAGGCACTGAGGTAACGAAGGAATACAAAAAGATTTTTTTTTTTAAGAGTGAAGTCACACAGATCAGCAAACCAAAACAACACAGTGAAGTGCTTATGAAAATGCCCTGTCACCAGCATTCAGAACTTTCCAAATGACAATAAGATATAAGAGGGAAAAATAGAGAAAGTAGGAAAAAAGAGTAAACTAAAGCTGAATACCTTCAACACAATGAAAACTTCCTACTTTGCAAAAGAGTTTCATTCCTTTGCAGTCACTGAATATATTTTTTTTTTTACTGAATATTTCTTTCCGTAACAATTCTGACAAAACTGATCAGGTTTCCTATCCATTATTATTCTTGATTTTTCACTGTAGCCATGCCTCTAAGAAAGGAGGTATAATTTTCATTTTAAAGAGAAAAAAAGTAATGTTTCAAAGATTTAGTGACTTATGTAGTCATAAAACTAAACAGTAGCAAAGCTGGGACTCTCTAGTCTTGGATATTTATTTAGTTAGTTATTTGAGAGAGGGAGAGAGAGAGAGTGCGCAGGAGAAAGCAGGGACAGGCAGAGTGAGAAAGAGAGAGAATCTTAAGTAGGCTCCACACTCAGCCCAACAGGGGACTTGATCTTATGATCCTGAGAACATGACCTGAGCCGAAACTAAGAGTCAGACACTCAAACCTTCTGAACTATCCAGGTGACCCTAGTCTTGGATCTTTAATCTCAAGACTATTTGTACTGCACATGTCGGGAGGAGGGGATGGGATTGCCTACCCTTCATGCTCTCTGAAAGTCTAAATCTAGATGAGATTGTATTTGTCAATTTTTTTTTTGCTTAAACAACATTTATCTCTCATAGTTCTTGTCATTTTTCATCATAGGTGATGCAAAAGTCCTCAAAGCAAATCCAGAACCTTTATGTAAGTTTCTCCTATTTTTCAACTCATTTTTTTTTTTTGGGTCTTCTACAAAGTGCCTACTATGCGGGGGGCGGGGGCTGGAGTGGGGGTTAAGTAGGCACATAAAGGAGGAGGAAAGGAGACAACTCACTATTTTACTGTTCTCCTTTTCTTGACCAGTGTGAGGAACTTGAGGCTGATTTCAGGGTCCCTCTAAGCGATGATTTTCTTATTTAACAAAGTGGAAACTCTGCTAATACAATTAATTAATAGATGAAAGGGAAAATCCTGTGGTTGGATGAAGTTGTTTACCAAAAACTTTTAGAAGGATTTGACAGTAGGAAGATAGTAAAAATTGAGAACAAGAAAAATAATTGCAGGAAATACGATCTTAAGAGTCTCCTGCGGGGGAAGAAAGGGCGGGGGGAATGAAGACTTACCTTCTCACTGCTTTCCATGTAAATGTAATAATGTAATAAAGGCTTGACCTGAGGCTCCCTGAAATCTGAAAGAAAACTCCTTCAGTCATGCTCTCACCAGACCTACCCTTTGTGTTTGTATTTCAGCTGGCACTGCAGGACCCATAAGTAAGTTTCTCTCCTGTGCTTTAATTCCCCTGTGCTTTGCTTTACCCCACATGAAAGACTTTCTTATTCATGGATGTTTTTATTTTCTCCTGCACAAACTGTCAATTATTTTCTCTTTCTTTATTCCCTATTCTTATTTTAATAAGCTGGGAGCCTCCCTGAGGAAGTACTATCACTTTTAAATTTCTCAAAGTCTTGAGATTCAATGGCCAAAGGAAAAGTGTTAAGAATAAAAGTGTTAAAAAGGTAGGAATGTCCCTTGTTAGAAATCCCAGTCACACTCAGAGGAAGAGAGCAGTGTCAGCTCACTGACTGAGGGTCCCCTGCTATTAACAAAGAGTAAGTCTGGAAGACGCGTCCAGATAGCACCTTAAATGACATTACGACAAACATCTCTGGCAGAAGCATTGGGAATGAGGGTGGGTGAGAGACAGTTGATACAGAAAAGGAAAAAAAAAATGGTAAATGGAAAGTGATCTATACATGCTGTGAGATTTCACCAGTCTCGTAATGGCCTGCTGCTTAAAGTGGGCCCGGGGATCTGCCTTAGCGTCACCTTGGAGCTTCTTAGCAGTGAAGAATCTCCACGTAAGACCCACTAAATCAGAATCCTCATTTTAAGAAAATCCCCGGGTGGCTCAGAACCATTACTTACAGGGTTTCAATCCTTTATAGCTAGAAAAGTTGAGTGCACTAGATCTAAGTTTAACCAGCACCACCACAGCAAGAGTAGTCTTACAGTAAATGACAAGAAAGATGAAACCCACCAAGGTTTCATTCATTTCTTAATGCATTTCTATCCATCACTGCTGAGGATGTGCAGAGCTTGAGCCCCTGGGGCAGGGCCAACCCTAAAGGGAGAGGAAGACTGAGTTGAGGGTTAGAGCTCATGACAAATCACATGCTGTGTCTACTCCTCCTGGAGCATTTATACACATGAAACATGATTAAAATAATCAAAGTCAATCAAGAGTAAACACTGGGGAAGTGTCACTAAAGCACATGCAGTCCTAGAGGTACAGAGAGGTGTCCGTGCGTATGGTGTTTGTAAAGGAGAAGGCTGTTATTGCTAAGCATGTGGGTCTAGTGACTCAATCCCTTTACCAGCCAACTGCACCTATGACAGCCTTGACCCACCTCAGAGCTCCCGTTCCCTTTTATGCTAAGATATTGCAGGCCAAGTTACTCCGATGAATAAGGGAGCCGAGGTCACCCGCAGGAGACAGAAATTCCCACTGCTTCCTTCAGAAGATGAGGCCATAGATTCTGGCTAAACAAGTTCAAATTAGCCCAGATGGAAGAAAGGTAATGGCCCGTGGAATCTACGGAGTTACAGTGACCCATCAGGGAAGGAACCCTGACCACCATATCCCTGCAGCTCCAGCTGTCAGATCCCAGGAATTATAGGGGTCCTCCACGGTGGGGAATGAAGAATAAAATTTATTTACTGTTCTGATGAAGTAGAAATTTCGTTCCCTGCGTCTACATTTATGATGTTCTCCCAAAAATAATTTCAGTGCAAACTGTAAATTTTCTGTGCCAAAGAACCATTCTAATTACTCTGTCTTGCTTTTCCCATATTTTAGCTGGAACCATTGGACCCATAAGTGAGTTCCTTTCCTGTTTCCGAATTCTGACACTCTCTGGTCTTCTGTGGGCTATGGGACCTCTCCTTACCCAAGCTCTTTCTATCTGTAGGCTTTCTCACCCACGCTTCTTGATCACATGGTTGCATCTGAATTACTGACCCCTCCTGATGCTCAAGAGATCAGAAAAAAATATCCTGACCTGTCACTGAGTTTAAGACAAGGGAAAGCCTAGTCATTCATATTTAAAATAATATGAAATATAGATGTTTAAAACCAGGGGAAATTTTTCTTTATTATGATAAAAATAATTAAAGTAACTATTTGTGGACTTTTCCGAAACTGAGGGAAGAGCTACAAGAACAGGTGGTTCTAGGAGAAGGCAAAAGAATAAGCATGATAAAGACAAAGGAGGAGATGGCGATGGAAAAAAGCGAAGGGAACTGACATCCCACCTGCCCCTAGGAGTGTCAGTCCTTTGAGAGAGCTGAGTGTTGGGCAGGCATACACGGAGAGAGGGGAGGATGCAAGTGAAGGAAAGATTGACAACCTCCAGCCCTAGTTTTATACCTCCCCCTCTGCTGTAGATTTCTCATTTAAGATGAATGCCAAATGACTTAATCTTTAGAGAGGGCTATGGGGCTTCTTTGCTAAAATTATCTACTGATATGTGGTAGTAATTCTCCCTCTGGTTGAGATGCTTCACAGTTTCCTTAAAAGAATATTGGTGGCATGAACATTCTGTTAATATCAAACCTGGCTGATTTTCCTCTTCTTTGTATTTCAGTGCAATTCACAGCACCAATTCGTAAGTATCAAATTTGTTTCTCAACTCTGGTTCCTTTAATTTCTCACCCACAAGGTCTTAAGTACTGATCTGCCTTGTTTTCTTGATGCCATGTATCTCACCTTCTCTAGCATTCCTATTACACAGTTTCCAAAGAAGGCTTGCATGAAGTAGAGAGCTAACTGTGAAGCCCATGGGCTACTATAAGAAAATAGAAAGCAGTCCCAATGCCCTGTCAGCAATGGAATGTTCACTTTTCAAATTACAATATGTCCCTAATGGAATGAGAGGAAAAAAAAAAGAGAGAGAGAGAGAGAGAAAATTTTTTAAGGAGACATTATGAATTAGTATGGAATGAGCCTATCCCAATCCCCTAAAGGTTGCAAATATCACTGAAAACAAGGGGAGGCCTCCACTCCTGGAAGTCCCCTCTATTGTACAACACGGATGGCCATACAAGCAACCCTTGATGTTCCTAGGGTTTCTACTTATGACACTCCCTCTAGAGTGAGGGCTGAAGAATGGTTATTTCCCTTACAGTGATGAAGCATACTGATTATCTCCCTCCACCCTCACCTCTTTCCCTCTTCCTCTCTCTTTCCTTCTCCGTTTCTCAGCAGGAGCTACAGGACCTATCAGTAAGTTTACTGCCTGATTCTCCACTGTAGAGAATTTTAATTTCCTGCAGTATCTTAGGGACCCTTCCCTGGATTCTGTGTTGGGATTTCAGGGGTTTGGGGGTCCACATCTTCTTGGTCTTTTTTGTTGTCTTCTACCTACCGTTTCAGTAAATCATTAATGATAGTGTGAACGTACATTCCAGTGCCAAACACAAACTATAAAGCAGAAGATGAACTCTTGAAGGTTTCCAGTGGCTTATCAATATCACAGAAAGGACTTTTAAAAACAGAATGAGATAGACAGAAGTGAAATTATAGGGGAAAGGAAGAAAATTAAGTTTAAACGGAGAAGGACTTTTCCAAACTTCTACAGGGGTTTAAATGGGCCAAAAGGGTCACCTCTACTTACTACTTTTGCTACTTAGCCTTTCAGTGGATCCATTAGATAAGGAGTCCCTTATGTGTATTAGATTGTCTCAGCAGCCATGAAGAAAGTCAACATCCCTACTACCCCACTGTAGCTGAGCCCAAGTTTAGCGGCACAGATTCTTACCAGGAAAAGCATGCAAATGAGAACTACGGGCTCCAGAGCCTGAGAGCAGCTACTGATTTCTTTTCTCTTTTCTTTTATTTTTCTAGAGCTCTCTCAAAAAACCATTGGTAAGTCACCTAACTCTCAAGTACAATGTCTTTTGGTCCTTTACAATGCTTAGAATGTCAGTTGATTTTTATTTCAAACGATTCACGCCCATAGACTCCAGGATCAAGTGTTTCCACTGCCTCATTATTCCACTCAGAATTCCTAGAGGTTGGATTCACCCAAGTTCTGCAATAAAAAGATATTAACTATGAAGCTGAAATAAGAAGTGAAAAAATAACCCCCTACGAGCAGTCTTTTCTACATTATATAATCTAGCTTTTTTAGAACCAACATGTAATAAAGATTTAGAACACAGCACTTAAACTTCTTGCTTTCCCTGAAAATAATTGTTATTAGATTATGTTCAAAATAATGCAAATCCTATTTTTTCTTACTATCTGATTTCTCTGAAAAGTTCTCTCCAAGACAGTTAGGTTTTATTTTCACCAACTTTTAGAACTTACCCTATTGCATTTTTCCATGGAAACATTATAAATAATGGTTAGGTTCAAGATACAATTGTCCATAAGTACATATTTACAAACTAAGCGCAAATAGTTATAGCTTCACACACTGGGTTATAGGATTCCTAACAAAAATTAGGAATTTTTGAAATTAGAAACCTAAAAAAAAAAATGTTTGAGGTTTCCCATATTTGCCTGACAGAATGAACAGAAGTCCTATATCTGTACCTCGTCACTCTGTGTGATTCCTTCATGAATCTGCATGTCATCCTTTGCAGGGGCCATGCTAATCTTCTCTGTATCGTTCCAATTTTAGAGTATGTGCTGCTGAAGTGAACACTCCTTGTATGATTCCTATAATGGCTTACAGTTTTTCTAACTCTCCCATGCATTATTTTGCTGGGCCTACACAGCATTTCAATGGTGTTGGGTAAAGCCTTGAGAGATGAAAAAATTGAGTTTCAGAAGTCATTCTTCAAAAAAATAAGGGAAGGAAGATAGTTAATGAAGTTAGAACTGAAGTTGTGCTGACGCTCGAATTGAGTTCTTTCCACTACCATTCTGAGTGTCCTAAAGGTTATTAGTCAGGAATACAATGAACTTATAATATTAAAAATAGTGGACAAAAAGGTCTATGGGGAGAGGAAATGAGAGGAAAATGCAATACAAAGAGTAACAGAGAATAAGGATACATGTTAAGAGAAAAATTGAGAGAAATTTTAAAAATACAAAAATAGGAAGAAAGTTGAAGGCAGGAGATTTGAGTTGGAGGCAGGAGAAGAAAAAAGAGTAAATGAGTATAAATAAAGCTGAGAAAGAGAAGCAAAAGAAGTCTACAAAATCACAAATTAAAAACGGAAAAAGGGCAAGAAAATATAGGAAAACTACAAAAACAAAATAATATTTGAAATGATCATCTGTCTACAGATTTAGTGGCTTATACCCGAGGGCAGGTGTCCTAGGAATTCTACTTGAGGATCAAGGGCACTTTTTTTTTTTTAATAGAAACAGTCAAAGCAAACATTAAATTACTTTTGCAAAATACCTAAATTTCTAGCTTGTCTACAACTCATGGCCCAGGATATCCACAACTGGTAATCCACCTTCTAGCTTTTTTACACAGAAAAAAAAAAAAATACAGAGTGAAAGGTTTTGGGGGCTTATGGGTTAGAACTGGGATATTTCGCATCATGAGTGCCATGAAGTAAGGAGCTATGGAGAAGAGAGACGATGCAATGCCCACTGAAAGGAGGGGCGGTCTTTTTAGATTCAATTAATCATGCAGACTCACAAGATGATCACAACCTTTACCAGGCTACTCAGTGGGACTTAAGGCAGGAAGCACAGCTTGCCCCTAGGGCAGCATCAACCATCCCTCTTCTGTGACTGTAGTCCTCAAAGTGGTCTATGCACCTGCCTGTTGCACCACCCAGGAGCTATTCTCTTTGGCCTCCCATAGGCTGCTTACAGGAGCTGCTTGGAGTTAGGAGCCCCAGTAGCCTAAATATCCTACAAGAACTCCACATACATAACCTGCAGGGATCCTATAAGGAACATGCCAAATACATGGTCACCACACTCAGGGAAGCCCAAAGACATGGCTTTCTAACAGATATTTATAGTTCTCCTAGTTCACCTGCAATTTACCAAGCAAAAATCATTCTTCCTTTCATTTTTTAATTTTTTAAATTTTTTATTTGTTCATTTATTTTAGAGAGAGGGACAGGGACAAGGAGAGGGAGAAAAAGTCTTAAGCAGACTCTGTTCTGAGCATGGAGCCCAACTCGGGGCTCGATTTCATGACCCTGACGACATGACCAGAGCTGAAATCAAGAGTCAGACGCTTAACTGACTGAACTACCCAGGCACCCCAAAGATCATCCTTAAGAAAAAGGAATGTTGTCAAGTAAGAGAGCAGGTTTAATCAGAACTAGAAAATCAGCCGAAAGCCAAATTCTCATTAAAAACTGCAGGTTTTGTTGACTCTTTCCCAGAGACACTCAAGCTAATCAAAGCAGTCGTTAGTAAGCTGGAAACTGTGAGAAGACTACATCCTCCCCTCCTACCTTCATGCCTACCCTAGAGCATATTATTTGCTCAGAAATATTTTAGCACAAGGGTGGTCCTTTAAAAAAGCAGTATCTTCCGTTACTGACAGGAAAGAAGAGAGATCCTCATCTCAGGCTGAGTTGCAATATATGCTCAATATCTCTTTTGCTATATAGTTATCATACCTGGATTAGTTCTCCCTAATGTTCTTATTACTGTTATCACTTCTTCTCCCTTACTCTATCTCCCAAAGCCCCATCCCTAGAATAAAATTAATGAAAAATTTATTCTTCATCCAAACACTCATACTAATATGCCAATTTTGATTTCTTTTTAGTGCAAACTCCAGGACCTATTGGTAAGTTTCCTATATATACATTAACTCATATATATTACTCAAATTCGTAATAGGTAGCATATTTTTCTAATAATAATTATAGCAGTTTGTCAGTATACATTAGAAGAATGTTCCAAAGCAAAGATGCAATAGAGAGAATGTGGCGGAAGATGTAAGAAAGAAGACAAAAGGAGGATAGCCAAGAGAATGGAAAAAAAATGACAAGAGAACAAAAAGATGGGGAAAATGAAGGGAAAGGAATAAAATAAAGATCTCACTGCAAACACCTGTAGTAATGAAAGACAAGCATGAAATGGTTCTCCCTCCAACTAAAACAGGGTGCAAGTCTCCTAGGAGAAGATCTATTCTTATGGTGAGGATACAATCCAATAAAAATATTTAATCCTGAAGATTGGGATTTAGTAATTCTGGGAAGCTATTTAACCATTCTCCTTTGGAAAACATTAGTTTATCATGTTCAACAACCACCGTAATTAATGTTTATTTCTATTTTTAGTGCAATATACTGGGCCCAGTGGTAAGTTCCTTATCTATCTTTTCCCTCTGGTGTTCTTTGATCTTCTACAGTGTATAGGGGGCCTGTCCCCTGTCCCAAATGTATCTATTACCACAAGGACAGTGGTAGACATGTTTTCATGCATCTCAGTTTCCACTTGCTGAGAATTCTCTAAGGTTGTTTCTTAAGAAAAAAGTAAGAAAATGTCCCCAGGAATGGTCATAATGGCTTCTATAATAATATGGAATTTCCTAAGGTAACAGAGAAAGAATAAGGGTAATTTTTCACTTCTGAAGTAATTTGTAGTTCATAAAGGGCCTACTCAAAGACAACAGAGACAATGTAAAGAAAATGGGGAAAAAAAGGAAAGCAAATTTTAAAAATAAATGTAAAAGAAGGAAAAAATAATCAAATTTAAATAGACTGAGGTCTTATCAGTTTTCTTTCCAGTTTCCTGGGAAAAGTGTACCAGGGAATACTACTAAGGATCTAGTCTACACTGAGTTCTCCAATCTTTTCTCCCAATGCCTTCTCTTTCCCGTGTCCTATCCTTCCCAAACACCCAACACACACACACACACACACACACACACACACACACAGCCTCAGGGAACAGGATATGATGGTAGGTGGCCTCAATTATAGAACTGGCAGGTGCATCAAGCAACTACAAACTATAAGTGAAAGCGGGTGAAGGGTACGCTCATATTGTGACTAGCTAGGGAAAAACCAGGGTCAAATTCTACAGTGTCAGAACAAACCAAACCGCAGGTCATTGTAAATTCTGAGTCTGGAAATTAAGTAATAGCATTCCAAAGCTTAAGCCAAATAAGAGGACATTATCAGAAGGCAAGTCAGATGTATTCAAACATTCCTTCAACTAGCTGAGCTCTTGTATCAGAAACTGAGATGAGGCTTGGTGATAAAGTCAGTAACACTACATCAAAAACTTAGGATGTACTATAGGTTAGCTAACTGAACATAATAAAAAATAATTAAAAATATACTTCCAAAATAAAGTCATGAATAAGAGAGAAAGATTTGGTTAATCTCTGGTGCCATGAAGTTTATGGTCCTATAAGATATCTTGAGGAAAGGAACTCAAAACACGGAGAGGGCAGGCATTCTTCCATACAATCATACTGTGGTCACTAAAACTGGATGCTGCCTGCCCTAAATGCTGGTTCTAAATACTTCTTTTGTGAATAAACATGAGCCATCATTTATCGACTGTTCTCCTAATTCAGGGCCTCCTTTCTCGGTACTCTTAATTATCACCAAGACTCACAGCTTGGAAGTTCTCATAATTCTTATAAGTGAGAAATCATAAACCAGCTCACCTTAGAGGATCTCACTGGGGCTAAAGGAAGGGTCAGATCTGGCCCAAAGTCCCCAAATAGCTACCATGTGCCTGAGATCCTATATGGGTACATGGATTCCCTTTCCCTTTTCTTTCCTGCTTCATTCCCTCTCCCCTATGTGTAAACACTTAAAACATGCAGTAATGTATAAATGGAAATTTTACTGCTACATGTATTCCTTCCTAGCTTTCCCCTAAATTACAGGTGATTTGAAGAAAATGCAAAATGCACTGATAATTCTTTTTTAACAAAAATGAGTGCTCCAAATGGGACTACTTGAAAAAAGAAAAAAAGGAGTGGTTAGAAAACTTTTCAAATTAATGAAAAGGTTAGGTAGGGAAAAGAAATAAATGAAAATGAGCATGACAAACGTACAAAGAAGTACAAGTTTAAGATATTATGAACCTCTAGAAATTTCGAGCATTTACCACCTCTGAAAGGAATGGAAAGGAAGGAGGACCGCCACGCCCCTGCCCCAGACCCGCAGAAGCAGACCTGAGGATGTGAAGCACAGGGGTGGGGGCTTAAGTCCAGATGTTGCATTGAGCTGACAAGCAGGTTTTAGAGCTCCCTGCATCCTCCCTGTAGTTACCTTTTCAAGCCCATCATGGGAGAACTGAGTTATCTTCATTCTACACACACTGATTTCTCCCTTTTTTTCCCTTCCATTTTTCTGCCAGGTGAAACTTCAGAAATGACTAGTAAGTTCCGTACTTGTTCTTTTTTTTTTTTTTTAAGATTTTATTTATTTATTTGACAGAGATAGAGACAGCCAGCGAGAGAGGGAACACAAGCAGGGGGAGTGGGAGAGGAAGAAGCAGGCTCATAGCGGAGGAGCCTGATGTAGGGCTCAATCCCATAATGCCAGGATCACGCCCTGAGCCGAAGGCAGATGCTTAACTGCTGTGCCACCCAGGCACCCCCAGTACTTGTTCTTATACAGTACTTGCCTTCGGCTTCCTACAGGGTCTGGAATCCTTTGCTTCTGTCTTGTGGGTATAGACATTCATGTTTCTCCATCTCTTCCTTATTCCACTACCTGGCTGTACCCCCACCCAAGGAATGAATGAATTGAGGGGAATACAAACCCCACTTAATAATCCAAAAACTTAATATGGATATATTATATTACATTAAAATATCAGAGGAAACTATCTGAAGTTTACTGTAATCTGTCAACAAGGGTGGGGGGATGACATTTGTTATGAATGAATGAAAGCTTGCGCAGAATAACAGAAACAGGGAGTAGAAAAGTAAAAGCAGCACAGTTTAAATTCCCAATCTCCTGTAGGATTTTAAGCATTTTAAGCTCACTGCAAAAAGGGAAGAGATAAATTGTCTCTCTTTCCTGAAGCCTCTCAAACTAAGCAGGAGGCAGAATCCCGCAAGGCATGACGGCCGCTGTGTTCTCCAGCACAGTGCACAACATCTATAGGGGTTCGATGCTCCCTCCATGAACATTTCTGATACTCTCTCTTGAAATCAAGCAAGAAAATTCATTCCTCTTTCACCAGTCTTTCCACATTGATTTCTCTCTTTGTTTTTCAGCTACAGGATCCTCCTGTAAGTTTGACTATCTCCCTTCATGTTGGAACTCAATTATCTCCAGCAGTGTCTAAAAGATCTACTTGAACAAAAATTTATCCATCCATATTGGGATAGCAACATCTTAAAGCTCCTATTTCCCTGACCCTTACTTTTCCATTACTCAGAATTCCACTAGGTTATTAATAAGTTTCTAAAATGTTCACTGAGTCACACAGAAATTAAAGAACAGAGAAAAAAGTTTCTCCGTGGTTCTAAAAGATTGGTAAGGACTTTCCTTACAGAAGGAGAAAAAATGAACAGGTAAAACAAAGATACAGATAATAGTTCTGTTTTCCAGCTGGGTCCTCTATATGAGCAATTAGTAAGTTGTTTGTTTCTTTGCTGTGTACTTATCAAAGTCCAGCAACGTCTATTGGAATTTGAGTTCCAGTACACAAACTTGAAACTTATTTTCTCAGCTTTTGCTTCTCCATTAACCTGAATTCCACCAGCTGACTGTAAGTTTTCTAGAAAGTTCAAATACTCCTGATCAGAAAAACTTTTCAAGCAGTTCTGTCCCTGGAAAATTTACCAATAGGAAAAAATGAATAGGAGAGTACATGAGCAGGGGGCAATAAGAAATCTCTCTGCTTATTTTTCAGTAGGATCAACTCCTCACCCAAACAGTAAGTCTGCATATTCATTTTATTCTCTGCCACAGTCTCGACTGGTTTTTAGTAGGGTCCAAGAGTCTTTATCTAGTCACGTTGGTATGCAAAGGGCTTGAGGTACCTCTTGGCCCCTTGCTATTCCATTACCAAAGTCCCTCTGGGTGATTCATGATGTACTAAAAAGTTCTAACCCTACTGATTTCCATAAACCGGGGAGAAAAAAAGTTTTGCTTAGTTACAGAGACCACCAACAAGAGGCTGCCTACAGAAAAGGAAAAAATGATGAAAGAGAAAGGAGGGGAGCAGAAGTTTCTAGAACAATTTTTCATTTGGACGTCCTGCCCTACCCAGTCTGTTTTTCCACATTTTGAATTCCAAGATATCTGAGGAAAATTTCCCTGGCCATTTGAAATTTTAGAGGCTTGAAATTCCTATTTTTTTAGACACTCTGTATTCAAACTACCAGTAATTCTCCTAGCTTTTTAATAATTCCATGGGTAAAAAAATCAAATTCCATGATTTACATAAAAAATAAAGATGAGGGGGAAGGTTTCCCAGCAGTTAAAAATGACATGTTACAAAGGACAAAACAAATTGAATGGGGAAGAAAGGAAAAGGAGATAACAATTTTCTCTGCTCTGTTTTCCAGCCGGATCAGTTCCACCTGCCCTCCGTAAGTTCTTCCATGTATCCTCCACTGTGGAGTCCTATAACTTCTTTCCCTGCGTCTGCTGGGATTTCTGGGCATGGGTACATACTTCCTTAACCACTTGCCTTCCCATGGCCAAATTCCATGGTTATTAATGCTTTTTTGAAAGTTCAAATCCTGCCGATTTAAGACCAAAGGGAATATTTTCCCTCTTGTTATAATGACTTAATGAGAAAGAACTCTAAACTGAGAGGGGAAAAAAGAGTGGAAGAGAAAAGGCTTGCAAAAATACTTCTCTGTCTTTCAGCTGGTCCACCACCTTCAATGCCCAGAGGTAAGTTCAGTCTGTTCTGTTTTTTGTGTTTTTTTGTTTGTTTGTTTTTTACTGTTTTCTGTTGTTGTTGCTCTCCATATGGCCTACAGAACTGTTTCTGCCCTACTCATTTCTAACTCCCGTACAACAGCCTGAGACTCATACCTCTCACCTTTCTTTGCCTTCCGCTCATCCTGTGACGTAAACTTACATTTATTTAATTTCAAACATTTGTTTACTTTGCATCTCCTCAGTGATAAGAACTATATAGGTGCTCTAACTACATTATATCCCATTTAATCCTTGGAGTAAATCAATTGACCTCTTTGTAAGGGCTAAGAAACCAAGGCCACATACTTGCCCAGGAACACAGTTCACTGAACCATAGTTTGAACCAAGAGCCATGTGACTACCAAGCTTCTTCCTCACACAAATATGCTTCCCTAGAAGGAAACTTGTTCCTTTCAAACAAGTACTCACTGATATCTTTTTTTTTTTTTTTTTAAGGTGTGCCCCTACCTCCCATAAGTAAGTATTATACCTGTTTCTCTACTATGGTTCTCTGGTCTTCAAAATCTAAGAGACTTCGTTCTGTTAAAGTGATTTGAGTTTCTCACTGCTCTCTTGCTGCCTTACTACCCAGCTTCCCCTACCTTATAGATAATTTAAGAATATACTGATTAAAAGAAAAGAAGTAAAGTAGCATTTGTCAACAACAACAAAAAATCCTGAAAAATATAAATAACAGAGGTGGGCAAAATTTTTGAGAGACAAACAGGAAGTCCATAATAATGTTTAAATGGAGAGAGAATTTTGAGTGTTCCCTCAAAGTATGCTTTCTTCTTATGTCTACCCAAGTCTTTCCCTCAAAGACACTAGTGGAAAATGTTAGATAATACTGTTTTTTCTATTTAAGAAAAGTAACATGGATTTCTTTTTGCTTATTTTTTAGTGATTTCACAGAGAACCTCAAGTAAGTTCTTTACTTCTCAACCTGTCAAATGTGAGACTTTTCCCGAGAACAGATATTCTATTTCTAAATTGTACAAAAAATTGAGATTCATGTTTCTCATATTTGTTTGCTTTCACATTACCCAAGTTCTCCAGATTAGAACTGCCAGACAGTCTTTTTGATTCATAACTGTAGGAGTTCTCATTACTTCAGTTCCTAACTCAATTTCCCAGGAAACAGACACAAACAGTGACTCAATGTTTAAACCAAATCAAGTACTGACAGTGTTGATCTTTAACATAGAATTCATGAAACCACCTTTCACACTATCTGGTCCTCCTTCCTACATTACAAATGATTTTTATGCAATATCAATATCCCTTGGGGTTCCTCGGATTGAAATTAAATTACATTACTATTAAAACCCAAGGTTCTTGTCAAGACTTTAAAAATTCAAATGCCAATAGAGCCCAGGAAGATAATATAAATGAGTAGGTGAGTACATCACCTAAGAACTGTGGAAAGATCATGTACAGTCTAAGGAGGGTAGCCGCTGCTCAGCTCTAGCCAATTTCTTTGTGCAAGAATGCAAATCGAGAGTTGCCAAAGCATCTCACTTAATCCGGATTTTAGATAAAATTTCCCAATTTTTAAAACATGGATCACTCTAACAGATTGCAAACTTGCTTATATACCCCTCTATTTCCATCTAAATACCTTCTGATTATATTTCTATAATAACTTTTGAACAATTGCAATAATGTTAGGACACAAAGATTGGCATCTGAGGAGAGAAAACTGGAACTGTTAACATAGACATTCTACACGTTCTTTCTGAATCCTGAACGAGGAGGCTGACCAGTTAAATAGTCTCACTGACAGATGAAAAAAGACAAAAGGGTCAATGGTCCAGACCCAAGGATGAGGTTGGAAACCTCAGATGTCTATGTTTGGGAACAGGCCCTATAACTGGGAACACCTGAGTTTAGCAAAAGGCACTACTGGTTTTGCAGGTGGAAATTATAATCCAGAACCTAAAGTGAAGAATTTAGTGTCCTTTTCAGTGGAGGCATCAGAAAGGGTGGGAGGGAAGATTTTAAAATCCAAGACCCAAGGGACTGGGAGGAGATAAAAACGTATGCCAAAGGCACTAGAGAATACACCACCTTCTTTCTGGGTGAGTTGGTTTTGCCTGCTGTTTTTTTATTATTATTATTATTATTATTATTATTATTATGTCCTAGCCATGAAAACAGAGCCACCTGCACAGGACCATACCTAATCTGCTCAGGGCTCAAAGCTCTGCTGGAAGTGTGCCATCCATGCAGTACAGAAAACCCAGGCCAAAACAGTTGAGATCTGGTTTGGTGATGCTGTACCCTGATAGCTAAGGCAATAAAAACCACAAAAATCCCCACAAGAAGGGAGCCGCAACAGAATATTCACAGAATAAAACATCCACAAAGATAATTCTCAAGGAATAAGAGACACCAAAAAAAATTATGAAATGCATGAGGAAACCCAGCACCACAAGTGACACTCCATCAGCCCCAATAAATTGGAAAATTTCAATCCAAAGAAATACAGCTGTGGAAATCTGAAGATAACTAAAATAATAAACTTTAAATCTTCAAAGATACTAATGCATTTAACAAAAATATATTGGGTGCCTATTCTAGATACTGAGAATATAACAGTGGGGAAAAAAGCCACTGCACTCAAGAAGTTTACATTTGGAAATAAAAACAGGCAAATAATAATAAATTAACATATAATAACTTTCAGATAAATGCCATGAAGAAATAAAAGCACAGTAACTAGAAAAAGATGGTATATAGAGAAAGAATGTTCTAGGCAAAAGAACAAGGATGTAGGGTCTGCTGTAGGGATGCATATTCTAGCCAGATGGATGACAAGAAAGAGGGAGGATGGTAGAGATGAGGTCCGGATTTCGAGCTGTACTACAAAGCTGTGATCACAAAGACAGCATGGTACTGGCACAAAAACAGACACATAGACCAATGGAACAGAATAGAGAACCCGGAAATGGACCCTCAGCTCTTTGGGCAACTAATCTTTGATAAAGCAGAAAAAAGCATCCGGTGGAAAAAAGACAGTCTCTTCAATAAATGGTGCTGGGAAAAGTGGACAGCTACATGCAAAAGAATGAAACTTGACCACTCTCTCACACCATACACAAAGATAAACTCCAAATGGATGAAAGACCTCGATGTGAGACAGGAATCCATCAAAATTCTAGAGGAGAACATAGGCAGCAACCTCTACATCGGCCAAAGCAACCTTTTTCATGACACATCTCCAAAGGCAAGAGAAACAAAAGATAAAATGAAACTTGTGGGACTTCATCAAGACAAAAAGCTTCTGCACAGCCAAGGGAACAGTCAAAAAAACTAAGAGGCAGCCCACGGAATGGGAGAATATATTTGCAAATATGCTACAGATAAAAGACTGGTATCCAAGATCTACAAAGAACTTCTCAAACTCAATACGCGAGAAACAAATAAATCATAAAATGGGCAGAAGATATGAACAGACACTTCTCCAATGATGACATACAAATGGCTAACAGACACATAAAAAAATGTTCAAAATCATTAGCCATCAGGGAAATTCAAATCAAAACCACACTAAGATACCACCTTAACGCCAGTGAGAATGGCAAAAATTGACAAGGCAAGAAACAACAATTGTTGGAGAGGTTGTGGAGAATGGGGATCCCTCCTACATTGTTGGTGGGAATGCAACACTCTGGAAAACAGTGTGGAGGTCCCTTAAAAAGTTAAAAATTGAGCTGCCCTATGACCCAGCCATTGCACTACTGGGTATTTACCCCAAAGATACAGATGTAGTGAATAGAAGGGCCATATAACTTCAATGTTCATAGCAGCATTGTCCACAAAGCTAAATATGGAAGGAACGAGATGCCCTTCAAAGATGACTGGATTAAGAAGTGTGGTCCATATATACATGGAATATTACTCAGCTATCAGAAAGAACGATGTTCTTAACATTTGCTGCAACATGGACGGCATGGAAGAGATAATGCTAAGTGAAATAAGTCAAGCAGAGAAAGACAATTACATATGTTTCTCTCATCTATGGAACATTAAGAACTAGGAAGATTGGTAGGGGAAGAAAGGGATAAAGAAAGGGGGTAATCAGAAGGGGAATGAAGCATGAGAGACTATGGACTCTGACAAACAAACTGAGGGCTTCGGAGGGGTGGGGGTTGGGGAATGGGATAGACCGGTGATGGGTAGTAAGGAGGGCACGTACTGCATGGTGCACGGGTGTTATACGCAACTAATGAATCATCGAACTTTACATCAGAAACCAGGGATGTACTGTATGGTGACTAACATAATATAATAAAAAACATTAAAATAAATAAATAAATAAATAAATAAAAATTTAAAAAATAAATAAATAAATAAAAATTAAAAAAAAAAAAAGATGAGGTCAGAGAAACAGGGGCCACTTATGTGAGGCCTTGCAGTCCTTTGTAAATGGCAGATTTTATTCTAGCCATGAGGGTCCACTAGTGGGTTTGAAAGGGAGTCATAATGTCTGCTTTATATTTATAACATCTCTCTGACTACTGTATGGAGAATTAACTGCCGAAGTGACAAGGGCAGGGAACTCAAGAGAAGAAGCAGGAAGACCAGTTAGGAGGACTGGGATTAAAAACCACTCAGTTACATGTGAGTGTGACAAGAAGCATAGTGATCGGGATGAAGCAGGGGAGAAGTCTTCACATTCCATGTATTTTTAGGGTAGAGCCAACAAATTCTGCTGTTTCACTTAATGTTAGTTTAAATGGAGAAGAATTAAGGGTTATTCTCAGGTTTGGGGCCAAAGCAACCGGGAGAATGGGGCTATTTACTGATCTAGGCAAGATGGGAAGAAGGGCGTATTTAGAGGAGACAATCTTGAGTTCAGTTTTGTACATGATGAGCTCAAGATGCCTTGGACACTTACGACTAGTTTATTAAAAAGTCTGCACTCAGTAGGCCACAGGCATGGTCTCTGACACATATCTCTTCCCTATCCATTAACATCTGGGATAGAACCCATAATTTTTAGTCATTTTAAATTAATAAAAACACTCGGGCTATTCCTCTTGAAATATTCCATTTTAGCAGTCAATCTTAGGCCCACTGACTCAGAACAGGGAAGTGCAGTCTCCTCCTTTCTGTCCACTTCCTTAGATTATAGTTCCCACTGAGCTGAGGCTAGAAAGATGGATTTCACTTAATTAAGCTTGCAATTTCCCTCCTCTGTTAGTTGCAGTCCTTTTTTCTAAGGACAGGAGACTGGCTGCCTTTCAATGTCATTTAGGGTAGGTACTCAAATGCCTTGTAGAATACATGCTGAATTCTTTGAAGGAATCTGCAAAAACTTGCCCAGTTCTGAGGATTCTACTGCACAGTCCTTGATGTGAGAGTATTGACTCCAGTATGGCCTATTCTAGAGCCCCTCAGCTCCCTTCCCACAGTATACCTCATAGTCTGTTACTACCATCACCAAATAGGCATGAAGTTGAGGAAGATACTAACACAAAAGTTCAAGGTTGGATGCCTTCTTCTCTTTGCTATGTCTGTTTTGTTTTGTTTTCTTTCAAGGTTTTATAAAAATTCAAGTTTAGTTAACACATAGTATAGTATTAGTTTCAGGGGTAGAATTTAGTGATTAATCCCCTGCATATAACACCCAGTGCTCATTACAACAAGTGCCCTCCCTAACGCCCATCGCCCAGTTATCCCATTCCCCCCACCCACCTCCCCTCCAACAACCTTCAGTTTGTTCCCTACTGTTAAGAGTCTCTTATGGCTTGCTTCCCTCTCTCCTTTTTTTTTTCTTTTCCCCCTTCCCATATGTTCATCTGTTTTCTTTCTTAAATTCCACATATAAGTGAGATCATATGGTATTTGACTTAGTTCACTTAGCATAATAATTCTAGCTCAATCCATGTTGTTGCAAATGACAAGAGTTCATTCTTTTTTGATGGCTGAGTAATATTCCATTGTGTGTGTAAAGACACACACACACACACACACACACACACACACACACCCCCACCATATATTTTTTTATCCACTCATTAGCTGATGGACATTTGGGCTCTCTCCGTAGTTTGGTTATGTTGATAATGCTGCTATAAACATCAGGGTGCATGTATCCCTTCAAATTTGTGTTTTTCTATCCTTTGAGTAAATAGTAGTACAATTGCTGGATCATAGGATAGTTCTGTTTTTAACATTTTGAGGAACCTCCATACTTTCATCCAGATTGGCTGCACTAGTTTGCATTTCCACCAACAATGCAAGAGCGTTTCCCTTTCTCTGCATCCTCACCTGCTGTTTCTTGTATTGTTATTTATAGGCATCCTGACAGGTGTGAGATGGTACCTCATTGTGGTTTTGATTTGTATTTCTCTGATGATGAGTGATGCTGAGCATCTTTTCATGTGTCTATTAGCCATCTGGATGTCTCTTTGGCAAAGTGTCATTCATGTCTTCTGCCCATTTATTAGTTGGATTGTTTGGTTTTTGGGTGTTGAGCTTTATATGTTCTTTGTAGATTTTGAATACTAACCCTTAATCAGATGTCATTTGCAAATATCTTATCCCATTCTGTAGGTTGCCTTTTAGTTTTGTTGATTGTTTCCTTTGCTGTACAGAAGCTTTTCATCCTGATGAAGTCCCAATAATTCATTTTTGTTTTGGTTTCCCTTGCCTATGGTGACATGTCTGGTAAGAAGTTGCTATGGCTGAGATCAAAGAGGTTTCTACCTGTGTTCTTCTCTATGATTTTGGTGGTTTCTTGACTCACACTTAGGTCTTTCAGCCATTTTGAACTTATTTTTGTGTACAGTGTCAGAAAGTGGTCCAGTTTCATTCTTCTGCATGCAGCCCTCCAGCTTTCTCAACACCATTTGTGAAAGAGACGGTCTTTTTTTCCATTGGATATTCTTTCTGGCTTTGATGAAAATTAGCTGACCATATAGTTGTGAGTCCATTACTGGGTTCTCTATTCTGTTTCATTGACTTATGTGTCTGTTTTTGTGTCAGTATCATACTGTCTTGATGACTACAGCTTTGTAATATAGCTTGAAGTCCAGAATTGTGATGCCTCCAGTTTTGTTTTCTTTTTCAGAATTATTTTTGGCTATTTGAGGTCTTTTGCAGTTCCATACAAATTTAAGGAGTGTTTGTTCTAACTCTGTGAAAAATGCTGGTGGTATTTTGATAGGGATTGCATTAAATGTATAGATTGCTTTGGATAGTATAGACATTTTAACAATGTTTGTTTTTCCAATCCACGAGCATGGAATGCTTTCCTATTTCTTTGTATCCTCTTCAATTTCTTTCATAAGTGTTCTATAGTTTTCAGAGTATAGATCTTTTACTTCTTTAATTAAATTCATTCCTAGGTATCTTTGTTTTGAAGCAATTGCAATTGGGATCGATACCTTGACTACTTTTTCTTCTGCTTTGTTTTGTGTATAGAAATGCAACAGATTTCTGCCCATTGATTTTATATTCTGTGACTTTGCTGAATTCATGTATGAGTTTTAGCAATTCTTTGGTGGAGGCTATCAGGTTTTCTACATAGAGTATCATGTTGTCTGCAAACAGTAAGTTTGACTTCTTCCTTGCCAATCTGGATGTCTTCCATTTCTTTTTGTTGTCTGGTGAGGCTAGGACTTCTAGTACTATGCTGAACAACAGTGGTGAGAGTGGACATCCCTGTCATGTTCCTGACCTTAGGGGAAAAGTTCTCAGTTTTTCCCATTGAGGATGATATTAGCTGTGGGTGTTTTCTATATGGTCTTTATGATGTTGAGGTATGTTCCTTCTATCCCTCCTTTCTTGAGGGTTTTTATCAAGAAAGGGTATTGTATTTTGTCAAATGCTTTTTCTGCATCTACTGAGAGGATCATATGGTGCTTACCCTTTCTTTTATTAATGTGGTGTATCATGTTGATTGATTTGCAGATGTTGAACCACCCCTGCAGCCTAGGAATAAATCCACTTGGTTGTGGTGAATAATCTCTTTAATATACAGTTGGATTCAATTAGCTATTATCTTGTTGAGAATTTTTGCATCCATGTTCTCCTTTTTAGTGGCGTCTTTGTCTGGTTTTGGAGTCAAGGTAACGCTGGCCATATAGAATCAGTTGGAAATTTTCCTTTCATTTCTGTTTTTTGGAATAGCTTCAGAATAAGCATTAACTCTTCCTTAAATATTTGGTAGAATTCTGCTGGGAAGCCATTCAGCCCTGGTCTCTTGTTTTGGGGGAGATTTTTGATTACTGGTTCAATTTCTTTGCTGATTATGGGTCTGTTCAGATTTTCTAATTTTCCTGATTCAGTTTTGGTCATTTATGTGTTTCTAGGAATGTATCCATTTCTTCCAGATTGCCTAATCTGTTGGCATATAATTGCTCATAATATTCTCTTATAATTGTTTGTATTTCTGTGGTGTTGGTTGTGATCTCTCCCCTCTCATTTACAATTTTATTTATTTGGGTCCTTTCCCTTTTCTTTTTCATAAGTCTGGCTAGGGGTTTATCAATTTTGTCAATTCAAAAAACCACCTCCTAGTTTTGTTGATCTGTTTTACTGTTTTTTTTAATTTCCATATCATTTATTTCTGCTCTAACCTTTATTATTTCCCTTCTGCTCCTAGATTTAGGCTTTATTTGCTGCTTTTTTTCCAGCTTCTTTAGGTGTAAGGTTAGGTGGTGTACTTGAGAGTTTTCTTGCTTCTTGAGAAAGGCCTGTATTGCTATCTTTTTCCCTCTTAGGACTGCCTTTGCTGCATCCCAATGGTTTTGGACTGCTGCGTTTTCATTTTCATTTGCTTCCATGTATTTTTTAAATTCTTCTTTAATTTCCTAGTTAACCCATTCATTCTTTAGTAGGATGTTCTTTAACCTCCATGTATTTGTAGTTTTTCCAAATCTTTTTTGTGGTTGACTTCAAGTCTCATAGCATTGTGGTCTGAAAATATGCATGGTATGATCTCAGTCTTTCTGTACCAGTTGAGGCCTGATTTGTGACCCAGTACATGATCTATTCTAGAGAATGTTCCATGTGCACTTGAAAAGAATGTGCATTCTGTTGCTTTAGGATAAAATGTTCTGAATATAACTGTTAAGTCCATCCATCTGGTCCAGTGTGTCATTCAAAGCCCTTTTTCCTTGTTCCTTTTCTACTTAGATGATCTGTCCATTGTTGTAAGTGAGGTGGTAAATTCCCCAACTAGTATTGTGTTATTATCAATGAGTTTCTTTAAGTCTGTTATTAATTGGTTTATATATTTGGCTGCTCCCAACTTAGCGACATAAATATTTACAATTGTTAGATCTTGTTGGATAGACCCCTTTTTTATGCTATAGTGACCTTCTTCATCTCTTATTATAGTCTTTGGTTTAAAATCTAGTTTGTCTGATAAAAGTATGGCTACAATGCCACTCAATCCTTGTGAAGCTCAAGCATCCTTGCTACAAGGAAAAGGAAGAGAGTACCTGTTGCTCCAATGTTCCCTCTCTCAAATTTTCTTTTCCTAAGGCTCAAATAGCCACAAAACAAATCAGCAAATCTACTATGAAGACATTTACCCAAGGGATAAGTTGTCACATATCCTTTCCAACAGACATCCTAATCTTTGTAAGCAAATCTCTTGAAGTCCTTCTCATTTGCTTTCAGAAATGATATCACTATCTATTCCTCCCCCACAACACTGTTCCTTAGTCGACTACTCACAACTCTGAAGATTGCTTTAAGTCTCCTTCCTCTTACAGTTTTCTTATTTAGACATGAAAGGAAAGTGACATTTGGTACAGGAAAACTAATTTAGACACCATTTGTTAAGGCCTGAGAGAAGCACCTTTGCCTTGCAACAACTCCAGGAATCCGTTCCCATTGTGTCTGGGAACACAGATTTCACAGCTGTGCCAATCTTTTCATGAGGGCTTGTCTCACTTCAGCTGGGTCAGGAGGGAGATGGGAGCTTATAAACTCTTTTCCTCATATTTTTGATCCTAGTTGTCAATTTGGGCATAATAGGAAAAGTCCTCCTCAACATCCTGTTCCCTATCCAAGCATTTACTCTGTATGAGAAAGCAATTGAGTATTTGAATCGGAAGCTACAGGAGAGGTCAAGCAAAGCATAAAGTTGACAGTGATTAGCACATAGCATTTAAAACCACTGGACTAAATTAGATCACTAAAGGTGATCTAAAGATTGAACTCAAGAACATCAATTTTAGAGGTTGGGAAGAAGAGAAATATTTGGCAGAGTATATGCCAAAATATTGGCATAAAAATATCCAGTATATAAAGTAATCAAGAAGAAAAAGAAAACAGGGTGGGGGTGTCACAAAACTCAGAGTATTTCAAGATAGAAAGGATGAATGAATGAATGACTACCTAGAGAACTGCTGAGAAATAAAGTTTTGAACTGGGAATTGATCACTGAATTTTATAAAACAGAAGTCATCAGTAACCCTGATAGGGTAGATGGGAACAAAAGCCTAACTGGAGGGGTTAAGGAGAGAATTTTCATTCTCACAGAGAATTTTCATTTTCAGAGAAAGGTAAGGCACATGATACAGCACATAGCATGGAATGGAGCTAGTATAGCATCAAAGAGGAACCAAAGGCTAGAGTTTTGGTAAGTCCTGGCTTCTCTAGTGGGAAATAAAAGAAAGGTTATCCATTTAAAAAAAAGATAAAAGAAAGACATATATATTTTAACGATATTTTGGAAAAAGAAAAGGTAGATATAAACAACAAAGCTGAAATCTTAAAAATAAAAAACTGTTACTGAAGTTGAAGCAATACATAATTAAATAATATGTTAATATTTACAGTTATGTAAGTATATAGTTATTTCAGTGATAGGTACTATATTAATCACATCTAAAAAGAGTAAACTGGAAGATAGAACTGAGGAAATCTCTCAGAAGAGTACACAGAGATGAAGAGATTAAAAATATGAAAGAAAAGAACCACGCTTGGATAGAATGAGAAGGTCAAGAGTAACAGGAATTCAGAGGACAAATACCAAGGAAATGTTTTTAAGAAATAGTAATTAACAACATTCCAGAAGAAAAGAGACTTAAATCAGATCAAAAGGGTCCGCTGAGTGCTGGAAGTAGACAACTTTAAAATAAACACACACATACACACGCACACGCACACACACACAAGTGCATACGCCAGTCAAAACTTATCATAGTAAACTGTCAGAGATAAAAAAAACATTATAAAAATGACCAGACAAGCCAGAATTCATCTACCAAAAAATCATTTTAATGCTAACTTCTCATTAGCAATACTATATTCTAGAAAACAGCAGAACAATATCATCAATGAACTGAAGGAAAATTACTGTAAACCCATATGACACAATGAGCCAAATTATCAGTTATGAGTGAAGATGAATTGAAATAATATATTTCTATATATTCAAGAAGCTTACTAACTTCAGTGAAAGATTTGCTGAAGAGACATACTTCGGTGAAAATAAAACTTAAAAAGGAGTTAGAAGCAAATATATATATATATAATTGTATATGTATATATGTGTATATATGTATATGTATATATATGGAAATTAACAAAACACAATGTTAGATCTAAAATTTTGACTATAAAGAAGAAAAAGAACAAAAAGAAAAAGAAGCAAGAAGAGAAGGAGAAGGAACTAAAGGAGGAGAAATTTATTAGTGTGTTTTAAGATAAGTAGATCTCAAGCATCAGAAAAAATAATACAGAGGCAAGGCTTGTGATTACGTATGAAGATAATCTGACAGAGGACAGAAGTACTAACTTTAAACTTTGTTTAAATAGAAATTTGAATATGTCAGCTAAAAAAAAGTCAACCATTAATACAATAGAAATGCAACACACACCTTCTGAACCTATAGGGAAAAATAAAAGGAATAAACAAAACCTGGTTAATCTCAAAAAAAAGAAAAAAAGCTCAACAAGAGGAAAAAAAACAAAAACAAGTTGTTTTTTTTAAATGAGGTGGCAGAAAAATATCTATACATGTCCCTTAACACAATACAATAAGTAAAGCAAATGAGATAAACACTTAAAATGACACCACAAAAGACCCTGAAGAGCCAAAGCAATCTTAGGAAAGAAGAACAAAGCTGGAGGTATCACATTTCCTGATTTCAAACTATATTACAAAGCTATAGCAATCGAAACAGTATGGTATCGGCAGTGGAACAGAACAGAGAGCCCAAAAGTAAACGCATGTATATATGATAAATTTACAACAAAGAAGCCAAGAATATACAATGGGGAAAGGACAGTTTCTTCAATAAATGGTGTTGGGAAAACTGGATAAACACATGCAAAAGAATGAAACTGGACCACTACTTAAAACCATACACAAAAACCAACTCAAATGCACTAAGGAATTAAATTTAAGACCCAAACCATAAAACTCTTAAAAGAAAACTGGTTTCTGACGTTGGTCTTTGCAATGAATTTTTGTATTTAACACCAAAAGCCTAGGCAAGAAAAGCAAAAATAAGTAAGTGAGATTACATAAAACTAAAAAGCTTCTGTATACCAAAGGGAATCTTTAACAAAATTAAAAGGTAACCTACTAAACTGGAGAAGATATTTGCAAATCATATATATGATATGGGGTTAATATCCAAAATATATAAAGAAAAACACACAACTCAATAGCAAAAAAATAAAATCTGATTTAAAAATGGACAGAGAAACTGAATAGACATTTTTTCAAGAAAGACATCCAAATAGGTGACAGGTACATGAAAAGGTGTTCAACATAACTCATCAGGGAAATGCAAACCAAAACCACAATGAGATGTCACTTCACACTGGTTAGAAGGGCTACTATAAAAAAGACAAGAGATAACAAATGTTGGCAATGACGTGGAAAAAACAGAATCCTGTGTGCTGTTGGTGGCAATATAAATTGGTCGAGCCACTACAGAAAACAGTAAAAAGGTTTCTGAAAAAATTAAAAACAGAACTACCATATAATCTAGTAATCCAATCTAAGAATAACTCCAAAGGAAATGAAAATGGAATATCAAAGAGCTCTCTGTACTCCCATGTTCATTGTAGCATTACTCACAATAGCCTAGATATATCTGTCTATCAACAGATGAATGGATAATGAAGATATTGTGTGTCTATACACAGACACACACACACACACAGACACACAGACACACACACACACACACACACACACTGGAATATTATTCAGTCATGAGAAAGAAGGAAATTCTCTTGTTTGTGACAACATTAATGGACCTTGAGGACATTATACTAAGTGAAATAAGACCAAGAAAGACAAATACTATGTGGTATCACTTATATCTGGAATCTTAGAAAAAAAAATCAAACTTATAGAAACAGCAGAAAAGTAGTTGCCAAGAGTTGAGGAGCAGGGAAAATATGGAGAGGTTGATAAAAGGGTATATACTTTTAGCTATAAAGTGAATAAGCTCTGAGGAACTAATGTAGAACATGGTGACTACAGTTGATAATACTACATTATATCATTGAAATTGTATAATCGAAATTTGCTGAGTAGAACTTATACATATATATATGATCATATATATAATCTTATATATGATCATATATATGATCATATATATGATTATTACATATTACATATGCAATATTACATTACATACACATTACATATTATATATGATTATATATATATATAATGTGGTGATAGATGTGTTAATTAGATATGAGGAAATCTTACACAACATATATGTATATCAAATCATGACAATGTACACTTTAAATATCTTATAATTTTACTTGTCAGTTATAACTCAATAAAGCTGAAAAAAGAAAAAAAGAAAAAAACACCAAAAGTAGAACAAAGTAATAAAATTAAACATTAAAAAACAATCATTTTTTATTTTGTTGAAAAAATTTAAACAGAAAAAAGGAAAAAACACAAATGTAGGAATAAAAAAGGAACTTACCTACGGATACAATAAAAATTTTTAGAATCATAAAAGAATGCACTAAAAAACTAAATGGGAATACATTAAAAACAAATACCAATTTTTTAAAAAAACATGAATTACCAAAACTGACTCAAGAAGAAATATAAAACCCAAAAATTGTTGATAATTATAAAATAAAATGAAAACTTAGTCAGAAAACCCTTTTACCTTAAAAGCCCCAAACAAGATGGTTTTTCAGAGAAGGGTCACTTTCAAGGAACAGATCATTCCTGTATTTAGAACTGTTCGAAAGAATAGGAAAGAAATGAAAATCTATTTCAACTCATTTTATGATGTTATGATTCCTTGATTTCAAGGCAATGCAAAGACTGTATAAGAAAAAAATACACAGGGTCCCCTGGGGGAGCACAGTTGGTTAGTCTCTGTCTTTGGCTCAGGTCATGATCCTGGAATCCCAGGATCAAGACCTGCTTCTTCGGGCTCCCTGCTCAGTGGGAGGTCTGCTTCTCCCTCTGACCCTCACCCAGCCTGTGCTCTCTCTCTCTCTCTCAAATAAATAAATAAAATCTTTTTAAAAAATGCATTGACATATTTTACTTAGAAATACAGATACAAAATTCCTAAACAGTGCAATGATACACTAATCATAAATACAGTGATACTGCATTTATTTTTAATGCCTCATAACCATGATAGAAATTATAAAAAACTATCAATAAATTTGATAAATTCATAGATAAAAGGAGAAAATGTATGATCATTTACAAAGATAAAGAAACTTATAAGATTCGACACAGAATTCTAATCAAAACCCTTATTAGCAAGAAATAAAAACTTGCTTAAAAGGGAATAAATAAATTCTTTAATCTAATAAAAGAGATCTATTCCTTTATCATTCTTAAGAATTCTAAAAAACAAAATTTTAGAAGCATTGCCACTCAAGTCAAAATCAAGAACAAGATTACTACTACCAATTTATACCAGCCTGTGCAATAAAACAAAAACAAAAGACACAAAGAGAAGGGAGAATTTTGTCATTATTTGCAGATTATGATTATTTGCATAAAAAACTACAAAAAATGAATGAACTACTAATAATTAATATATTAAGTCAGCAAAGTTGCTAGATACAAAAACAACAAACAAAGCTTAAAACAATTTTTTTTAAGATTTTATTTATTTATTTATTTAACAGAGAGAGACAGCCAGCGAGAGAGGGAACACAAGCAGGGGGAGTGGGAGAGAAAGAAGCAGGCTCCCAGCAGAAGAGCCCAACGTGGGGCTCGATCCCAGAACTCCGGGATCACGCCCTGAGCCAAAGGCAGACGCTTAATGACTGAGCCACCCAGGCGCCCCAAAAGCTTAAAACATTCTTATTCCAGCAATAACATTTTAGAAAATGTAATTTGAAAACAAAATTATACCATTCACTAAAGAAACAAAATTTACAAATCTCCTAAGAATAAACCTCAAAAAAATGTGTTGTCTTATAGAGAGAGCATGATAAATACTAGAAATCAAATGGAACACCTTGTTTTTAACCTAGCCAGCTCAGCCATTTTGCCTGAGCACTTGATATAACAAGATGGAAAAATCTTGTATCCTGAAATAAACTGAAAGAGAATATGGGGAGATGAGGCAGATAGGGGAAGGGAAAGGAGAAGAAGTAAGGAGGAGGAAAGGGTGGGAGGGAGGGAAGACAGGCCAGCCATCTCACTGGTCTTGTCTACTCTTAAATTGATCAATAGTTCAGTTTAGCACTGGGCCCTAAAATAAAACCTTAAGCCCATTTGCTTTATATTGCTGACTCCCTAATGGAAATAATTTTAGTGTCAA
Source organism: Ursus maritimus (assembly GCF_017311325.1). Taxonomy (NCBI): domain Eukaryota; kingdom Metazoa; phylum Chordata; class Mammalia; order Carnivora; family Ursidae; genus Ursus; species Ursus maritimus. The sequence continues at coordinate 6,011,166 of NW_024425564.1, forward strand.
CTTTCACAATGTTGATATAGACACAGGTGTAATGACTGTTGTCAATATATAATTATAATGCAGAATTCATTTATTCTGATTGAGCAAACTGATTATAACAAACTGATTCCTCTTACATTCCTGCTATGTCTTTTATTCTGTGAGCCAGTTCTTCTGAATCATGTCTCCCTGCAGGCATGACAACTTAGAGAGAGAGGGAGGGAGAGAAAGAGAGCGAGAAAGAAAGAAGTATGTTTCTCAGTATTCACTTTGCTTCCAGTTTTTGACAATACCTTTAAAAAACATAATATAAGACCTGAATAAATAGATAAACCATTTTCAAAGATAGGAAAATTCAACAACAATATAAATGTTAACTCTCCCCTCAACAAATTTACAATTCAATAAAATTCAAATAAAAATCCCCAACAGGATTTTTTGTGGATTTTGACAAATCAATTCCATAATTCATATAAAAAAGAAAAAACAATCCAAGAATAAATAACATATTTATAAACATAAAGTTCCCAAGAGGGAAGGCTCACCCTAGGTATTTCATTTGATTTTCAAGTCTTCTTAAAAAGAATACTGATTGAATGTTTGTGGTCTTAGCACAGGAATAAACTAATCAGTGGGGGTATTCTAACCAGTGGGGGTAAAGGGGAGTGGCATCAGCAAAATGGCAGTAACAAAATTTTTAGAACTTGTCTGATCCAGAAACATCAATTTGAACAACTATCCATGTACAATAATACCTTCATAAGAGCCAAGGATTCCAGATGAGGTACTACAGAACCTGGGTAAAGCAAGGAAATAAGAAAAGATCCACTGAGGAAGGTAGGAAAGATAGATTCACATTACTCCTATCACCCCTTTTCCATGCACAAGTGGCCCAGCACAGATGGAGACACCTATGGGAGGACAGTCCTCAGCTCACTCTGGCATGTACTGGCCAACTCCTGTGACAGCAGGCTCCTGATGAACTCCCATGAATCAGACTCCCCATACATCCCAGCATTGGTGGACTCCTGTGGCCCAAGGCTCCAGGATAACCTTACCACCAGGCCACTTCTCCTCAGTCCCAGCTGCCACACATACTCCCATGAAGCCAGGCTCCATGCCCACCCCTGTATTGGACTAACCTCCATGGGCTCAGATGCTGGAGACAGCCCAATGGTTACCAATGCCTGGTTTGCAGCTGTGGACACAGGATCTAGGTCTTGCCTATGCTGACCCAGGTCTCAGTCCCTTCACCACAGACTCAAGGACCAAACCCACCACAGTGAACCCAGGCTCCAGGCTTGCCCCCACAGTCCCATGTACCAGGCTGGTCTCCATGTACCCTAAAACAGGCCTACCTACTTGCTGATCCAGGAACCAAACCTGCTAGCCCAAAAACTCTAGCAGAAAGCCTGCACATGGCACCACAAGAGGGCCTACCCAGAATCTCTTAATGGCCTGAATGGTAGAGTTTTGCCTGCCAAATCCAGTCTGGAAAGACTGGAAGTGGTGCCTACTCCCTCAAATGCATAGACATTACCACAAGGCCACAACCATCATGAATAATGAAGAAAATAGGACTCCATCAAAGGAAACTAATAAAAAAAATCCAGTGATTGACCCTAAAGAACGAAGATCTATGGACTATTTAACAAAATATTCAGAATAACTCGCTACTCTTTTTTTGTGTGTGATTTGAGTCTCTTATGGAACCTCTCTATTGAATTCTTCAGTTCAATGTTTTCTTCAAGTCTAAGATTTGTTTTTTTTTAATTGTTTCTATTTCCTTTTTTTAAATTTTTTATTAAGTTATGTTAGTCACCATACAGTACATCCTTAGTTTTGATGTAGTGTTCCATGATTCATTGTTTGCATATAACACCCAATGCTCCATGCGATATGTGCCCTCCTTAATACCCATCACCGGCCTATCCCAATCCCCCACCCCCCTCCCCTCTGAAACCCTCAGTTTGTTTCCCAGAGTCCACAGTCTCTCGTAGTTCATTTCCCCTTCTGTTTAACCCCTCTTCATTCTTCCCTTTCATCTCCTACCTATCTCTCTGCTATTCCTTATGTTCCATGAATGAGTGAAACCATATGATAATTGTCTTTCTCTGCTTGACTTATTTAACTTTTTGAGGGACCTTCACACTGTTTTCCAAAGTGGCTGTACCAACTTGCATTCCCACCAACAGTGTAAGAGGGCTCCCCTTTTTCCACATCCTCTCCAACATTTGTTCTTTCTTGCCTTGTCCATTTTTGCCATTCTAACTGGCGTAAGGTGGTATCTCAATGTGGTTTTGATTTGAATTTCCCTGATGGCTAATGATTTTGAACATTTTTTCATGTGTCTGTTAGCCATTTGTATGTCTTCATTGGAAAAGTGTCTGTTCATATTTCTATTTCTTTGTTGAATTTCTCATTTTGATTATGCATTGTTTCCCTAATTTCATTTAGTTGTCTATTTGATAGTTCACTGAATAGTAAACTAGAAGACAAGTTATTTGAAATCAAATAGAGAAAAAAAGAGAGGAGAAAAAGAAGAGGAAAGAAAGAAAGAAAGAAAGAAAGAAAGAAAGAAAGAAAGAAGGAAAGAAAGAAAAAGAAAGAAAGAAAGAAAGAAAGAAAGAAAGAAAGAAAGAAAGAAAGAAAGAAAACGAGTGAAGAAAGCCCACATGAATTAAGGGACACAATTAAAAGAAACAATCTGAACATTCTTGGGAGACCCAGAAAAAGAGGGGGAAAGGAACAGAAAGTTTATTTAAAGTAATAATGACAGAAAACTTCCTATCTGGGAGAAATTTAGAAATCCAAATTCTTAAAGCTTATGAATCACCTCAAAAGTTCAACCCAAAGCGCTTTTGTCCAAGCACATTAATTACAACTATCTAAAATCAAAGACTAAGAATTTCAAAAGCAACAAGAGAAAAAAATAATTTCATATATAAGGGAACCCTCATAAGGCTTTAAGCTAATTTCTCAGTAATAGAATATTCTGAATTTGGCTATATTTTTAACTTTACCAGCATGTCATCTATTTTCATATTACTAATGAGGAGCATTTCACTTCACCTTGAAGGATTCCTTTCAGAATTTCTTGTAAGTCAGGCTTAGTGGTGATAAACTCCTTCAGTTTTTGTTTGTAGAGGGGGGTGGGGGATTGGGATAGGCCGGTGATGGGTATTAAAGAGGGCACGTATTGCATGGAGCACTGGGTGTTATATGTAAACAATGAATCATGGAATACTACAACAAAAACTAATGATGTACTTACTGTATGGTGACTAACATAACATAAAAAATTTAAAAAATAAAAATAATTAAATCTAGTATAAAGGTTTAAATGACAAAAGTATTAAAATAACTATAGCTACAATAATTTGTTATGGATATGCAATATAAAGGAAATTATGACATGAAAAACATAAAAATATAGGACAGGGAAATAAAAGGATAGAGTTTTTATACAGGATTGAAAATATCAGCTTAAAACAGACTGCTATAAAATGTTTTATGTAAGCCTCATGATAATCACAAGGCAAAAACCTACAGTATAGCCACAAAAGATAAAGAGAAGGGGGGTCAAATCACACTACTTGAGAAAATCATCAATTTACAAAGAATGACAGCAAAAGAGGAATACAGGAACAAGGGGCTATAAAATATCCAAAAACCGGTAAGATGGCACTAGTAAATCCTTACCTATCAATAATTACCCTAAATATAAATGGATTAAATTCTTCAATCAAAAGGCAGAATGGATTAAAAAACAAGATCCCAGTATATGCTGCCAACAAGAAACTCACTTCACCTTTAAGGACACACTTAGGCTTATAGTGAAGGGATGACAGCAACATTACATGCATAGGAAATCAAAAGAGAGCACAGAGATAGCTGTACTTATATCAGGCAAAATAAACTTTAAAACAAAGACTGTAACAAGAAACAAGTTCATTACGTAATTATAAAGTGATCAATTCTTCAAAAGGATATAACAATTGTAAATATATACGCACCCAACATTGGAGCAGCTAAATACATTAACCAAATACTAACAAATATGAAGGGAGAAATAGATAACAATACAATAATAGTAGTGGACTTCAATACCTCACTTTCAACAATGGAAAGATCATTTACAGACTGAAAATCAATAAGGAAACACTGGATTTGAAATATACCTTAGACCAATGAGCCTAACACACATATACAGAATATTCCACCCAACAGCTGAATAAACATTCTTCTCAAGTACACACACACGTTCTCCAGAATGGATCATATTTTAGGTCACAACATAAGGCTTAGCAAATACAGAAGACTGAAATCATATCAAATACCTTTTCCAATCACAATGCTATGAAACTAGAAATCAATACTAAGAGGAATACGAAAATTTACAAATGTGTGGACATTAAACAATAGGCTGATGAATGATCAATGGGTCACAGAAGAAATCAAAAGGCAAATAAAATTTCTCAAAACCAAAAGTGGAAACACAACATACCAAAACTTATGAGACACAGCAAAAGCAGTTCCCAGGGGAAAGTTTTATAATGAAAAACACCTAAATTAAGAAAACAACCCACAAACAACCTAACTTTATACCTCAAGGAATCACAAAAAGAACAAACTAAGCCAAATTTAGCAGAAGGAAAGAAATAACAAAGATCAGATCAGAAATAAATGAAATAGAGACCAGAAAAACAATAGAAAAGATCAATGAAACTAAGACCTGGTTTTTTGAAAGATAAAATTGACAAACTGTTAAAGTAAAAAAGAGAGAAGACACAAACAAAATCAGAAATGAAACAGAAGTCATTACAACTGAAAGAACAGAAACCCAAACGATCATAAAAGACTACTATGAACACTTATATATCAACAACTGGATAACCTAAAGAGATGAAGAAATTACTAGAAACATACAACCTACCAAGACTGAAGCAGGAGGTAATAAAATTTGAACAGACCATTAATGTGTAAAGAGATTGAAATAGTAATCAAAACCTCCCAACAAAGAAATGCCCAACACCAGATGGTTTCACTAGTGAATTACATCAAACACATAAAAAGAGGTAACACTAATCTCTGTCAAACTCTTCCCCCAAAAATGAAGTGGAAGAACACTTTCAAATTTTATGAGGCCAGCATTAACCTTGTGATAAAGCCAAATAAAGACACTACAATAAAAGAAAACTACAAACCAATATTCCTGATGAATAAAGATGCAAAAAATCTAAACAAAATGCTAGTAAACATCACATTTACAAGATCATACACAACGATAAAGTGGGATTTACCCTAGATGGCTCAATACATGCAAATCAATAAATGTGCTACGTCACATTAATAGAATGAAAGATAAAAATCATATGATCTCAGTATATGTCAAAAAAAAGCATCTGACAAAATTCACCACCCTTTCATAATAAAAATTCTTAACAAATTAGATGTAGAAGGAATATTCCTCAATATAATAAAGGCCATATATGAAAAACCCACAACTAACATCATACTCCATAGCAACAGGTTGAAAGCCTTTCCTTTAATATCAGGGACAAGGCAAGGGTGCCCACTCTCACCGCTCCTATTCAATATAGTACTGGAAGTCCTGGCCAGAGTAGTTAGCTAAGGATAAAAAATTAAAGGCATTCAGATTGGGAAGGAAGAAGCAAAACTCTCTCTGAATGCATGTGATATGATTTTACATATAGAAATCCTTAAAGATTCTACCAAAAATCTGTTAGAACTAATAAATTCAGTAGAGTTGCTGGATACAAAATACACATATAAAATCAATTGCATTTCTATATACGAGCAATGAAAACATCTGAAAAAAAAATGAAGCAATCCCATTCACAATAGCATCACAAACAATGAAATACTTAGAGATAAATTTAACCAAGAATATGAATGATCTGTACACTGAAAATTACAGGACATTGATGAAAAAACTTGAAGAAGACACAAAAAGGGGCACCTGGGTGGCTCAGTCAGTTAAGCATCTGCCTTCAGCTCAGGTAATGATCTCATGGTCCAGATCGAGCCTTGTGTTAGGCTCCCTGCTCAGCAGAGAGTCTGCTTCTCCCTCTTCCTCTGCCATCCCTTACCCCCGCTTGTGCTCTCTGTCTCTCTCTCTCAAATAAATACAATCTTTGAAAAAAATGAAGAAGACACAAATAAATGGAAAGTTATTCCATGGGTTGGAAGAATTCATATTGTTGAAAGTCCATACTACCCAAAGCCATCTATAGAGTTAATGCAATTCCTATCAAATTTCCAACAGCATTGTTCACAGAAACAGAAAACACAATTCTAAAATTTGTATGGTACCACAAAAGACTCAATAATGAAAGCCATTCTGAGGAAGAAGAACAAAGCTGGAGGCATCACATCTCCTGATTTGAAACTCTATTACAAAGCTATAGTAATCAAAATAGTATCTTAGTGGCATAAAACAGACACATAGACCAATGGAATAGAATTGAGAGACCAGAAATAAACTCATTCATAGACAGTCATGTAACATTTGACAAGGGAGCCAAGAATATACAATGGGGAAAGGATAGTATCTTCAATAAATGATGCTGGGAAAACAACATATTCACATGCAAAAGAATGAAATTAGACTCTTATCTTACTCCACTCACAAAAATAAATTCAAAATGGAAAGACTGAAAACTGTAAAATTCTTAGGAAAAAATTAAGGGAAAAACTCCTTACCTTGGGACAAAAAAAAAAAAGGTGGAACTACACCAAACTAAAAGTCTACCATATAGCAAAAGAAACGATCTGCAAAATGAAAAGGCAACCTATGGAATTAGAAAAAAATATCTGCAAACCCCTATCTGATAAGGAGTTCATCTCATACATATATCCCATATATTATGCATATGGAACTCATCAACTCAATAGCAAACAATCTGATTTAAAAATGAGCAGCAAAACTGAATTGACATTTTTTCAGAGAAGACAATACAATGACCAACAGGTACACGAAAAAAATTTCAACATCACTGGGAAATGCGAATCAAAACTACAATGAGATATTACTTCACATCTGTTAGCCATTAAGCTATTATTGTAAAGAGAAGAAACAAGTGTTGGTGAGGCTACGGAGAAAAGGGAACCATGTCCACTGTTGGTGAGTGCACACTATGAGGTTCCTCAAAAATTAAAAATAGAACTACGATATGATCCAGCAAACCTACTTCTGAATATATATACGAAGGAAATAAAATCACTGTCTCAAAGAGAAACCTGTACCCTGATGCTCACTGTAGCATCATTCACAACAGCTAAGATGGAAACAATCTCACTGTCCCATCAGTGGATGAATGAATATACACACACGCAATAAATGGGTACATATACAGACACACGATGAAATATTATTCATATATGACTATTCATAGTCATAAAGGAAACCCTGCCTTTTGTGACATAGATGGACCTTGAGGGCATTATGCTAAAAGAGATATGCAGACAGAGAAAGACAAATGTTCTCCCTATATGTGGAATCAAAAAAAGCTGAATTCAGAAGTAGAGAGTAGAATGGTGGTTGCCAGAGGCTGGGGTGGGGTGGGAGAAATAGGGAGATGTTAATCAGAGGGTACAAACTTCCAGCTACAAGATGAATAAGTTCTAGAGATCTAACATGTACAGCATGGTGACTAAAATTAACATTACTGTACTGTATATTTGAAAATTGATGAAAGAAGATCTTAAATATTATCACCACACACATATAATGGTAAATATGTGAAAGACTAGAGGTGTTAATTAACCTTATTGTGGCAATCATACCACAGTACAAACATGTATTAAATCACCACATTGTACACCTTTAACTTACATGTTATATGTCAATAATATATCAATGAAGCTGGGGAAAAAAATCAGTGTGACAAAATCAAGAACCCAGAGACAGATCCTTATATAGGAGAATAGATTTCTGACTTGGATACGGAGGAGGCTTTCTTTTAAAATACCCAGAAAACAGGTAACATAAATGTTGAATAACAAAAATTCAAAATGTTTTATTGACCGAACACACTACAAATAAGGTTAAAAGACAAGAGGCAGTCAGACTGAGAGAAAATATTTGCTGCGTGCGTAACTATCAATGTTATCAGCATTAAGGATATCAATAAAATCTCATAATCAGTAAGAAAAATAAATGATTTAAGGATAAGAATAAATAGTTCACAAAATAGGGATGCCAATTAAACATAAGTTGCCAAATCTCATTAATGATCAAAAAATACAACATAAAAATGAGATACTACTTTTCTTCAAACATATTGGCCAAAATTTTAAAGCTTGACAAGATCAAATATTTATTAAGATATGTGGTGAAAAGATTCCTGGGTGGCACAGCTGGCTGAGCATCAGACTCTTGGTTTCCGCTTAGGTCATGATCTCAGGATTGTGAGATCAAGCCCCATGTCAGGCTCTGTGCTCAGCGTGGAACCTGTTTAAGACTCTCTCTCCCTCTGCCTTCCATCCCCCCTCCTCCACACTCCCTCTCTCTCAAGTAAATAAATAAATCGTGAATTCTACTTCTGGGGATAATCACTAAAGTCTTACATTTGTACATAAAATGTCATGTACAAAGATGTTCATGTGACATTTAAAAATCAGAAATTAACATAAACTCATAAGATAGAATAATATACAGCAGTTTAAAATGAACTAACTCTATGCGTCTGTGTATATAATTGAGAAAAGATCTCCAGTCATAGTGTTGAATGAAACAAGCCAAATGCAAAATGGTATTTCCTGATACAAACTGATATTAAAAGAAGACACATAATAAAAAATAAGTATTTCAGAGAGTTGAATAACAATTTATGTATCAACATTTTAAAAAAAGGTGACACCTATGCAAATTAAGGCAAAAAAATATTGGAACCCACCATATTGCTTAAGGATCCACAAATATAGGAAAGTACTTTTAAAAAATTCTAGATACACACTGAATGCTTAATTGAGGGAAGAAAATGAACCTGGGACTGGTGATTCAAAGGGACTTTGGACATCCCTATATTATTTTTTTTCTTAGAAGAAAAGTTGGGGACAAATAGGACAAACATTACATTATAGGTAGTATGATTATTGATTTCTGAGATATTACTATTTTTTACACTATCTCAAAATAAAAAGAAAGCAAATGGAACAATAATACTGTGAAGCCCCACGGAGGCAGGTTGTCATGGCAACATCTGCTATGGATCTCCAGTGTGTCCACGACAAAGATCCAGCCTCTCTAACAATGTTTCCTGCTCCTTCAAGGTCTGAGAATCTCTAAGGGAGTGATGACACGTTCCCACCCACAGTCTACCAGAACCAACCTCTGTTCCTCTTGCTTTATTCACTGTCCATGAGGCTATTTGAAGGAATCCCACTTACTTCCATGAGCGATGCCCTTCTTTGTCAAGGTGCTGCCTTCTGAAAAAAACCACTGATCTTCAAAGTGCCTTGGGGTGCTGGGTTCCATGAAAAACGAAATTCAGTGAAATTGCTGCTTAGTCAACTTGAACAAGAATACACATACACACACACACATTCTTCCACACTCAAGGAACAGTTTTCACCATAATGCAACCCAAATTCATACTTAGAAAACAATTTTCTTCTTCGTGGGTTTTCTCATTCTTACATGTCATTTGATTACTCAGAGTCATAGTGTATCAGATACCTCCTTTTCAAATCTTACTTTGTCATCTGATGTCTGCTTTGCTTTTTCACTCCTGGCTCTTTCTAGTGATTCCTACAACAAAAGAACAAGCTGCCCCCAAAGTGTCTTAATTATTTCACTTCTTCCTTTGAAATTGTTTTTCCTAGCCTGATCAAGTTTTCAAAATCTTACACCTAAAAATTTTCTAGGACTTAGGCACAAAATGTCATATGATCACCCCCTCTCCCAGCAATCTCTTTTGCTCACCACCCTCATGCTCTTGTAGCAGAGATCACTGCATGCCTTCATATGCCCCATACCTGTTTCACCTATAAGGCACAAAAATCTTCCTAATGGGTCCTTGAAGAGAACAGAGGGAAAGGAAAGGAGGAGCACTCTGATGCTGGCTACAGTAGGGAGAATTTTTTCCTTGCAGAGGCCATGCTAAGTGTGGGGTTCGATGCAGAGAAAATAAAACCTCCTCTCCCTGAAGGGAGTGACAGAGTGGGCAAATCAAGTAAGGAACCTTGGTGAGGACCGCAGAGATGGAGACTGTGGGTGCAGCCTGGGAAAGTAAAATGACAAAGGAGGACCAGGAAAGTAGCTCCACTACAAGAGGTTGGAGTATGACACATTTCCTGACTGCACACAATCAGGAATCTAGAGAGGAAAAGGAACAGTGAGCTCCGTCACTAGCTCTGGATACTTCCTTCCAGAACATTCATCCTTTTCACTATTGCTCGGTGGGTGATGCTCATCCTAGAACGACATCAGTGAAAATGTGTTTCTGTTTCATCAGACAGCCACACTAATTTGTTTGTTTGTCTCTTTTATTGAAGCAAGACCTGAGAAATCTAAGAGTAAGTTCCATGTTTCTCTCAATTATATTATCATTGCTTTTTTATGGTATCTAGTGGCCCTTTTGTGCTGTTCTAGTGTGAATGTACCAAGACTTAAAATTTATATTTCTGATTCTGTAGTTTATCAATGTTTTCAGCATTTCTCACCTTCCAACTTCTTGTTTCTCTATTCGTATTTCCAGTAGTTTGTCCCATTTTCATCTATCAAGGTCCATTTGGAGGCTATAATTGAAACTAATTGATACTTAATGTGGTACTATAATAATAAATAATATTTATTCTGTAATTACAATGTACCAGGCACTGTACTCAGCACTTTATATATGCATATACATTATATCAGATAAGAGTTGTTATTCCTATTACAAAGAGAATACAAGAGTGAGACTTAGAGGTAACTTGCCCGTGATCCCACAATTATGAGAAGCAGAGACGGGGATTCAAATCCAGACTCTAAAGGTCCAGCAGTGCCTCCACCCCAGTCAAATGGTTAGAAATATGGTCACCCAGCCCTAAGCTATGTATGTTTATAGGGAAAAGAGAAACTTTCTAAAATTAACATATCGAACAGTTAGCAAAGTAAGAATCATAGTAATGATCACGATAAGCCAAATACAATCATTCCAAAGAAGTGATGAGAAGAGAGGAATAATAAGAAGAAAACAAAGTATAAGTGACATAAAAATCTTACCAGTAGATGAAGAGTTTGAATTAGCAGAGAGAAACCAGAAGGAAGAAAAAGCATCTCCCAATGATTCCATTCTTAACCTTTCTTTCCAAAAAGGCATCCAAATTAAAAGGGACATTAGCAAAACAATCTGAAGGTATTCATCCTCAAAGCACATTGAACTGATTCTAAATACAGAGTTTGGTGTTCTCTCAAAGTCTTATTTCTGAAGCTTCTAGCATAAAGTTTGAGAAGTAACTCTGCTGTTCACCCAGAAATCTTTCACTCCCTTACTTATTTGATTTCTTCTTTGCAGCAAGACAAGAAGAACAAAGTAAGTTCTATATCTATTCATTAATTCTGGGGCTGGTTCCCACACTAGTTATATCCTTTTCTGAACATGAAAGACCTTAACATTCAAATTTTTCAACTTTGTCTCTCTTGTTTTTATATTAAATAACTTCCTCTAAAGTAACTGAGGAATTATTTTAGAAAGTAAAAAACCCACAGATAGCAAATCAAACACTGAGCTGGCTAAAGTTGACCTGGAATTAGAAATAATGCTTCTGAACATTTGTTGTAAATTGTCACCTGTGGAACACTATGCTAGCTGTACCCACTTTACTAGGATTTATAAATGCTTTTGGTAGAAAATGTAAAAAGTAGATGTCAGAAATAAAATTCAGTTGGTAAAGTTAAATTAATTGAGATCTTACTTATTCTATATAGAGAGAGGGGGGAGGTCGACCCTATGCCAAGCACTGGGAATACAGCAGGGACCAAAAGTGAAGAAAATAACTGCCCTCCCAGAGTTTACATATGAATTTAAATATTCCTGACATGTCTCTTATTCAGAGAAATTGGGGAGAATACAAAGAAAAAGTAGTTCATTTCTCCCACTTCTTCTAAAAATGGAGCTCTTGCATTGGACATATATGCTTTAGTAGAAATTGAGTGTGTTTGTCTTCAGTCACTGAACGGTGTCAATGACAGTGATGTTCTCTATATCCACTTTAAGACACCTGCAATTCTAAGCAACTCCCTTTCTGTTTGAGATTTCTGTTATGCACTCACTGTGGGGGTTTTTTTCCCCCTAAATGTAGCTGTTTCCATCTCAAAAGAAAGATAGACATCATATTTCTCATACCCTCTCCTCAGAATCCTACTAGAATATCTATGATTTTATACAAAACATAGGCCATAAAGATTGGTGGAAAAAATAAACATGACTGATTTTTTTCCTAGTAAGTTAAAATGTCCCACTTAAAACAAGACTGTACCTACTTAAAAGGACTCATGATTAGGACATAACAGAAATCATATACTATTGCCTGAGGAGAGAAGCAGGAAAGATAACTGGGCTGGAGCCCACTCATGTGCACTGATCTCTGCTTACACATCGGCCAACCTCTCTCTGGGATTACTGAGTAATATCTGAAAAATGAAACCGAGAAACAGAAATGATTAAGAACGAGATAGAAATCTCTTCAATTCCTTCTACTGACTTTTCAACAAAATACATTTTCAACTAAACATAAGATTTTTTTGTGTTACCTCTAGTGTCTTCTCTAAATATGATGTTTTCATTGTCCTTATTCTGTATTACTGGAACAACTGATTTATTTATGTATAAATCAACAGAAAGCCTAAACCTCTACTGTTAAAAAAATGATAATTAGGGAAAACAACAGAGAAAGGTGGGAAAACTCATGAAAGAGTAATCAGTGAGAGAAGGGAGCAGAATGAAAATGGAAGCAAAATTTACAGGAAATGAGGCTTTTCCAGCTCTGTGGTATTTCAATTTCTGAAAGAAACTGGATGATAAACGGAAAATAACACTTCTTTGCCACTTTTTCAAAATGACTATGTTACTACTGGAAAAGAGAGACTAAAGTAACTCATGTCAAGGGTCTGGAGTTTGCTTTCCCTTTTCATTCTGGAAATTCCTGTCTGATTAGTATCAATGTCAATTTCATTATCAGTGTCAACCTGTACTAATAATCTGTGTTTGGATTTTAGCACATGTAGCAGTACCTATCAGTAAGTTCCTTTTCTTTTCATAAATCTGGTACAAGTTGGGATCCCAAAATAAGGAGAAAATTTTTTCTAACTCTGAACAATTTCATTCCGTGCTTGTATTTATAAATATTTCCTCTTTCTCTTGGCAACTTGCTGGGTAATTAATTACTCAATAGAAAGAATAAACATTTGACAAAGAGACTAAATATAAAAGAAACATTTTGTTTCCTAAAAACAACTTCAAATAGCTTTTAATAACAAATAAAATTTGTCATACAGCTAAAAGAAAGAATATATACAGTGGGATATCCCAAATGTGGAGATACCAACAAAGGATAGAGGAAAAATCAGGAAGATATCTTAAGTGTAAGGAGAGAAAAGAGAGTAACTGCAATTAGCATCCAAATTTGCTGTTGTTTAAAAGTTCTCTGCAGGATTTAAATCCTCCATACTAGATGAGAAAGAAAAAAGGATAACATAAGCACATATGTTCTAGCCTACTCCGCCTTTCTACTAAATTGAAATATAAGAAAGACAGTTAAGTCAGCCTGAAACTATTCTTGTACCACAAAAGAAATGCTAATCCCTCTACTTTCATTGCGGATGTTTTTACTGGGGGAGGTTTGGTGTCTTCCAAAGATCTCTTTGCTAATACCTTGGAAAAAGAAAAGAAGGAAACTATATTTTTGATCCAAAAACTCTGTTAATATATTTTTATTTCATGTTATTCCGCCAGTTACTCCAGTACCTATTGGTAAGTTATTATTCATCTATTTCTCTTTTCTTTATTCATCTATTTCTTAATTCCAGTGTCCTTTAGAAAATTTTCCCTGAAGTAAAAGGCTTCACATTCATGTTTTCAACTCCCTTTACTCCCCATTATCTAGTACCTCATTAAGTTACAGATGAATTTAGAAACTATAATATGCCCAATGCCTAGGTAAATAGATAAATAAATGATAGAAAACTAAGACCCTGAGGTAGTATTTTTCACCTAATAAAAAGAAAAATTTAAACATGCTAAGCAAAGTCAGCAATGCTTTGGTAAAAATTATATATTTATATATCACTGATGCCATTTAAATTTAGGTAACCCTTTTAGAAAGCAAACTTGTAGTATCTTTTAAACTAATAATTCCATTTCAAGAGAATGGAATACAGTACCTTTTAAACTAATGAAATACAGTATCTTTTAAACTAATACAGTATCTTTTAAACTAATACAGTATCTTTTAAACTAATAATTCCATTTCAAGAGATATGCTCTAAGGAATAATTCTAAATATGGAATAAAACCATGTGCATGATATTAATCTGTAAAAAAATGCTAAGGTAACATACTGCAGTGGTTAATAAAGGAATCAGATGGACCTAGGTTCAGATCCCAGCCAGAACACTTAACCAGACTGTGGCTTTGGGTAAAGTATTTAATTTCTCCAAAACTTTAACTTGTGTTACCTCTAGTGTCTTCTCTAAATATGATGTTTTCATTGTCCTTATTCTGTATTACTGGAACAACTGATTTATTTATGTATAAATCAACAGAAAGCCTAAACCTTTACCGTTAAAAAAATGATAATTAGGGAAAACAAGTACTGGTGGCAGTTTTAATACTTTACCAACAAATCAAGCCACAAGGGAAATCTAAAGATGCAGAGCAAGAAAGAGCAGAGAAATCAGGACTCAGCCAAAAGAGAAAGGACATGAAAATTGTGAAAGCTGAGTTCAAATGTGGCAACACCTGATTCCTTCCTCCTACTAGGGCTTCAAAGGTCTACTTTAGCATACTTTTCAGCAGATGATTTCCAAGAGAAACACTTCTTCAAAAATTACCCATGAATGTGGAATTTCCCCCCCAATTTCCTAAGAATTGTATATATTTCTCTATCTTTGTCTATAACACCCAAAATAGACTTAAATATTTCATTTCCTAGTTAGTAAAGGATGATGACTTCACCAACCCAATTACTCAAGACCACCATAGTAGTTACTCTTCCAAAGAAATCTTTCCAGAGAGGATCTATTTGTTTGGTCTTTGTTGTTGTTGTTGCTGTTTTTTTAAAGTATAGCTGACACACAATGGTTTGTACAGGTATTTCAGGTATACAACAAAGTGACCGGACAACTCTATACGTTATGCTGTGCTCACCACAAGGGTAGCTACCATGGCCACCATACAGTACTGTTGACTATATTCCCTATGCTGTATATTTTTGTTTTTGATACAGGATCCTGAAGTACCTCTGGTAGCTTAGTCCTTTCTCCGGCAGTCATAAAGAGCTTCAAAGTTGACATAACTAATGCAATCACTTTAAGTGTTGTGAGAGAAGTGGGCAATTTTATCAGATTATATGACACTTGTCTATCCTTACTATAATTAACAGCACTAGAATTAAGACAAATTCTGTTCAAGACCCTAGGTGGAGATATGACTTTGACTTGGATGAGATTTTCCATATAAACTCACCAGTTGCCTGTCTTTCAGCAGCTCTTCATATTCCCTCTACCTCAAAAAAGGCAGCCATTTTCATCTAATGACTGTATTTCTACTCTTTTCTAAATGACTGATGGGCAAAGAATGAATCATTAATTTATTGTAATAACACTCTTTACAGTCACTATTAGCTCAAAACTCAAAAATAATGCTTATCAATAATGATTGTGAGAAATTAATATTTGATACTAACTGGAAACTAATACCTAGACATTAATAACTCCTAATAACATAACGATAATAGTTTTGCATGCCATCCCCCACCACTCTGTTGCCTGCAGTTTATATAAAGTTGGGGGTATACTGATGCCTCCTGCTTTGTCCTTTGCCCTTGGCCTAAGGTTACTGGACAAAACAATTGAGGAGCTGATTTATCATATTTCACTGTAGCTTCCTTCTCAGAAGGGAGGATAGTTTCAGGAATTCTTTTCTAATTCTGCTGTAAAGACTATGATTAGTAACTGAATTTTGGTGAGCTTAAATTTTGTGTGTTAGGTGGATTAGAGATTTGTTTTGGTTTTTTTTCCCCCAAACCCATCAATACTGCTGCTTGGCAATTCTAGCATCCTTTGGACTCCCATAGGGTTCAGGTTTCATGCTTTCATGGACTGCAATCACTTCTGTTAATGGAAACTTAAGTGGTATATTTTCCCATCTCTGCTCTCAGATTTTTCTGCATGTCCTAAAATTACTGATTTTAAGTGAAAAATGTACTGATGCAAAGGATAAAGAGGACAGGCATAATATGGATTTTTCATTAAAAAAATAGAACAAATTTCCTAAAGTAATAAAGAATTTAGGTCAGATTAAAAAAAAAACTAAAATAATAATGTTATGGAGAGTAAAGAATAGACCAAAGACATTATGAGGTAGGAGGTTGAAATGGGAAGAAAAGCAAAATGAGTGAAATCTAAATAATCATTGCTAGCTCCCAAAGAATTTTAAATTCTCATAAAAACTGATAAGAAAAAGGAAGAGGGGCTAACCTCAACTCCATTTTGCTTACTCTAAAGATAACTACCATGAAAGATTTAAGACTATTGAAGAGGATCAGGTGATTGAAGCTCTTGGGATTTCTCATTTGTTATTATAACTGATCTTCACGCTACCCTATCCTCCACCCTTGAAACATGTGCAAGAACCATCATCTTACATGGATTACATGTCTTACTTGTGCTACTTCTTACGCTAGATTCAGAATCCTGATTAAACCCCAGAGATTATCAGACAGAAAAAGAAACACAGAGACATTATCATGACAAAAGTTTTTAAGTTGATAGTTATAAATAAACTTTCTGTACTTGCAAAAATGAACATGATGAGAGCTGACATGGTGATAGAGGTTTGAAAGGGACATAGAATGTTGAAAGACAGAGAAGAAAATGAAGAAGGAACTTAAGTTACTAACCTTTAACTGGTAGCCAGTTTCCTGCATGACTGTGACCCTTGGACATGGTTAAGAATATTAAAAATTTATTTCATTAGAAAAAGTAACTACTCATATAACCCATCAAACAGGCCTTCCAAAATGGCCTGGATATTTAGGTTACTAAAGTGTAGTTAATATTGAATTAATAAGGTATAGCATATTCATATAAGATTTAATATTTCCCAAAAGTCCAAGTAGATTTTCAATGTTCCAAGTAGATTTTCAATAGGAACTAAGTACATAATTTTTAAAAATAATAATATATTTTCTTTTCTTTTTTAGTAATTGGTCCAGTAGCAGCTGGTAAGTGTTAATTGCTTTCTCAGTTTCCTCTGGTCCTCTGTAAGATCTGGGTTCCTTTATTTGCACTGATACTTTTGACACCTGGCTACTCTGAACCCTGAGAGTTAAATTATTTTCCAACTCTTCTCCACATTTTCTAGTACTCCTTTAATTTACAAACAGTTTTGGGTTCAGGGGTGGTCTATCAAAGGTCCACAAAATGTTAAGGAAAAGAAAAAAAGTTGTTCATTTGGTTATAGTATTAAGTTACAGAAGAGACAAAGGGAAACAATGCTGATAAAATATGTTGGGGTCAGATCACAGGAAAAACCATGGAAATAACACACTAAGAAATTTATATTTCAATCTGAACCTCTACAGTCACAAAACAAAATTCCAAAAGATAAAAGGTGGAAAGCATGTAATGAGAAGATATGAGTATAAGTGACAGTATTAGGAGGGACAGACTGCACATGTAAACAAAGAAAACACTAACTAAAACAGAGTTGAAGACAAAAAAGAAAGGCTGATCTTTGTTCTCTCCTTCATAAAGTTTATCATATCTAAACCTGGACCACCACTGCTGTTCAGAGAAAAAGGATTAGAAACAGTACTTTGAAAACCTCTTCTGACTTCTCCTCTTTGAAAGAATTGATGGAGACTTGTCTTTCATACCATTCAGGCAAACTACAAAAATTTGTGTTTCCATAAAAACAAACAAACAAACAAAAAACTGTTGTTTTAAATGCACCAATTAAAAAACAAAGATTAACAAAACTCTTATAAATAAAACCAAAGAAAAACAAAATATATAGAAAGATATCCCATGTTCATGAATAGGAAGACTCAATATTGTCAAAATGTCAATTCTTCCCAAATTAATCTATAGATTAAATGCAATGCCATCAAAATCCCAGCAAGGAGTTTTGTGGATATTGACAAACTGATTCTAAAATTTATATGAAGAAGCCAAAGACCCAGAATAGCCAATACAATATTGAAAGAAAACAAAGTTGGACACTACTCACCGTCAACACTTACCTATAAAGCTACAGTAATCCAGATAGTGTGGTATTGGTAAGCAAATAGACAAATCAAGTGGAACAGAATAGACAGCTCAGAAACAGTCCCACATAAATTTAGTCAATTAATCTTTGACAAAGGAGCAAAGGCAATACAAAGGAGCAAAGATATTCTTTTCAAGAAATAATGTTAGAAAAACTGGACATCCACTTACAAAAAAATAAGTTTCTCCCATACCTTATAATCTTCACAAAAATTAACTCAAAATGGATCACAGACCTAAATATAAAACTCGAAACTATAACACTCCTACAAGATAACATCAGAGAAAACCTAAATGACTTTGGGTATCATAATGACTTTTTAGTATATGTGCTGCCAAAGCGAGCACTGGTAATGACTTTTTAGATATAACACTAAGGGCATTATACATGAAAGAAATAATTGATAAGCTGGACTTCACTAAAATTAAGAACTTCTGAAGACAACAATCTGATTTTAAAATAGGCAGAGGATTTGACTAGATATTTTTCCAAAGAACACATACAGAGGGCCAACAGATACATGAAAAGATGCCCACTGCTACTATTTATCAGGGGAACACAAATCAAAACCACAATGAGAGATCACCTCACACTTGTCAGAATGGCTAAAATCAAAAATACAAGAAACAAGTGTTGAGGATGTGGAAAAAAAGGAACCCTGGTGCACTGTTGTTGGGAATGTAAATTGTTTTCCACAGTGGAAAACAGATGGAGGTTTCTCAAATTAAAAAAAGAAATACCATGGTGATCCAATAATTTACCCAAAGAAAATAAAAACATTAATTTGAAAAGATATATGCACCCTATGTTTATCACAGCATTATTGACAATAGCCAAGATATAGGAGGAACCTAAGTGACCATCAATAGAGACATGAATAAGAAAAAAAAAAAAATATATATATATATATATATATATATCCCCTCATGATACTTTCTTATTTCAATTTATACACACATACACACACACATATATATATACATATATACACATACATATATACCCCCTCATGATATACACACACACACACACACACACACACACACCCTCATTATATTTATTTATATATATATATATATATAAATTGAAACAAGAAAGTATATTAATGGTAGTGGTTTTGGATCAGAAACACAGTTCTTCTCTATTCCCATTTCCCTAAATCCTTTCTTCTAAGGTACCATTCAAGACTCCTAGCAGGACACAGTGCTATATAGTAAGACAGAAGATCCCTTAGTATGATAGAAGAACCTGGTACTTCTCACTACCTTTATGACTCTCACTGTGATCCAAGTTACTTTCATCCCTCTGATTGCTCTGATTTCACCTTTGCCTTCCAATCAGTACCAATACAGCAGCCACTGGGATCCTTTTAAGATTCAGTTCACCCCTCTGCTTATGATCCACTAATAACTCTCCATCTTTCTTGATCCAAAGTCAAAGTCATTACAGCACCTCTCAAAAGAAGGTCCTGGGGATGCCTTGGTGGCTCGGTCAGTTAAGCGTCTGCCTTCAACTCAGGTCATGGTCCTGGAATCGAGTCCCACATCGGGCTCCTTGCTCAGCGGGGAGCCTGCCTCTCCCTCTGCTTCTGCTTTTCCCCTGCTTGTGTGCTGACTCTCTCTCTCCTCTCTGTCTCTCCCTCTGCTTGATAAATAAATAAAATCATTTAAAAAAAACAGAAGGTCCTGGAAGATCTGTCCCCCTCAACTCTCTAATAGCTCTCCTTCATCATATATTTTTTTTAATTTTGTTCCAGCCACACTTGCTTTCCTTCTGTCCCTCAAATAGTCTAGAAACATTCCTACCCCAGACTGGTTTACTCATTGTCCTCTCTGCCTGAATTCTCCACTGAGACATCTGCAAGACTGATTCACCTTGTTCATGTTCTATCTAGTAGTAGTTCTATCAATTACTGAGAATGGGGTGTTAAATTTCCCAGGTATAACTCTAAGTTTTTCTATTTCTCTTTTCAGTTCTATCAGTTTTCTTCTCCCATGTATTTTGAAGCTCTTTTGTTTCATGCAACACTTGTTTCTTGTATGTAGCTGTTATGAAGAAATGCAATGAGCTACAAGAAAACTCAGATAGATAATTCAATAAATTCAGAAATAAAATTTATGAAGAGAATAAGTTATTTACTTGAGAGATCGGAATTTTTTTAAAAAATTCTGAAACTGTAAAAGTCATAAATGAGATGAAGAAAGCAATAGAGATCATAGGTAACAGGGCAGACCAGATGGAAGAAAGAATAAATGACTTGGAAAATAGGAATATAGAAATACTTCCACTTACGAAAGGATAAAGGAGAAGAGAGGGAGAAAGATACAGAGAGTTTATTTAAAGAAATATTAGCTGAGAACTTCTCAAATCTTGAGAAGGAACAGAACATACAAGTCACAGGGAGAAGTCACTGTCATCCCCCAGGTGAGAAAGATAGTGACTTAGCCAAACTTGAGTAGCACAAGAGGTGAGAAGTCCCTCTTCAGAGGTCCTGCAGGGCTCTTCCTGCAGAAGTGTAGTGTTGTGACATGTCTTCTATGTCTCAGAAGACCAAGGCCTGTGAGGGGGTGGTGAGAGTGAAGGGAACCTTCCATTGTAACAAGTAGTGATTTGGGTCCTGTGATTGATGGACTGGGGGCAGGTTTTAACAGAAATAGCTGTGGGCTCTAGTTTTTAGGGCACGTGTAATTCAGCACAGGACAAACATATGAACAGAAATAATAAACTTAGGAGCATGCATGGGGAAGTTCCTAGTGTGGACCAATGAGCAGAGAAGTCCCACCTAGGCCACAGGTGTGCTCTTTAGTCAGTTTTCTGTCCCATCAACAGGGCCAGGTTAGAGGTGTGGATCTCAGAGTGTGGTCCCTGGAACATCAGTATCAGCATCCCTGCCAACTCCTTGGAAATGTGCATTCTTGGGAAGTTTGTGTGGCTCGATCAAGTTAAGCAATCCAGAGGGGTTGGGAAAAAAAAGCTAGAAGTATCACACTTGCTGATTTTAAACTATAATATAAAGCTATAATAATTAAAACAGTATGGTACTGACATGAAAATAGACACATGGACCAATAGAACAGAATAGGCCAGAATTAAACCCCCACATATACAGTCAACTAATATTCAAGGAGGGAGCCAAAAACACTCAATGGAGAAAGGATAATCTTTTTAACAAATGGTACTGGAAAAACAAGATATAAACATGCAGAACAACAATAATAGTAGGGGATTTTAACATCCCACTTACAGCAATGGACAGGTCATCTGAACAGAAAATCAACAACGAATAATAACTTTGAATGACACACTGGAACTAATATATTTCACAGGTACATTCAGAATGTTCCATCCTAAAACAGCAGAATACACAATACACATTCTTTTCAAGTGCACATGGAACATTCTCCAAAATAGATCACGTATTAGTCCACAAAGCAACCCTAACCAATTCAAAAAGGTCAAAATCATACCATGAATCTTTTCTGACCACATTGCTAAGAAACTAGAAGTCAACCATAAGAAAAAAAATAGGGAAAGACCACAAATACATAGAGGTTAAATAACATGCTACTAAACAATGAATGGGTCAGCCAGAAAATAAAAGAAAAAAATTTAAAAATACATGGAAACAAATGAAAGTGAAAACACAATGGTTCAAAACCTTTGGGATGCAGCAAAAGTGGTTCTAAAGAGGGAAGTTTTAGCAATACAGGCCAACCTCAAGAAGCAAGAAAAATCTCAACTAACCAACCGAACCTTACACCGAAAGAAGCTAGAAATAGAACAAACAAAACCCAAAACCAGCAGAAGGAAGGAAATAATAAAGATTAGAGCATAAATAAATTCTATAGAAAATTTTTTTAAAATGGACCCATGAAACCAGGAACTGGTCCTTCGAAAAAAAATCAATAAAATGGATGCACTTCTAGCCAGACTTATCAAAAAAAAAAAGAGAAAGGACCAAAATAAATAAAATTACAAATAAGAGAACAGAAATAACCAATACCACAAAAATACAATCATAAGAGAATATTATGAAAAACTATATCAACAAATTGAACAACCTAAGAAGAAATGAATAAATCTCTACAAACAAATAACCTATCAAAACTAAAACAGGAAGAAATAGAATACTTGAACAGACTGATAACCAGCAAAGGAAATGAATAAGTAATCAAAACACTAACAACAAACGGAAGACCAGATAGCTTTGCAGGAAAATTTTACCAAACATTTAAAGAACAGTTAATACCTTTACTTCTCAAGCTACTCCAAAAAATAGAAAAGGAAGAAAAACTTTCACATTCATTCCATGAGGCCAGCATTACCTGCTCAGCAGGGAGTCTGCTTCTCCTGCTCCCTCTCTGATCTCTCTCATTTTCACTCTGTCTCAAAAAAAAAAAAAAAAAAAAAAAAAAAAGTCACCATAAAAAAAGGAGAACTACAGGTCAATATCTCTGATGACCATAGATGCAAAAGTCCTCAATAAAATACTAGCAAACCAAATCTAACAATACATTAAAAAAATTATTCACCATGATCTAGTGGGATTTATTCCTGGGTTGCAAGCGTGGTTCAATATTCGCAAATAAATCAGCATGATACATCACACCAGTAAGAGAAAGCATAAGAGCCATGTGATCATTTCAATAGATGGAGAAAAAGCATCTGACAAAGTACAACATCCATTCATGATTAAAAACCCTCACCAAAGTAGGTTTAGAGGGAACATACCTCAATGCAATAACTCAACATAATAAACTCGACATAATAGGTCATATGTGAAAAACGCACAGCTAACATCATCCTCAATGGGGAAAACCTGGGAGCTTTTCCCTTAAGGTCAGGAACGAGGCAAGGATGTCCACTCTTACCACTTCTGTTCAACATAGTACTGGAAGTCCTAGCCACAGCAATCAGAAAACAAAAAGAAATAAAAGACATCCAAATTGGTAAGGAAGAAGTAATACTTTCACTATTAGCAGATGACATGATACTATATATGGAAAACCCAAAAGACTCTATTAAAAAATTGCTAGAACTGATAAACTAATTCAGTAAGGTCACAGGATACAAAATTAATATACAAAAATTTGTTATATTTCTCTAGACCAATAATGAAGCAGCAGAAGGAGAAAGAAAACAATCTCATTCACAATTTTACCCAAAATAATAAGATACCTAGGAATAAACCTAACCAAAGATGTAAAAGACCTGTACTCTGGAAACTATGAAACAGTGATGAAAGAAATTGAAGACGACACAAAGAAATGGAGAGACATTCCATCCTCATTGATTGGAAGATCAAATATTGTTAAAATGTCTAAACTACCCAAAGCAATCTACACATTTAATGCAATTCCTATCAAAATAACAACAGCGTTTTTCACAGAACTGGAACACACAATCCTAAAATCTGTATGGAACCACAAAAGACCCTGAATAGCCAAAGCAATCTTGAAGAAGAAAAGCAAATCTGGAGGCATCACGATTCTGGATTTTAAGTTATATTACAAAGCTTCAGTAATCAAAATAGTATGGTACTGGCACAAAAATAGACACAGGGATCAATGGAACATAATAGAAAACCCAGAAATAATAATATAATAGTACTGTCAGTTGAACTTTGACAAAGCAAGAAGAATATCCAATAGAATAAAGAGAGTCTCTTCAACAAATGGTGTTGGGAAATCTGGATAGTTACATGCAAAAGAATGAAACTGGACCACTTTCTTACACCATACACAAACATAAATTCAAAATAGTTTGAAGTCCTAAATGTGAGACCTGAAACCATAAAAATCGTAGAAGTGAACACAGGCAGTAACTTCCTTGACATCAGCTGTAGCAACATTTTTCTAGATATCTCTCCTGAGGCAAGGGAAACAAAAGCAATCATAAACTATTGGGACTACTCCAAAATAAAAATCTGCACAGCAAAGGAAACAATCAACAAAACTAAAAGGCAACCTATGGAATGGCAGAAGATATTTGCAAATGACATATCAATTAAGGGTTAGTATGAAAAATATATTAAAAAAACCCTTATAAAACTCAACAACCAAAAAACAAATAATCCAATTAAAAATGGACAGAAGACAAGAAAAGGCATTTTTCCAAAAAGACATACAGATAGCTAACAGACACACAAAAAGATGTTCATCATTAATCATCATCAGGGAAATGCAAATCAAAACTGTTGTGAGATATCACCTCACACCTGTCAGAATGACTAAAATAAAAAGACAAGAAATAACAGGTATTGGTGAGGATGTAGAGAAAAAGGAGCACTCATGCACTGTTGCTGGAAATGCAAACTCGTGCAATCACTGTGGAAAACAGTATGGAGATTTCTCAAAAAGTGAAAAATAGAAACTATCCTATGATCCATCTATTGCACTACTGAGTATTTACCCAAAGGATACAAAAATACTAATTCAAATGGATACGTGCACCCCTATGTTTATAGTAGCATTATTTATAACAGCCAAATTATGGAAGCAGCCCACATGTCCATCAACTGGTAAATGGATAAAGAAGAAGTGGCATATACATATACAATGGAAGGTTATTCAGCCATAAAAAACATGAGATATTGCCATTTGTAAGCACATGGATGGAGCTAGACTGTATAATGCTTAGTGAAACAAGTCAGAGAAAGACAAATATCATATGATTTCACTCATATGTGGAATTTAAAAAAACAGAGAAAAGAGAGACAAACCAAGAAACAGACTTAATTATAGAGAACAAACTGATGGTGGTGGGTGAAATAGGTGATGGTGATTAAGGAGTGCCCTTGCTGTCATGAACACAAGCTGTTGTACAGAAGTATTGAATCAGTATATTGTACACCTGGAACTAATATAACACTGTATTTTAACTAACTGGAATTAAAATAAAAACTTTAAAAAACATGAAAAACTATAACATTATACCTCTATCTTACACCACTCACAAAAGTTAACTTGAAATGGATCATAGATTTAAACATAAAACCTGATAACCATTGAAGTCTTAGAAGGAAACATAGAGAAGCAGCTCCTCAACGTTGGTCTTGGTATTGATTTTCTGGACATGACACCAAAAGCACAAACAACAAAAACCAAGAACCAACAAGTTGGACTACATCAAATTTAAAGCTTCTGCACATCAACAGAAACAATTAACAAAGGGAAAAGACAACCCATGGAATGGGAAAAACTTTTTGCAAGTCATATATTAGATAATGAGTTAATATCCAAAATATATAAAGAACTCATACAATTCCATAACAAAAAAGAATCTGATAATTTGGCAGAGGAACTGAATAGATATTTTTCCAAAGAAGACATCCAAGGGCTCAACAGGTACATGAAAAAGTGGTCAACATTACTAATCATCAAGAGAAATGCAATCAAAACCACACTGAGATGTCACCTCACACCTGCTAGAATGGCTGTGATCAAGAACACAAGAGGTAAGTGTTGACAAGGATGTGGAGAAAAGGGAACCCCTGTACACTGTTAGTGGGAGTGTTGATTGGCTCAACCACTATGGAAAACAACACAGAGGTTCATCAAAAAATTAAAAATAGACCTACCATATGATGCAGCAATTCCATTCTGGGTATATATCCAAAGGAAATGAAAACAGGATATCAAAAAATATGCATACATTTATGCTTACTGCAACATTATTCACAACAGCGAAGGTATAGAAACAAACTAATTCCCCATACCAATGGATGAATGGATAAAGAGGATGTGAGACACACACACACACACACACACACAGGATAAAGGAAGACATTCTGCCATTTGCAACAACATAGATGGACTTTAAGCATATCATGCTGAATGAATAAGTGTGACAGAGGAAGACAGGTACTGTATGGTATCGTTCATATGTGGTATCTGGAAAGCCGAATTTATTTAAAAAAAGAAAGTCAACTGAAGGTTATTAGGGAATCGTGGGTGGAGGGACAGAACAGGTGCTATTCAAAGGTACAAATTTACAAGTGCTAAATAAGTCCTAGAGATCTAATGCATAGTATAGTGAATATAGACAACAATATTGTATGACAATCATCAAACTTGCCAAGAGACTAGAACTTCATGATTCCAACCACAAGAAAGGATCATTATGTAACGTCAGAGGTTCTAATTATTGCTACAATGGCAGTCATATTATAATATACTAATGTATCAAACTGACATGTTGCACACCTTGAATTTGTACAATATGTCAAATATATTTTAATAAAATTTTTTTCATAAAATAGCTAATCACAAGATCTTTCTAAACAATAACAAGCCAAGGGGAGGGGGAAGGAAAATGGAGGTTCCCTATATTTAAACAAAAGGAACTTAGTTGTTCATGATACGGATTCCGTCCATCCAGTGCAGAAGAGTGTGGGTTTGCGTAAGAAGGGAAATCCCAACACTTACTAATGTTTTTTTCTTGTCTCTTTCAGTGGACAGTTCTGGAAAAATCAGTAAGTTTGGATCCTTTCTTTGCCTTACCTATTTCTGTGTCTAGGACCTTTGAGTATTTGTTACCCAATTTTTTTGTATTTCACATTCTTCTACCTTATAGTAGTTAATATTTCTTAAATAAGTGATTTTCTCATACTTCGATTTCTTCTTTCCTTTTTCCCTTTTGGAAAAAAATATAATGGTCTTGTCTCATAATTCTGGTTATTTACTACCAAAAATTATTGGTAGCACGTATTAGTTTACCACAGGAAGCCTGTTTTTCTTGTGCTATCACCTGACAATAGATAATTTTTACTAAAAAAAGAAAATCACCTAAAATTGACATAAAGAATAAGTGTCAGGACAAGATGGTGATTTTGATAATTGGCCAACAATACATATTTTTCCAACTGATCTAAAGGAGAGTGGGTAAAAAACTGACTTGTGAGAGAACAATGAAAGCAGGAAATGCAATAGTTTGAAATTTCGTAGAATAGATATTACCTACCAAAGGATTCCATCCCATACATCAATAAATGGCATCCTAAAGAAAACCAGCTCTGTGAAGTAGGATGTGGCGCTTTGGCCAGCAGCACTGCTGAGGATGAAACAGGGTTTTACAGTGCCTGCAGGGGCTGCTTCCACATTCACCTACAAAGGGTATTATTGGGAATGGGATTTTCCCTGAGTTAGAAAATTCCTACTGATCAATCTTCTATGTTTATTTTTAGCGCTATCTCCTATGGGTAAGTTCTTTATTCTCAACTCTGATATTTTACATTATTTATATTTTCTGGACTTGTTGTTTTTACTCCCAAAATAGAGACTTGTGTTTCTAAGGACATTTTAAATGTTCCTATTCTCCAGAATCTTCTAATATTTTAAATAACTATTTTTGGAGAGACAGCCATAGAGGAGATAAAGTTCATACAAAAGGATGCCATAATCTCTGGCCATCTACCAGGCTCTGAAAAAGAATCTCCTTTCTAACTCCCAGCAAAATATAATGAAAGAAAGATTGGTTTCTAAATTTTGTGAGTTCTTTGCTGGTAATTTAGAACTCTTTTTTGGTTATAAGTGAAGGCCCACTGAATCATATTAACAGAAAAAATAACTAGTTAAGAAAAAAACTTTATTTTCTCTTGCCTTCTAAGTAACTTTACTTCTGAGGAATAGTAGGTATTGGGCCCCTTTATATACTGTGCACTGTGCTAGACATTTTCAAAAACATTATCTCTTATTGTTACCATAGCCTGCCTGCTACCTATTGTTATTCCCCACTTTACAGATGAGTAAATTTGCTCACTCTTGCCCAAGGTTAAAGAGTTGGTAAACAGCACTGTCAGGGTCTAAACCCAGGACTTCCTGTCTCCGAAGTACATACCCTTTCCACGCCAACACACTGCCTTCTGTATTGAAACACAAAGGCCTTTTTTGTGATTAGTCCTGAAACCATATCTATAAATAAAATGTTTATAAATACAAATATACACCCACTAGAGAAGATATATAATTAAATGTACACAAAAGAATAGTTTTAAAAATAAAAGACATCCCATTTAGATCAACGTTTGGCTTTTAACTGTTTCCTAAAATCAGATTTCCTATCAGGATTATTTAATACCTCAGCTCTTCAAGAAAATCATATGAAACAGAATAATAATTCTTAAAACTCTGTAAATATACAACCATAAGAAGCAAATAAAACTTAAATTTAGTAAGACACATTTCAAGCATCTCGAACTTTCCAAACACTAACAAACACAAAATGTATCTTTATATCTAATTGTTCTTTCTCAGTTCACACGACGAGAGTGGGTTTGTGAGTGGGAGGAGGAGAAGTTGAAAGGGATAATTGTTTTCTTTGCATTCACAGTACAAAAAACAATATGCATTCAGAGCAGTCATGATGTATCTGCATCTCTCAAATGACCTCCCCACATGGGGAAGGTGATAAGAGTGTGTATGTTTTCTTTACAAAAAGAAAGAGGGCTTTGGGAAGGCACCATAGGCTAAAGCCCTCCCTGGACGTGAATTTGTTTCTAAAGAACACGTTTTTTTAAATTGCCAGGAAAAAAAATCAGTTCAATCTTTTAAAATTTTTTCTTACAAAAGATATATTCTTGTTGACAATATTTCAAATATATTCTTCCCAGTTGATATTTTTAGCAAAAAAGAGATTAAGGTTTAATTCATTGTTCAAAGAAAGGTTTAAGACAGATCAGCTCAGCAAACTTCATCACCCTCTCAGGCTGAGTCTCTTAACTTCTCTTCTCCACATTCAGCTAATTAAGCTGCGGGTTTTTTTACTGTTAATTTATGGACTGAGATCTACAATGAGTCATCTCCCTAATGCTTAACAGAACTTTATGGTCTAGAACTGAGTGTGCTCTCCCTGACAGCCACTGGGTTAAGAGCCTAAAAGGAATAATTTCCTAATAAGGCCCATGGTCTAGTCGCTACATTATTTTAAGTATCATATAATTAGAATTATTACTATGATAGCTAACTCATGATATCTTTTCGCTTTAACAAAAATTAATCCTGCTTAAAATCTATAGGTAGCCTGAATACGTTATAATGATTGCCAAGGTCTTGATTAAATATCTCCCTTATAATTAGAATTTTGCCATATAGGCTACTGTCTGTAAAAGATGGACTTTCAGCCAGGGTTTACAAATCTTTATATTATAGAGATTATGAGATCCCAGGGGAAAAAAGATTTTTGCACTATCTAGAATTTGAGAGAAGGGAGGGGAGAACTTAGAATTTGATGGAATAATGATTTGTACCTTACTTCTACAATGCAATTAAGATGGAAAATACAGAGCGAAGATATTAAAACAATCAAGGATATGAAGATACTTTTAGAAGTGACTAGAAGTATTTTTAGTTTAGTAGGAAAAAGAATAAATTCTTTAAAATCCTATAAAATTAGGAAAAGTATAGCTAGAATAAACATCGTTTCTTTAAATCCTAGAATACTTAGCTGATTAACAAAAATCTATATAATTTAGGAGGTAAAGTTGGCTTAAAAATGAGTCCTGCAGTAGTATACACAGTAGTAAATATGAAACAAATTATTCCCAAGAGATGGTAAAACTAAAAATAGTCATATATTAAGAAAAGTCAGCTTGTTAAGGAATACATTCCACAGAGTTTGTAAAGTTGGAAGCTTCAGTGGAAAAACATGCTCTTCTCCACATCCTCCCAAAAACAAGTGTCCACTGGTAGTACTGCCAGATAAGAAAATATTCTGAACTCTCTTTTTCAGTACAAAAATGCTTAGGATATATTACTACTGATTTTCATTAATAAATTGGAAGTGGGTTTGTCTAGAATAAAATGTCAGTACCCATATCTTATTAAATAAGCCTTAGGGAGGAAAAAATACACAAAAGGTTCAGAAAGCATTATTGTAAGGTTCTTAATGTTATTTTTATTTTGGGTCAGAGTCTAAAATATCAAAAAGGAAACACTGGACCACAGCATCTCTTTTGATTTATAGTTACCTTCTGACCTAATGCAGGTGTGTCTTTTTGCAACCTGTTATTCGATTATGTGTACATCAATATTTCAGACATCAAACCCTAAACATACCAAAAGGCTTTCTATGTTAAGAAAAATAAAAGTTGATTTTTAAGCAAGAAATCTTCCTGTAAAGCAATTAACCATTCCTCTAAAGTATTTGATTGGAACTAAGAATGCCTTGTCTTCATAGATCAGAGAGTTTTTGCCTGTATGCTCCATGTACTGTATTGAGTGCTTTACTTAGATAATATTATTTAATCCTCATAACACTTCCATGAAGTAGCCACTACTATTGCGCCCATTTTACAGATAAGAAAGTAAGGTTTGCCCAAGCTCACCTGGCTAGTTAGGTATGAAGCCAGGATTTGAACCAGTCTGTCTGTAAAAGCCATGCTCCTTAAACATTTGTCTAGAATCCTTAAATAACTCTACAAAGTGGGTAGAGCAAACTAAATATAAGGAAGGTGAGTCTTTGGGGATTAACTGATTTACCCAAATAAACCCAACTAGCAAGAATACTAAACCCAGGTGTTCTGATTCAGCTTTTAAATTCAGTATCTTTCCACTACATTAAATATATAAATAGGTTTTCTTAAAGGAAGGCATACCACTGCTCCATAGCAAGAACTCACAGAATTCTTCTTGGTAGCATAGATTTTTTTTTTTTTTTCTTAATCCAGGGAACCAAATCACTAAAATACGAAAAAAGAAAGCAGAAGCTAAAAAAAATTCAGTATTTATTAGATCACACAGAAATTGAGACATGGTAGAGCTGACTTACCTATACATGGAAAAAGGGATGAGAAATTTTTGCAAAGTGAGTTTGCAGGTATCATAAGGAGCAGTGTAAGGCATTGGTTAAGACTGAACTCTGAAGTCTGACTTTTCAAGTTCAAATCCCAGCTCCACCACTTACTGATGCCAGGGCATATTCACATTCATTTAAACTTTCTGTACCTCAGTTTCTTCAACTGTAAAATGGGGATATTAATAGCACCTGCCCTATATATGGTTGTTGTGAGGATTAAATAAGCTAATACTTTATATAAAAGGCTCAGAACAGTGAGTGCCTGATGTATGATAAGCACCCCATGATTACCAGCTAGTACTATTATTACTTTTGAATGACGAGACATTCTTATATTCAATATCCAAAGCATATTTTGAGTTTTTTCTATTTTAAGAAACAATTATTGCTGCTTCGCACATTTTTTCTAAAAATTCTT
The DNA here is from genome assembly GCF_017311325.1 of Ursus maritimus. Lineage (NCBI taxonomy): Eukaryota > Metazoa > Chordata > Mammalia > Carnivora > Ursidae > Ursus > Ursus maritimus. Next base: position 6,042,855 of record NW_024425564.1, read on the forward strand.
TTCAGAATACATCGTCCTTTAGCTATTAAGCATTAATCATCAGCCATATTATACTGAATGAGTACCAGCCAGTTCATTTGTAGTACATTTTACCTCTTCTTTCAATAATCTTTCGATTTATTGAAGAGAGTCTGGAATATTATCAATACTTGTATAATTTTAAGTGTAGAGTTCCATCATTTTATATTTTCAGGAAATCTCAAGTTATCTCCAGTTTTTCAGTTTTAAGACAAAAAATAAACCAATATCAGGGGAAAAAGTAGGAATAAAGAGAAAGTACTTGATATCTGAATTGTGCACTTTTGTTGTGTGCTCAGTTATATTTCCAGGTTACATGGATGCAGAACTTGCAAAAAAATCAGATTTCAAAGCCAAGATTCTAAAAAATGGAGCCACAACACAGTCTGAGAGCAGCCAAGAAGAAAACAAGAAAACATTAAAGAAGGAAGTCTTAGTCACAGATTCTGATGAATCCTTGACATTAAGGCACACACCAGAGTCAAAAAGCAAAGCAAAAGGCACTGCGTTGGAGAAAGGCGAGATAGGAATGGAGGCCAAGGAAAAGGAGAGTGACACCAAGATACTGAAAGAGGAAGACCAAGTAAAGGTGAGTGACGTGGGAATACCACAGGGACGGGGGTCCCAAGTAAAGAAGAGTGAGTCCGGAATACCACAGGGACGGGGATCTCAAGTAAAGAAGAGTGAGTCTGAAATAAAACAAGGACGGGGATCTCAAGTAAAGAAGAGAGAATCTGAAATAAAACAAGGACGGGGATCTCAAGTAAAGAAGAGGGAGTCCGAAATAAAACAAGGACGGGGATCTCAAGTAAAGAAGAGAGAGTCTGAAATAAAACAAGGACGGGGATCTCAAGTAAAGAGTGACAGCAGAATACCACAAGGACAGGAGTCCCCGGTAGAGAACAGTGAAGCTGGAATACCGCAAGGACAGGAGTCCCCAGTAGAGAACAGTGAAGCTGGAATACCGCAAGGACAGGAGTCCCCGGTAGAGAACAGTGAAGCTGGAATACCGCAAGGACAGGAGTCCCAGGTAGAGAACAGTGAAGCTGGAATACCGCAAGGACAGGAGTCCCCGGTAGAGAACAGTGAAGCTGGAATACCGCAAGGACAGGAGTCCCCGGTAGAGAACAGTGAAGCTGGAATACCGCAAGGTAGAGAACAGTGAAATACCGCAAGGACAGGAGTCCCCGGTAGAGAACAGTGAAGCTGGAATACCGCAAGGACAGGAGTCCCCGGTAGAGAACAGTGAAGCTGGAATACCGCAAGGACAGGAGTCCCCGGTAGAGAACAGTGAAGCTGGAATACCGCAAGGACAGGAGTCCCCAGTAGAGAACAGTGAGTCTGAAATATCGCAAGTTCAGCGGCCTCAAGTAAAGAAAGAGAGTTCTGAGGATCAAGGAAAGCAGGGAGATGCAAGGAAGAAGAAAGATACAGAAGAAAATGATGCTATGAGGAAAAATGATGAAGGAAAGCACAAAGTTAAAGGAAAGAAAGAATCGGAAAAGAGTAAAGAAAAAGGTTCACTAAGGAGCAAAGGCAAGTAAGGGAAGAAAGTACAACAAAAAGACGTAAAGAGTAAAGGTAAATAGAAGGAAGACTCATAAGTCAAATGATTATTATGATTCCCATCCTCCAGATACAAGTCACAACCCATTTATTGCTTAAATGGATCATAATTACTGAATCTCTTTATACATCTACAGAATGTCTACTATAGACATTTCACCATTTTTAGTCCTCTCGGCCACAAGTCTCAGCTTCCAATTCTTGGTTTTCTAAGTTGATACTTTTATGACTTAGTCAAGAAAGACTGGATACTTTCTGAAATAAAACATTTTGATTAAAGAAACGTATAATTTCCTTCTACAACTATTATATTAACTCAGTGACAGCCTCACCAATCAGAGCTCCTCATGTAGGCTAAATGTTCATGAGGCACTGTTCTAGCAATAACGGGTACAGAAAAATATGCCTGACTCCCTGCAATAAAATAGCTTTTAACACATATAATCATATAATATGTGTACACAGAACAATATTTTAAAAGTAAACTCTGTCAAAATGTAGTTTAAATGGATGGTATAATATGAGTTAGCGACCTCTTGGGATGAGAATATAAAGGGGATACCTTCCTGGGGAAGAGAAGGGTGATACACGTGTCTCAAGAGACGGATAAGATGTTGATACACTGCGTGAGGTAGGAAGAGTACAAAAAAGACAAAGGAATTCAAGATTGCCACACCACGCTCTAGGAGAAGTAGGCAAATTTCACTGTTGCAGTAGGTTCATGAGTGCACTCTGGAGTATAATTTTGAAAAGGAGGGTTAGAAGAAGATTCTGAAGGAATACGGAAAACCAGGAATGTATATTTTTATTCAGGCAACTCGGAAGCCTTCTCGGGTATTTGGGCAGGAGAGTTAGGTGAATAAGGTTGCATTACCGAAGTGTTAATCTTGTGACTGTACAAAATAGACTGAAGAGGAGAAACATCATAAGCAGTAAATCTAGTGAAGATGTGTTGGAGTTGGAGTAATAAGTGATGGATAGAAAATAACTAGAAGGGATAGATGTGAGGTATTTTTTCAAAGAAGAAATCACTACTTCATGATGACTACATATGAGTTAAGGAAAAGAAAAAAAAATTGATGACTCCGTAACTTTTAAAACCGGGTGACAGAAAATCCATTAACAAACTGGGAGCTAGTTTGTGGGACAGGGAGGAAGTAACAAATTGCTGAGTTTAAGGAACCAGACTAACACTTGTCATTCGAGACGGGTCTGAAGTCAGACCATAGAGATAATTGAAGCCACAGAGTAAATGAGCTCCCCAAAGAAGACGGTACAGAGCTAGCAAAAGCACAGGCCTAAGAACTGAGCCTGTTAGATGTAATAGGTCAAAGAAAAAAATGAAGGTATGGGAAGATGGAAGGAAAACCTGTACAACAAATGTTCTGATAATGAACGAAGATGAGAATTTAAAGAAAGGATGGTTAAAGGAGCACATTCCACAGAATTTGTAAGTCAAAACATTTTCATTCCCACTAGGTCCTGAAGGCAAATAAGTCATACAATAGGAAACTACACCTATGAAAACCAAGTGTGCCGTTCTCTAAAGGCCACCAAAAAGCAGGCCAGTTAAAAACAATTGCTAATCTTCCCTTGAACGTATAGGTATGGAAGTTTTAAAGGACCCCAGAAAAAGGAAGGGGGAAGGAGTGAGCTATCAAAAATAACACCATGTTTAGCAAAACAATGCAAATACTAGGAAAATGAGTACGTATATGCAATTTCAAGATAATTTACATATAAAGATAGTAAAGTGGGACTTGAAAAATCAGTAGTGGTAAATTTTGTTTCACAAATAAGCTAACACATTTGTCAAATGCCCTGTTCACAAATGCCCAGTTTAAATCTTAAAAGTCACAAGGAAAAAAGAAAATTTGTAACTATGTGAGGTGACATGTTAACTAAACTTATTGTGGCGATCATTTTACAATATATACGTATATTATTAGGTTGTACACTTTAAACTTATACGATGTGTGAATTACATCTCAACAAAATGGCGGGGGGGAATCAAATCTTATACCTTAAATATGTACAATTTTGTCAGTTTTACCTCAATAAAGACAGAAAAAAGGATGAGTAGAAGTCTTACCATTAGTCATTTTATGTGTAGGGAAAAAGCAAAAGAAAAGCAGGAAATTGAGTTTAGAGATAACAAAGCTGAATAAGAAATGCAAAGATATTGGAAAGTAAACAATTTATGTAAAATCAGATAGTCTGGCTCCAACCCCAATTAAAGATTTCCTGGGTTAGAACTGCATTAAAAATGCAATTTACTTGGGGCGCCTGGGTGGCACAGCGATTAAGCGTCTGCCTTCGGCTCAGGGTGTGATCCCGGCGTTATGGGATCGAGCCCCACATCAGGCTCCTCCGCTATGAGCCTGCTTCTTCTTCTCCCACTCCTCCTGCTTGTGTTCCCTCTCTTGCTGGCTGTCTCTATCTTTGTCGAATAAATAAATAAAATCTTTTAAAAAAATGCAATTTACCATTGCCCACAAATATCTCCCACCCCAGGTTATAACTGGCATATCTAAGAAAGGAATACAGGGAGCTGATAAAAGAGAAAAAGCACAGAGTTTAAAACAAGATCCAAAGGGATAAAAAGTTAAACTGAAAAACTGATCAGAACACTCAGTTTTACATTTGATGAAATTTTATCACCCCCCCTTTAAAAATACTTAATAGGAAAAACAATCAATGTCACTACTCTACACCTGCGAGGTCCCAATTAGGTTTTGAAGAAATAGAACCCTGTTTTTCTACTGTTAGAAAACTAAAGATACTGTCATCCAACATCACCCGGAATCCTGAGTATCTGCCAAGGCTGGGAAGTAAAATCTAAGATACCACACTACAGATTATATACACTGTATCGCAATTCTCAAAAATATTTTATTTAAATCTTTATTAAATTTCTCTGCAAAAATTAAAAACTCATGATGTTATCAGTGTTAACCTCCCATCAATCTCTCCATATCTTAATCCATGCTCATATAAACATATATGCAAAGGGAGTCAACCTACACACAATTATTCTGCAACTTGATTTCTTCACCTAACCTTATATCATGTGTATCGCTCCGGGTCAAAGGACATCATTCTAAAGTATTATCATCACAGTAGAGTGGATGAATTACTGCATATTCAACCATTTCCTTAACAATGGACACTTGGCTTATTTCCAGCTTTTTGCCATTAGCCAAATGGTGCTTTAATAAACACCTTTGTACATGATGAGGATTTTATTTCTCTAGGATAGATTTCCAAAAGTGGAACTGGCAGGTCAAGAGAAAAAAGAAAATACGTATTTTTAATGTTAATGAAAATATGTAATCACTTACCCCAAAATTTGCAATCACTCACACTCTGACCTGGGATGTCTGAGTTCTATTTTCCCCACACTCTCACTAGTGCTACAAACAGTAGCTACTGAGAAAAATAATAATGAGAAAAGTAGTAGCTAACTCTTCTATGTCTGTCTGTGATGGGAAGAGTAATATCTAACTCTTGCTTTGATTGCATTTCCCCAATACCTACTGAGACAGCATTTCTTACAGGTTTCTTGGTCTTTTGGACTTACTGTTCTGTGATTTACTCATTTTCCATACTGGTGGTTTGTCCTTTTCTTAATCAATTTCAATTCAAGTAGGAGCTTTTTGTCTATTAATGTTTTTCACCTGCCATTTGTGTTGAAAAAGAAAAAAGAGGTTTTCTCAATCTACTTGTTCTTGCCAACATCCAATTCAATCATCCTATCCCCTGAAATTATATCCTGAATCTGACCAGTTCTCACTTCATCAGGTACTCCAAGCCTTCGCCATAGCTCACCTGTTCTGCTATGATAGCCTCCAAAGAGCTTCTTGATTTCATTTCCCACTCTCAGCCTATTGCCCCCACTAAGTCAGATTTTACTTTTGTTCTATCTAATCATTTTTTAATTTTATTTTTAGAGAGAGAGCACACAAGCACAGTGGTTGTGGCAGAGGGGAGAGAGAGAGAACCTCAAACAGGTCCCATGCCCAGTGCCGAGCCCAATACTGGCTCGATCTCACTACCCTGAGAGATCTGAGATCTCTCTGACCTAAGAGATCTGAGATCATGACCTAAGCTGAAGCCAAGAGTCAGATACCTAACCAACTGAATCACCCAGGTGACCCAGAATCATACTTTTAAAATGTAAATTGGATCATGTTGCTTCTCTGCTCAAGACCCTCCCAAGTTCTTCCAATCACTTAAGCGTAAAAGTACAAAGCTCTCAGGAACTTTGAGGCCTCATAGTATGCAGCTCTTGGCTTCTCCTCCAGCCTCATTTCCCACACACTCTCCTTCATTGCTTCAGCCACACCGTAGCTTCATTACTCTTCATGCCCGCCAGGCATGTTCCCACATCGGGGTCCGCCTGGAAACCTTAGCTCAACTCACTTCCTCAATTCTTTAAGACGTCAGCTAAAATATGACTACCCTAACTAAAACAGTATTTCTCCATTCTCTAGCCCTTTGTCCTGATTTCTTTTTCTTCATACCGTTTATCCCTACCTCACATTACATATTTATGTATTTATTGACGTTCTGCTCCCATAGAATGTGAACTCTGAAGACAGGAGCTATGTTTTGTTCACTGCTGAATCTCTAGTGCTTAAAAAAGTGTCTCACACCTACTAGATGCTTAAAAAATTTTTTATAATGAAATGAAATAAAGATACGTTTTACCAAACAAAAATTTATTACGTTTAGTCAAATGTCTCTACCTTCACCCTGATAGTTCCTAGGCTTTCAAATGGGTTTCCTCTACTACTGTGGTACACATACTTATTTTTTTCTAAAAATTTTCTCTTTCATACTTATTAAATCCATTTGTTTATGGTGTGAAATTGGGGTTTAGATTTCTTCTCTTCCAGGTGGAGATCAAATTTGTCAGCATTTGTAAAATAAACCTTTTTCCACGAAATCATGCATTTTCAATGGCAGTAATATTGCCCTCTAGGAAGCAAAAATTGGTTCTTGAGGGTCAAAAAACTGTATTCTATTAAAAAAAAACTGTATTCTATTAATGTACAAATCACAGATATTCATAAAGCACATAGGCAGATGTAAAGTATATTCATGAAATATATAAGCAAATATATAGTATATTTGTAATATGGAAATCTTACGAGGGGGATGACTAGAATAAAAATGTGTTAAGAAGTCTCTTTATGAGGTTATAATAAAAAAAGATGTCAGTGTCATACTTCTTTGATTACACAAGCTGTAGGAAAGTTCAAATGTCTATTAGGCATGTCCTGATCTACTCTTCTTTTTTTATTGTTTTCTTGGCTCTTTTGGACATATATTCTGCCATGTAAACTATATACATTTTTCAGTTCTCCCTCTAGTTTTTTTTGTTTTTTTTTAAGTTCTTAATTAAATTCCAGTTAGTTTACATACATTGTAATATTAGTTTCAGGTGTACAATTTAACAATTCTATACAACACTTGGTGCTCATCACAAAAAGTGCATTTTTTAATCCCCATCAGCCTATCCCCACACCCACCTCGCCTCTGGTAAGCATCTGTTTGTTCTCTATAGTTAAGAGTCTGTTTCTTGGTGTGCCTTTTAGAATCTTGTAGTAACTTTTTAAGTCTCTCTCTCTCTTTCTCTCTCTCTCTCACACACACACACCAGAAAAGGAAAAACCTGTATGCATTTTGTTTAGAATTGCACTGAATCTACAGTTTATTTGGGGATAACTTACATTTTTATAATTGTGAGTCTTCCAATCCATTAATAAGATTTTTCTTTCCATGTATCAGTCTTCTTTAAATTTTCTGAGTATAGTTTTATAGTTTCCTATGTTGAAGTCTTGCGTATCTTTCAATATCTTTATCCTAAAATTTAATAAATTTTGACATTAAGTGATATATTTTTAAAATTCCATTTAATTTTTTTGTTTTTAATGTATAAAATAAAATTGAATTTTTATATTGACTTAATATTCAGCAATTTTGATGATTTAATCTATTATTCTTATAGTCTATATTATTATGGGTGTTCTATATTCACAACCAGGTCATCTGCAAATACCAAGTTTCATTTCTTCTTTTGGAATGTCAATGTTTAGCATTTTATTTCTTTTTATTATCTTCTTGCATTGTCTAGGAACTCTGTTTTGAATAGAAGTTGCAATGGCAAGCTTCATTTTCCTGTTACTTCAGAGGAAAATCTGTCAACACGTTAGTCAGAACTATTATATTTGCTATAGTGTTCTAGCCTTGCTTCTCTTCTATTTCTTGTTTTCTAAGAGTTTTTATGATGAATAAATTTGATGCTTATCTAATGCTTTTTTCTACAACTATTGAAATGATTATTCTTTATTCCACTATTATGATGAACTACAGCAACTGAAACTTTTGAGTGCTAAACTAATCTTGCATTTCTGAAATAAACCAAACTTGGTCGTGGTAACATATATGTAAAGAGGAGGGCTGGATTTAGTTTACTAATAATTTGTTCAGGATTTTTGCATTTTCATGAGAAATATTCACCTGTCTCTTTCCTTTTGAAAAATGTCCTTGTTAGGTTTTGGTATCAAGGATATGCTGGCTTCATAAAATGGATAGGGAATTATGCCTTTTCTATTACATGAAGGGTTCTATCTTAAACATGTGGTAGATTCACTAATGTGACCATCTGGGTGTGGAATATTTTTTATGAGATTTTAATTAAGATCCAATTGCTTTAAGTCTTGTAGGATTACAGATTTTGCATTTCTTCTTATATCATTTCTTTTTACCATTTTCATCTTCCCTATTCTGTTTGTTTTCCACTTAATTAATTTCTGCTCTTTACTACTCCTTTACTCCTACTTGCTTTGGTTAGATTTGCTTTTTTTTATTTCTTGAGTTGAATGTTCATATCATTGATTTTTAACAACTTTCTTTTCTAATATTTACATTTAAAGTTCTAAATTTAAGGCTTTAACTGGATCTCACAAGTTTTGAAATACGGTATTTTCAATATCCCTCATTAAAAACATACCTATTTTCATTCTAGTTTTTATTAAACCTATCAGTTATTTTTAAGATGTAATGCTTTATTTCTGAATATACAGGAATTCTCTAATTACCTTTCTCTTTTATTAAATTTCAGCTTAATTCCACTGTGGGAAAATAAAACTTTTAATTTTACTTTTAATGTACTTGATAAAAAGGTATATTGTTCTCTCACTGGGTATAGTACCATATACATATAAGATAACAAGTGAATTATATTGTTCACATCATCTAAATCAAACTATTTTTTTTCTGCTTCATCCATCCTTTACTGGGATGCAGTTTGCAGATTGTAGGTCAGTCAATTCATGCTTTATGTATTTCAAGGCAATGAGATTTCATGCATACAAATTTAGACTTGTATAATCTTTATGAACTGATTAGTTTATCATTATGAAAGGATCATCTTTATTTCCTGTAATGGCTTTTGACTTAAAGTTTACTTTTTGGAAATTAATATAGTTATTCCAGCTTCCTTCTGAATAGTGTTTGCATTGTTTCTTTTTGATTCTTTTACTTACAACTTTTCTGTATTTTAATGTTTGGGATGTGTCCTTGTAATACAGGTGTGTTTCTAATTTAATTTAATAATCATATTTAATCTATTTAAACTCAATGTCATCATAGATATACTTGGATTTAAATATATTCTACTATTTCTATTTTTGCTTTACACATCCTTTCCGACTTCTCTATTAGCTGGTTATGCATTAGTTTACCATTCTTCTAATGAACACTTTAAAAGATACATGTGTCCCTGACTTGATCCAGTTTTAGACAAATGAGAACATTTACCTCTTCTACATAATGCAAGGACATTAGAACTTTTAACTTCATTAATTCCAACTTAAATTTTACTTTTGTTATGCATTTTAATTCTATATAAACTTTAACGCTCACGAAATTTTATTGTTTCATAAGTCAATATTTATTTAGATAGACCAACATATTTACCTTTCCATTCTCTTCAGTCTTCCCTGTATCCACTAGCATATATACAGAAGTAATAGTTTTCTTTCTGCCTAAAGAAAACCTTGCAGTTTTTCCCCACAAGTTCCCCCTCTCCTTTTTTCTCAATCTGAAAATACCTTTATTTCACCTCCATTTTGTAGAATATTGTTAGTGGGCACAGAATTCTTGATGAGTAATTATTTTCCAAATTCATTTTTCTAGAAATAAGTCCTTTTTTGCATTTCAGTGCATTGGTTGGCTTAAACTGCATAACTTCCAAAACAAAGACCATGTGTACATGCTTTGAGTACAAACACAACTCTCACGTGAGCATATAACTCAAGTGGCAAGACTTGCAGTTAATGGATACAGTATAGAGCAGCCTACAGTCACATGAGTACTGCTCAATATACTATATTGAGGAATGAAAATTTGAGAATTTGATTAAGTGAAGGTTGACGAAGAGAGCATCCAATTCACTGATTAAATTATTTCCTCTTTCCCATCTTGAAAATTTTATTACAGTAGTCAGTTTACCTCAGAGAGTACATAAAAAAAAAAAATCATACTCTTGAAATAGTGCCTGTTGGACATGTTTTTCTTTGATCTGACAAATGAATTTTTACCGTGGCTGGGTTTAGATACACTGGATTATAAGCCTATTTTCTCAATTACCAGTACAGATGTTATTTTATTACATGCTTACGTCTAGTACTGCTGATGAGAAATCAGATGCTTCTTTGAGTTTTTCCATCATACACAGCCTACTAGTTTTGACTGGAAGCCTTTAAAAATTGTACTTTTATCCTCCTTTACCAAGCTATGGCTGTCCTCCCGTTAGCCCTTTCAATTTATAATCTGGTGTCTGTCCTCTCAACTCAGGAAACGCTAATTTATTACTTCATCTGTTCTAGCACATCCTTCTGGGTCTGCTAATATTCTCGTTAGATGAATTGGATCTGACCTCCAAGGTTTCTGTTTCTTAGTGTTCTATCTCTCTATTGGGAGGTACTTCCGTTCAATCTTCCAAAGCACTAATTCACTTCTCACTAATAAACATTCTCTTTTCCAATTTTCTCATTGATTTTTTTAAAATAGTTTTATTTTTTTAGAGAAGTTTTAGGTTCACAGCAAAACTGAGTGGAGAGTGCCGAGTTCTCATATATCCTCTGCTCCCATACGTGCACAGCCTCCCCCACTATCAGTATCCTGCACCAGCCTGGTCACTGTCACAATCAATGAACCTACTCTGTTATCATTATTACAGAAGTCCATCATTCTTGACGCAGTACATTCTATGGGTTTTGACAAATGTATGACATGTATTCACTAATATAGTAACACACAAAATAGTTGGTTGCCCTGGAAATCTTCTGTGCTCTGCCTATTTATCCTTCCCACCCACCAACCAACACCTGACAAACAATGATATTTCTACTGTGACCTCAGGTTTGCTTCTTCAAGAATATCAAATACTTAGAATCACATAGTAGGTAGTATTTTCAGATTAGCTTCCTTTATTTAGTAATATGCATTTAAGTTTTCTCCCTGTCTTGTCATCATTTGGTAGCTCATTTTTTCCCAATTTTATTGACATATAATTGATATGCAGCACTGTATACCTTTAAGATGCCCAGCATAATGATCTGACTTACATATATTGTGAAATGATTAGCACAATAAGTTTGGTTAATATCCATCATTATATATACATACCCCTCAAAATGAAAGTGTTTTTCTTTGTGATGAGAACTCAGGATCTGCTTTCTAAACACCTTTCAAATATACCATACGATGGTGTTAACTATAGTCATCACATTGTACACTACACATACAGCCAGTATTTAGTTCTCTTATAATTGGAAGTTTGGACCTTTTGACCACCTTCAGTTCAATCTTCCCCCCCCCCATCTCCCCCCTCTAGTAACCACAAATCTGGTCACTTTTTCTATGAATTTGTTTTGTTTTAAGTTTCCACATATAAGTGAGATGATACAGTATTTGTCTTTCTCTGTCTGATTTCCTTCACTAAGCATAATGCCCTCAAGAGCCATCCACATTGCTGAAAATGGCAACATTTCATCCTATTTTATGACTAAATAATATTCCAGTGTGTGTGTGTGTGTTTGTGTGTCTGTGTGTCTGTGTGTTTCTGTGTGTGTCCATACCTACCACAACTTCTTTATCTACTCATCCACTGATGGACATTTAAGTTGTTTCCATATCTTGGTTACTGTAGATAATGCTGCTATGACACGAGGTAGAGATATCTCTTCAACATAGTGTTTTCATTTCCTTTGGATATATTCCCAGAAATAGAATTGCTAGATCTTATGGTGATTCTTTTTTTTTTTTGAGGAATTTCCATACTGTTTTCATAGTGACTGTACCAATTTATAATCCCACCAATAGTACATAAGGGTTCCCTTTTCATGTCTACATCTTCACCAGCATTTATTACCGCTTGTCTTTTTGATGATAGCTACTCTAACAGGCATGAGATGAGAACTCACTGTGGATTTAATTTGCATTTTTGGTGATTCTTTTTTTTTTTTGAGGAATTTCCATACTGTTTTCATAGTGACTGTACCAATTTATAATCCCACCAATAGTACATAAGGGTTCCCTTTTCATGTCTACATCTTCACCAGCATTTATTACCGCTTGTCTTTTTGATGATAGCTACTCTAACAGGTATGAGATGAGAACTCACTGTGGGTTTAATTTGCATTTTCTTAGTGATTGCTGATGTTGAACACCTTTTCATGGACTCATTGGCCATTCATATATCTTCTTTGGAACTTCTATTCAAGTTCTTTGCCCATTAATTGGATTATTTGATTATTTGCTATTGTATTATTGAATCACTATACCATAGAAGTCACGGCAGGACCTGCTTATACTGGTCGTCTGTATACAAAATGGTAAATCCCTGTTCATTTTTTTATAATAATTTTTTATTATGTTATGTTGGTCACCATATTATTGCATTGTATGAATTCTTTTTATATTTTGGATATTACCCTCATCAGATATATGGTTTGCAAATATTTTCTCCAATTTAGTAAGTTGTCTTTTCTTTTTGATGACTGTTTCTTTTGCTGTGACAAGATTTTTAGTTTGATGTATACCATTAATTTATTTTTTTTCATAGCCAAAAAATTATTGCCAAGACCCACGTCAAGGAATTTTTTTCCTGTTTTCTTCTAGAAGTTTTATGGTTTCTGGCCTTGCATTTAAATCTTTAATCCATTTCAAGTTAATTTTTATGAGTGGCATAAGATAAGGGTCTTGTCTCATTTTTTTACATGTGAATATCCCGTTTTCCCAGCACTATTTATTGTAGAGACTATCTTTTCTCCATTGAGTATTCTTGGCTCCTTTGTCAAATATTAGTTGACTATATATGCATAAGTTTATTTCTGAGCTCTTTATTTTGTTCCATTAGTCTATGTGTCTGTTTTATACCAGTATAACACTGTTTTGATTTCTATAACTTCATAGTATAACTTGAAGTCAGGAAGTGTGATGTCTCCCACTTTTTTCTTCTTTCCCAGGATTGATTTGGCAATTCAGGGTCTTTCCATATGAATTTTAGAATTGTTTTCTCTACTTCTGTAAAAAATGCCATTGGATCTTCATAGAGATTGCCCTGAATCTATAGATGCCCTTTGGCAGTGTGTACATTTTAACAATACTCTTCCAATCTATGAACACAAGATAACTTTCCACTTTATTTGCATCTTCTTTAATTTCTTTCATTAACATCTTATAGTTTTCAGGGTACAGAACTTTCACATCCTTGGTTAAATTTATTCCTAAGTAATTTTTTGTTTTTGATGCTATTGTAAATGAGACTGTTTCCTTTATTTCTTTTTCAGATAATTTGTTATTAGTGTAAAGGAACACTATTGATTTTTGTGTGTGAATTTTGCATCCTGCAACTTTACTAAATTTGTTGATTAGATCTAACAGTTTTTTGGCTGAGTCTTCAGGATTTTATATATATAAAATCATGTCACCTGCAAAATACAGATAATTTTATTTCTTCCTTTCCAATTTTGATGCCTTTTATTTCTTTTTCTTGCCTGATTGCTCTGACAAAGACAACCAGTACTGTGTTGAGTAAGAGTGGTGATAATAGGCACCCATGTCTTGTTCCTAATTTTAGAGGAAAAGCTTTTAACCTTTCATCATTGAGTATAATGTTAGCTGTGGGCTTATCATATGATAAGCCTTAATGAGGTTGTGTTACGTTCCCTCTATGCCTAACCTTGAGGTTTTATCATGAATTGATGTTGAATTTTGTCAAATCTTTTTTCTGCACCTATAGAAATGATATGATTTTTCTTTCATTCTATTAATTTGATATAACACATTTATTGATTTGAATATATTGAACCATCCTTGCATGCCAGGAATAAATTCCACCCAACCATGGTGAATGCCGCTTTTAATGTGCTGCTGAATTTTGTTTGCTAGTATTTTATTATTTTTCCATCTATATTCATCAGGGACATGGGCCTGTAGTTTCCTGTTTCATAGTGTCATTTTCTGGCCTTGTTATCAGAATAATGCTGGCCTCATAAAATGATTTTGATAGTGTTCCTTCCTCCTTGATTTTTTTGGAAGAGTTTGAGAAGTATTGGCATTAATTTTTCTTTAAATGTTTGGTAAAATTAACCAGTAAAGCCACCTTGTTCTAGGTGGGAGATTCTTTGTTGGGGGATTTTTTATTTGATTCAATTACCTTGCTAGTAATAAGTCTGTTCAGATTTTCTATTTCTTCTTGATTTAATCTTGGTAGATGGCATGTTTCTAAGTATTTTCCCATTTCTTCTAGGTTGTCCAGTTTGTTGGCATATAGTCGTTCATAATAGCTTGTTACAACCTTTTGTATTTCTGTGGTACCAGATATAATGTCTTCTCTTTCATTTATAATCTTGTTGATTTAGGTCTTCCTTCTTTTTTCCTAGGTTAGCCTAGCTTAAAGTTTGTCAATTTTATCTTTTCAAGGACCAATTCTTAGTTTTTTAATACTTTCTATGGTTTTCCTGTTCTCCATTTATTTCTGATCTACTCTTTATTGTTTCCTTCCTTCTGCTAATTTTGGGCTCAGTTTGGTTTTTTTATTCATGAGACAATTGAGGTCATAGCTCATCTCTTTAGCACTGAATAATATCCTAATGTCTGTGTGTACCACAGTTCATTTATCCATTCACTTACTGAAGGACATCTTAGTTGCTTCCGAGTTTTGTCAATTATGAATAGAGTTGCTATACACACTCATGTGCAGATTTCTGTGTGGATATGTTTCCAACTCCTTGGGGAATACCAAAGTGCATCATTGCCTGATCATATGGTAAGATCTGCATGAAATCATTGAACTATACCAAAATAGCTGTACCATTGCATTCCCACCAACAATGGATTAGAGTTCCTGTTCCTCCACTTCCTTGCCAACATATGATGATGTCAGAGTTTATGCCCATTCTAATAGGTATCCAGTGGTTTCTCATTGTTTTTTAATTTACATTTCCCTGATGACACAGGATGTGGAGCACCTTTTCATATGCTTATTTGCCATTTGTGTATCTTCTTGGTGAGTTGTCTGTTCAGATTTTTGTGCATTTTTTAACCAAGGTGTTCCCTTTTTTATTACTAAGTTTCAAGAGTTCTTTCTATATTTTGGATAACAGGCTTGTATCAGAAATGTCTTTTGCAAATACTTTCTTCCCATTTGTGGCCTATCATTTTTTTGACAGTGTCTTTCACAAAACAAAACTTTTTAATTTTAATAAAGTACAGCTTATCAATTATTTCTTTCATGGATGTTGTTTGTTATAACCAAAAACTCATCACCAAACCCAGGCTAAGTTCAAATAGCTTTTTTGTTAGGTTGATTTTGATTTCCTTTAAAAATTTTTATCTTAATGTTCTTTTTTGAGCTTTCATTAGTTCTACTTCAGTAGAAGACATGTTTTGGACATCCAACTTGGTTTCCCTCCCTCCAGCTTTTGAGTGACATATATTCGTTGCTTGTTCAGGACAGTTTTCTCTTAGCCATCAGATTAACTAACCACTCATTGACAATCACTATACCATAGAAGTCACGGCAGGACCTGCTTATACTGGTCGTCTGTATACAAAATGGTAAATCCCTGTTCATTTTTTTATAATAATTTTTTATTATGTTATGTTGGTCACCATACAGTACATCCCTAGTTTTTGATGTAATGTTCCATGATTCATTACTTGCGTATAACACCCACTGCACCATGCAATACATGCCCTCCTTAATACCCATCACCAGCCTATCCCATTCCCCCACCCCCCTGCCCTCTGAAGCCCTCAGTTTGTTTCCCAGAGTCCATAGTCTCTCAGGGTTCATTCCCCCTTCTGTTTACTCCCCCTTCCTTCTTCCCTTCCTTCTCCTGCCAATCTTCCTATTTCTTATGTTCCATAAATGAGCGAAACCATATGATAATTGTCTTTCTCTGCTTAAATTATTTCGCTTAGCATTCTCCCCTCCACTCCCGTCCATGTTGCTGCAAATGTTGTGAAATTGTTCTTTTTGATGGCTGAGTAATATTCCATTGTATATATGAACCACATCTTCTTAATCCAGTCATCTGTTGAAGGGCATCTCAGCTCCTTCCACAATTTAGCTATTTTGGACAATGATGCTATGAACATTGGGGTGCATATGGCCCTTCTCTTCACTATGTCTGTATCTTTGGGGTTAATACCCAGTAGTGCAATAGCTGGATCATAGGGTAGCTCAATTTTTAACTTTTTTAAGGGAACTCCGTACTATTTTCCAAAGTGGCTATACCAACTTGCATTCCCGCCAACAATGTAGGAGGGATCCCCTTTCTCCACATCCTCTCCAACATTTGTTGTTTCTTGCCTTGTCGATTTTTGCCATTCTAACTGGCGTAAGGTGGTATCTCAATGTGGTTTTGATTTGAATTTCCCTGATGGCTAATGATTTTGAACATTTTTTCATGTGTCTGTTAGCCATTTGTATGTCTTTATTGGAAAAGTGTCTGTTCATATCTTCTGCCCATTTTTTGATTTGATTATTTGTTTCCCATGTATTGAGTTTGAGACGGTCTTTGTAGATCTTGGATACTAATCTTTTATCTGTAGTGTCATTTGCAAGTATCTTCTCCGATTCCGTGGGCTGCCTCTTAGTTTTTTTGACCGAAGAAAGAGAAATTAGGGAGTCCATTCTATTTACAATAGCACCAAAAATCATATGATATCTCGGAATTAACTTAACCAGAAACGTAAAAGATCTATATTCTAGAAACTACAAATCACTGTTGAAAGACATTGAAGAAGACACAAAAAGATGGAAAAATATTCCATGCTCATGGATCGGAAGAATAAACATTATTAAAATGTCTATGCTACCCAGAGCAATCTACACTTTCGATGCCATCCCGATCAAAATACCAATGACATTTTTCAAAGAACTGGAACAAACAGCCATTAAATTTGTGTGGAACCAGAAAAGGCCCCGAATTGCCAAGGAATTGTTAAAAAGGAAAAACAAAGCTGGGGGCATCACGTTGCCAGATTTCAAGCTATACTACAAAGCTGTGATCACCAAGACAGCATGGTACTGGCACAAAAACAGACACATAGACCAATGGAACAGAATAGACTCCAGAAATGGACCCTCGGCTCTATGGTCAACTAATCTTCGACAAAGCAGGGAAAAACATCCAGTGGGAAAAAGACTGTCTCTTCAATAAATGGTACTGGGAAAATAGGACAGCTACATGCAAAAGAATGAAATTTGCCCACTCTCTCACACCATACAAAAAGATAAACTCCAAATGGATGAAAATTCCTGTTCTTATATTGAGACACAGAAAGGAAGATTTCTTATTTCCATGTCCCCCCTTAGCTAACTCTTCCTTAAAGACAAGAACTGGGAGCAATCTGGCCCAGCACGATGGGCAGGATCAAGGACACTCTCCCAGGAACACAAATGAGTGGAAAAGAACAGCCTTTCCCAACGGGCTTCATAGGTTTTCACATGCTACACTCTCTCAAAGAACCAGGAAATCCTGATATTTTTCCCAGGCCACAAGAAAAGCCCCCAATTCTAGTACTAACACCTCAGTTCTACCATAGCCTCAAGGAAAAGTTTTTCCTACTCTTTCTCCCTGAAGATTTCTATACAACCAGATGCTTCAAATAGATCCTCCAGGTTCTATCAGCTGGCCTTCCTATGGCTGTCATATTGCTTCAGAGAGTAAACTGAGAAGAATAGGGAGTCACAATGTACTCACATCACTACATGTCACCATTCTACATATTATATAAGATAAATATTGACCAAATATTGCTGAAGAGCAACAGAAAAGAGCCCACTGATTATAATCCAGCACATCAAGTCCTTTAGAATGAAAATGAGAATCATGCTGTAGGGAACAATGACCCATACTAAGGCTATAAAGCAACTGAAAGTGAACACCCTATACATTTTACATTTCTTTTTTCTAACTAGACAAATAACTGACTGTCTTGAATTCTTTGAATTCAATTCAAAGTTCCTGTTCTGAATTCTTCTCCTCAGATAAACAGACCCATGAAGAGGAAATAGACTTCCTTTTGGATAAAATCATGCTTTAAATAATGGTCTGTCCAGAGGGTGAGACAGAAAGAAAAGGCTCTGTGACAGTCTGAGGACTCACTCAAAATATCCATAAGCAGGGATATGACATGATGGTGTGGGAATAACTGAATTTAAAATCAACAGACTTGTTTCTTGTCTGACTCTGGATCCTTTTTAGGTTAATTATTTGGGAATGTCAGTTAACTTCTCTGGGCCTTAATTTCCTAGTCTGTAAAATCTAAAGTATCCTGTATTAGACAATAGATGATTCATACCTATACTCTGAAACTTTCTGTTTATACTTTTATTACTTCCTCAGAAACTAAGATTAAAAAAAAAAAACACAGACTTCTCTTTGTACATAGAAGATGCCATTATCTGTGGATGGAACAGAGGGGAGCAAGTTTGGTCCATTTTATAAGCAAGAAAAGAGTGAAACTGCTACCATAGTGTGTAGGACTGTGGCAGCCTGTAACTAACTTACCAGCTGGAGTGATAACGTAGGAGGAAGAAGGACACCAGAGCCCATACAAGTAAATGAGTCTACACCCTTCCCCTTTCTATGAAGATCTTCCACACTGTCAAGCAGGTCTGACATGGGTGACTAAACAACAACAACAAATACAATAGGAAAAGGAACAATTGAGCCATTGGCCTCACCAGAGCACAAGCAACCTGGGTAAACAAAGGAGATTATCCTTCAGTATTACTAAAGAGACTAAGCAAAACTTTTATTGCAAGCACTACAATTTCTTGATTTGACTCTCCCCTGGAATATGACAACCCTTTCTTCTAACTTAATAGTGATGACCCCGTAATCAGGCACCCAGAAAATTAACAGTCCCTTGATAAACTAGCACTCTTTAGTTTCTGCAGAAGTTATGGTGAATCTGGATTTCACTGGACTTCCCTAATTAGGGATTTGTGATAATTCTGATGACTGAGAAATTCTCTAGTTTTGTATTTTCTACAAAGAAAGGATTCTGTTTTGGAAACAAGGTATATTTTAAAGTATAAGTTTCCAGTATACATTCAACAAATATTAATTTATATCTACTATGTCAAGTTGTTAACATCAGTCTGTGTTTAAGGAACTCAGACGTCATTTGAAGAAAACCACACATGTAACCATAAACTCAGTGTAACCAACTCATAACTTCATCACAATTCTTCATTAAAGCAAATAACCTGTGGAGAACAATTAGACTCCACCTGATTACTAAACAAGTTCTATTCTATCACATATATTTAAAAAATAGAAAGTCCCTTTTCTTTACAAAGCATATAGATCATTCAACCATTGTCTTATTCAAAGAAACCAACTCTTTACAAATTAGTAATTCAAATTATATATCACTATAGTAATGATGTAAGAAATAATGCTAATAGCCCTATGATAGCAATTTGAAATGTGTTCAAATCTGAAAGGGAGAAGAGCAAGTCAATGATTTTCTAACCAAAAGTAAGACTCATAAATATTAACTATAGTTTCTGGTTCTCTCACCCTGCTTTGCTTAATATTATTAGGATGATTTGATGTCACTGACAACCCCACATCAAATGCCAGACATGAAAGAGTGGGAACCCTTCCATATCCAATAAAATCTATGTAAATTTTCCTGTTCAGTATTACAACAAAAAGAATAAACAGCAAGAGAAGCTGCCTTAAATCTTTTCTGGATGAAGAACTAGCAAACCTATTTCCACATACATATGCATCCTACATGCATACTTATACATGTGTATATGTGTATATAATTTTACATGTTTCTTACGTTGTAGAAATAAAACCTCTTAGTATTATTAATATTGCCTTTTCAACAAATACTCAGTTTAGGCAGAATGAGGGTGGGGTGGTGTGTGTGGGCAGTCAGAGTAAGAGAGGAAAAATAAGACAGAACAGTTAGAAGAGGTAGAAGTGGAAATATATGTAGTGTTTGAACATCTTCGAGGCAAGATTCAAATCCAGATTTCTTTTTAAAGAGAATCGTGGGGGTGCCTGGGTGGCTTAATTGGTTAAGCTTCTGCCTTCCACTCAGGTAATGATCTCAGGGGCCTGGAAGGGCTCCCTGCTCACTGGGGAGTCTGCTTCTCCCTCTCCCTCTGCCCCTCCTCCCTGCTCATGCTTTCTGTCTCTCTCTCTCAAATAAATAAATAAATAAATAAATAAAATCTTTAAAAAAAAATAGAATTGTGGGCTTGAAAAGAATCATAGAAAAAAAAATAATAACTTTATACCCAAGGCAAATCATGGTCATTTATTTATTTTGATACATGTTTTCAGAAATACGCAGAAATTACTAGCAATTCCTTATCTACTTAACATTTCTACTTTTCTTTGTCCATGATAGGTACAGAAAGCAGTATTAATAACTATGGATATTACAAAAATCTCCATGTTCGTATATTTCGTTCCCTTGTTCCTCTTGCCCAATAGTTAGCATGCCACTGCTACTAGCTTACTAACAATGAGCAGGAGCATTTAAGAAGAGTGATCAATAAAATCTATTTTTCTACTATCCATATGTAGTCAAGGTGTTCTGATGTGGGCTGCCTAACAAATAGGGAAAAGGTAAGAATATGATGAAAATGTGAATAAAGCAAGACTTGCAAATTCTAATGCCTTGTACTTATAATGAAAAGTTTCAATCAAAGACACAGAAAAATATTCACGGATGTTGTTGCCCTGAATCTACCAAACTCAGGAAATCTGAAACCCATCAGACTGGCACTATTCTTAAATAACCACAAAAGATGCTCAAGATGATTAATTCCACTGAAGCTGACTTTTCTGATGCAATACTACAGGTTCATTTTCTCATGTTCCCCAATAAAAAATAAAAATAGAATCCTTTTTCTTAATTAAAAACAAACAAATCAAAAGACCTGTTAATTTTTGGTAAAACTTTCTGAACAAAAATAGAAGTTACTTCCCTATTTCTCAGCAAATTTACAGAAATCTCAATAGCCCCTAAAATAAAAAGAGACGTAAAGGAGGACAGAATGGATGCACACATTTCCCAAACTATGACCTTTCTACTATAAAGACCAGGAAGAGCAGGTAACGATGACAGAGGGCTCCAAAATGGTGCAACTTTAAAATAAATTTCCCCAAAAGGAGTATCAGAGGGAAATGTCGCATTGGGCTTCTTCCCTGAAGAAAACCACACTCATATTCACATTTGTATTCTGCGGAAGACTCAGAACCCTCAGCAAGTCCCTGAACTCTTCCTTAACTCTGCTGGACTTTATAACTTCTTTGAAAAGCTTTTGATCTCTCTACTTACTATTATTTTCAATCCTACTAGTCATACACAAAAATAGTATTAGAAAAAGCTAGAGTTTCCTTTCCTTAGGCAAATGATACTTACATATTTATGTGTGTTTATATTTCAGAAAAGACAACAAAACCCTGCAGTAAGTTTCTTGTTTATTTCCTATTTGTTATTTAGTATTAATGGTGGAAGATCTTAGATTCCTGTGGATATTACCAGTTTCATGTCTATCATGTTTAAATATAAGCTCCCAAATGAGCTCAGGGTGGGGGGCGGTGGGGGGGTGAGGTTTAGTTTAACAAGGCATTTACCTCAAATCCCTGCCTAAAATCACACTGGAATGAAATAAAGATATGGAAAAATCATATACGCAAAACACAAGGAACACGAGGAAAGGAAATGAGCTCAGTTTGTAAGTGTTGAGAAATTTTTGAAAGCAGATTACTGACAGAGGAGATAGAAGAAACCCGAGTACAAGCAGTGGAGAAAGGTAAGAAGAATGTCAATTCAAAATTCAGGAAAGACTCACAAATTGATGGCGGAAATACAGGGTGGGATGGCCAATTACAAGTCTTTATCTGACTAGTTCCCTTTCGAGATGCCAACATAGGAAGATCCTGAACTCACCTTCTCCGACAGACACACTAAATCTATGGCTATGTATATATGTGGAATGATTTCCTCAGGGCGGAAAAAAAGAACTGGTGAAGTAACCCCCTCATATAGGGTAGACAAGAGGGAAACCACATCGAAGTGGGTAGGAAAAGTTAAGACACAATCCTGCCGTATTTCCCACACATTGAGCAGCAATCCATAATCGGGAAAGACCTCCCAACCTGGAGCTTCCCCCTGAGGGGCAAGGGATCCACAACCCACACCAGCCCCACCCACCCAACTTTTAAAACCACCATGTGAGAGATGAGCCCCCAAATATCTGGCTTTGAAGACGAATGGGGCTCATGCCTACAAAAACCAGAGAGATGTAGCCAACTGGGAATGGCCTTTAAAGGGCACCCAGACTCTGCTCCTCCACCAGGACCCAAGACAGAAGCAGCCCTTTGAAATGTGCCCAGACCTTATGTGAAAGAGACTCATTTTCTAGTTTTAAAGTGTTGATCTGAGGTGCATGGGCCTGCTGGATATTCTCTGGAGATGGAGACTGGTGACTACCATCTTCCTATTCTCCTTCTACCTTACTAGAGTCAAAAGTTACCATCTTCTTCTCCCCCACTTTTTTTTTTCTTTTCTTTTCTTCTTTTTTCTTTTCTTTTCTTTTTTTTTTTTGACCCTCCTTTGGCCTCACACCAGCCAATGGACACCCCTGTGCAGTCTCCCTCTGCCACACTACAGTGCCAGCATCTCCCAGAGGGGAGCTTCTACACACAACTGGTACCTCAGTTTGGTTGTTTTTTTTAATCTACTGACTCAGGTTTTGTCACTGCCACCCAGAGGATGCCCCATGTTTGCCTGGCTCTGGAGATCACAGGAGACTTGCTTTCTTGGGTTCCACGAGACTTTAACAATCAGAGAAACAGCTCCAGGCAGACTACCACTCCCAAGGCACTGCACAGACAGCAGAATGAAATAATACTCCAGTCTTTCTGAGAAAAAGACCACTTTGCTTGTCCAGGAACTTTGCCTGAGGGACAGGCCTCCGGTTTGACACACTTTAGGGGCCTACAGAAGTGCTCTCAGGGAATGGTGGCCAGTGGATAGACCTTTGTGCTTTCCATCTGTCTTGTTCCAGTTCATTGGTATTTTACGGAAAGTCACCTATCATCTTCTCTGGTATCCAGATTTCTGTGGCTGCCAGGGAACTCCTCGACATCACCTGGCTTTGGGGGCCAGCAGGGCTTATGTGCACAGGGTTATAACCAATGGAGAAAGGGTTCTTGAACACTAGTAGCTCCAGGGCAGAGCAAGAGCAGGGCAGACTCAGGAGCTCAATCATTCTGTGAAAGAAGCTATCAGTTGATCATGATAGCCACAGCCAGAGTGGGCAGACTTCTAGTTAAACAGACTGTAAACTTCTCCTGAGACTTCAGAGGCTAGGAACAATCTTCAGAGAAGCAGCATCTCCCAGTGGGGAGCTCTTATATTCATCAAGTGCCCCCATCTTTATATCCAGTGCACTGGTTGTTGCAGCTGCAGACCAGGGGATACCTGTTGATCACCTGGCTTTGATGGGCAAAAGAGCTTGCCTTCCTGGGCCCCATGGAACTGTATGATTCAGAGAAACTCTTGGGAGGCTATAATCTCCAGCATACTGCATAGACAGCAGACTGAAACACAACCCCAGCCTTTCTGTGAAAGAGGCCTGGAGCTTCAGACTTAGGGGCAGACATCAGCTTCGGCACACACCTAGAGGTTACAGAGGCATAGGCCAAAGAACGCCATACCTACAATCTCCTTCTGCCTCACTACACCTCACCATTATGTCCCACAAGGGAGCCTGCACACTCCTCTAGACCACTGGTTTTTATTAACTGCTGCCCAGGGGACACCTCCAGACCACCTGGATCTGGGGGCCAGGAGAGTTTGTACCTGTAGTCCCACAGGACTGTATATATATATATATATGCATTCATTCAAAGCTGCTGTGTGAGGGTCTGGCTTCCAATTAGCTTGAATCTATGTGGGCTGACTGAGATCCTCCCGTTTGGGACACTGACTGGTCTTGGCACATGCTCAACTATTTGACTGGTATCAAATAGACTGCTTGTACCACCGTAAAGGTCTGATAGACAACCAAGAGCTAAAGCAGACTTGAGTGATAAAGTTCATCTCCTGCACAGGAGGACAATATTTCAATATTGTGAGAAGTGGCTAATTAATAGAAACCAACACCAAGAGTCAAAGCAAAATGAAGAAAATGAGGGCTATGTTCCAAATGAAAAAAAATGATAAAACCTCAGGGGTAAAAAAAAAAAAAAAAAATCTAATGAAATAGAGATAGGTAATTTACCTGATAAAGAGTTCAAAGTAATGGTCATACAGATACTCACCAAACTTGGGAGAATGAACACAGTGAAAACTTCAAAAAGATGAAAACATAAGAAAGTTACAAAAAGAAGTGACAGAATTGAAGACTACAATAACTGAACTGAAAAATACACTAGAGGGGTTCAAAAGTAGACTAGGGGAAGCAGAATAAAGGGCCAGTCATCTCAAAGACAGGGCAGTGAAATTCATCCCATTACAGCATTAAAAAGAAAAAAAATGAAAAAAAAATATAAAACATATATATATATGTGGATTTTATTTCTTAATCTAGTCTGAAAATACTTTCATTTAATAGGAATATTTAGACCATTTGCATCCAGTGTAATTGTTCATATATTTGTATTTTTAAAAATAATGTTACTAATTGGTTTGCTAATTTTCATTCTTTTTTTTTCTTTTTTGCCTTCTTTTGAAATAATTTGTTTTTTATAGTTTTATTCTCCTGATCTCATACCATTTAAGCTACATATTATTTTACTGTTCTTTAGGAATTTTCATAGAGATGACAACATCCATCCTTGTCTTATAAAACTTTATTATAAATTACTACACTTTTTAAAGAGATGTTATTTATTTGAGAGAGAGAGAGTGAGCAGGAGGGAAAGGGAGAGAGAATCTGAAGCAGACTCTGAGCTGAACTCGGAGCCCAATATGGGGCTCAATCCCACAACTGCAAGATCATGACCTGAGCGGAAACCAAGAGTCAGATGCTTAATTGATTGAGCCACCCAGGCGCCCCTAAATTACTACATTTAACATTGCAAATTAATAAGACAATTTAAGAGGTATAAGAACACTTGGACACTCTATTCCTTTACTATTTATACTTTCATTGCCATGATCATTAAAAGTGCATCTACTTTAATCCCTCAATCTATCCTCACCACCATCATCACCATCAGTTATATTCAGTCAGCATTTGCTTATGTTCACCCACATATTCACTTTTTTCTGTTATCTTCATTCCATTCTATATTTCCATCCTTTCATCAGACATTTTTAACTTTTATTCCCTAAACATTTCCTTTAGCATTTTCCCCACTCTCTCCCATCCTTCTATGACTAAAATTTCATACTTGTTAGATGATTTTGTCATACTGAATGTGACTCCAGTACTCTTCTCTGAGGCTTCTTGTGTCTTACAGTTGTCACTTGGGGACACTCAGGTCCCAGTGACCCTGAGGTTCCCTGCCCCACTGCCCTCTCACAGGTGTCTCACAACCAGGCAGTTTCTTCAAAGCCGCAGCAGAAGCTCTCACTCCGGCCAGTCAGCCAGGAGTCTTAACAATGTAACGTTATTACAGGAGTGAGTACACTGTTGTCTTGCTCATATTCTTTAGCCGGAAGCAAGTTCCAGGTTCTTCCTTTACTGAAAGGAGGACATTTAACAAGGGGTGACGGATCAGAGGTCATCACAGATTTCTATCTACCACAGGAAGGAAGAGGAGGCTGTGTTGAGTGGAGGAACAGGAAGGCTTCTTCCAAAGAGTAGAAAGTCAGTAGATACTATCTAAAATTTAAAGTCAAGAAACCACATTTTCAGAAAGTTATTTCCAAATACTTAAATTCCAGAAGAAAAAAACTTACATTTAAATGTGGCATGTCATTGTGGTGAGAAAATCTGATTATGAATAGTCTAGGGGTCTAGTGCTTTTTGTTATAAGCCTTCAACATTAACCTTTTAACATTATTTAACATATACTGCCTTTATGAAAGTAACTAAATTTTAGTAATACATCTGAATGTGTCAGTTTTGCATTGTGCTCAAAATCAAAAGACTGTGAGAGTAAAGTAGTCTCCTTTGTTCTACAGACAAATAATAACTTCGTATTTGTTTTGTTTATGTTTAAGCTGAGCTTCCAGAATCCATCTGTAACTTGACTTTCAATTTTCAAAACTTCTTTGGTCTCCTAGTTGCAAGGAAGACTTTTGCGTTTTCAAGCTTTTATAACTTCAAGCTTTTCCATCACTCTAACCTAGATTAGGAAGAGAAAATACTAATCTCCTTCTCTCAGGAAAACCAAACTGATGGATTTATTTTTATTGTATGAAAGATCGTAGAATGCGTCAGTACCCTCCCTTTCTATTTCTTATCTGGGGATGGTCTGTCCTGCTCAAGTGAGGCATTTGAGATTTCTGGGTATTACTACCTGATTATAAAATCACCCAAGAAGAGTATAAAAACCCACATTAGGCAAGTTGGAAATGAGCAGTTCCTTCTTTTCCCTTCAGAACTCAATAAAGCCAATGAGAAAGAATAACAAAAGGCATAAGCCTAAAAAACAGTCTTAAAAATCACCAAAAGAGTCAAGAATAACGTGGAGAAAAAAAGTTTGCACAGTCCTTCTTTCCCCTTCAGAACTCAAACCAATGAGAAAGAATAACAAAAGGCATAAGCCTAAAAAACAGTCTTAAAAATCACCAAAAGAGTCAAGAATAACGTGGAGAAAAAAAGTTTGCACAGGAAAGCTGGAATAATACATCAGCTATGAACATTATTTATATATGTGGTATTGCTAACATGATATATTGATTTACTATTAATAAATGTAAGATAGGTTTGTTGAAAAATCAGGGAAAGGTGAGTGAATTGGGGAAGAATAGAAAAGAGGTAAAGCACCTTGCCCACAGTAGAAGCCAACATACATTTTCCAAATTCAAGAAATTGTGAAAAATATAAGAACTCTATGAGCAAATATTAATTACATAGCCCACCCCCAATAAATGCGTAAGTGAAAACAAAAATTGGAAATGAAAAGGAACAGGTCAGAGAACCAGTGTGTTTACATACATACAATAAGTTGATTTTTAAAATAAAGACATACTTTGATTTAAGAAAAATTAATCTTAAATCATTCATGTAAAATTTACATTTTATATATTTATTTTAGAAAGATATTGTTAAAAAGTTATCTTTAAATGTCAACTGACCCTGTAATTTTTTTTCAAAAAATTACAGGTTTCTTCAAAACCTGTCAATAAGTTTTTCTTCTGAACCTAAAATCTTGTGTGCTTTCATTACCAACTTACGTGGGACTTTTGCATTCTTTGGCCACCATTATTTCCAGCTTTGTAAATTCATCATTTACAGAATTAGAGAAAAGGTTCTCTCACCTTTAAGTTAGTTTATATATTTATTTGTATTTGTTTTTGTAGAAACTATCTCAAGACAACCCAGTAAGTTCCTTTCCTGCAGTATCTTCTTTCTGTTTCTAATCTGTGGGTGGTTTGGTGTGATCATTGTGGGGGTTTTGAACTTCTACATATTACCATTTCTGACTGCACAAACTCCCATGAAGAGAACATTAGAGTACATATAAGATCAACTTAAAAGGGTAGCTTCCTCTCTTCCACCCTAAAGTTCACTAAAATGACAGAAAAATAATAAAAGGCTCAAACCCACAAAATATTCTAAGAAAACATAAAGTGCAAAAATTAACTGCAGTAAATATTTGCTTATGTTTATCCACATCTTTACTTTTTTTTATTCCTTCCTGCATTTCCATGCTTCCTTAAAGAACTTTTTTTCTTTTTATTCCTTTTAATATTTCCTCTAATAGTTTAACCCTACTCTCTTCCCCATCCATCTATGACTAAAATTCATGCTTGTTAGATGGTTCTGTCACAGTCCATGCATCTTTTCTGAGGTCCCTTATGTCTTATAGGTTGTCACCTGGGGACACTCAGATCCCACAGGCCCTGAGGTTCCCTGCCCCACTGCCCTCTTACAGGTAGTCTCAAACTAGCCAGTTTACTCTAGGAAGCCAGTAGCAGAATCTGCTAACAATGAGTCTTAACAATGTAATGTTATCATAGGATTGACTATACCGTTACTTTGCCCATGTTCTTCGCCAGAAGCAAGTTCCAGGTCCCTTCCTGGCTCAAGGGGAGGGCACTTAGCAAGGGGTGACTGCTTAGAGGTCATCATAGAATTCTGCCTGCCACAGGAAGGTAAAGGAGGTGAGCTATTAAGTGGAAGAATAGGAAGGCCTCATCTTTGAGAATAGAAGAACAATAAATACTATATAGTACTAAAGCCAAGAAATCACATTTTCAGAAAGCTATTTGCAGCACAAAAAGCCTATATTTAAATATGTAGTGGATATAATTTAGGAGAACAAATACAATTGCAAATAGCTGCAGCAAGGAACTGATGCTTTTTGCTATAAGCATACCACATTAGTGTTTTAAAATGTAGGTTTTATTATTATCTGTGTGTGGTAATGCCAATAGTAAAGAATGGAGCTGACTGCATTGAAAACATAGTGTGTTGCTCACAGTTCCCAAGAGGACAGGGCATGCCATACCAGGCAGGGCCAATTGGGGAAGCACTGGGGTCAGTCAGGAGCCAGAAGGAGTGATGGGGAAAAGGTGGGCAAGACTCTTTACCATGATTTTCAGGGGAGGAAATGAGCAGGATGTGGTAAGCAGCCTAAGCAGGTTTAGAAAAAATAATAAAAGGTACAAACCTACATGAAATTGTGTAGGTTTGTTTAAATGATTTCAGCAGGCTCCAGGGTACAGTAGTTGCCACTGATTGTCTGATACCTGGCACCAGGGAGATGAGAGAGCAAACAGTGGCCCAGAGTCTAAGAGCCCAATAAGAGAATAGTCTCTGGATTTGTTAGTTTGCATATGAAAGTGTGCTGGCAGGAGAATTATTTTAAGATCCCTAGGAACTGGCTAGACTCAGGAGGGGCAGTTTTTCCAGAGTCAGCAAGGCTCCAGATATAAGCATCAGAAATACAGAAAATAGAGAGGCATGATTAGTACAATTAACTGACTTTTTAAATTTTGAAAATACATGACTTTGATTACAACATTTAAAATTCAATATATCTGATTATATCAATGTTGCATTGTACTCACAATGAAAAGCCTATTGGAGAAACTTGTCTTTTTTGTAGGGTCAGATAACAATTTTGTGTTTGTTTTGTTTGTGTTTCAGTTAAGACTCCAGAATCTACTGGTAAGCCGATTTTCAATCTTTCACATACACTTTAGTCTCCCAGATAGAAAAAAGTTTTTCACCTTCACAGGCAATGATGATTTAAATTTTTTAAATCTCCCTAGACAAGATTAGGGAATGAAAATATTAATCTCCTCTCAAATTATATTTATGTTATTATTTGTATTCTAAGAAAGAGCCTAGACCTATCAGTACCCTCCCTTCCTATTTCTAATCTGCGGGTTCCCTTCTGAAGTTTGATTAAATGGCTAAGAAAATTATAAGAAGCAAACTTGTAAAACATTCTGAGAAAACAGGAAAGACTAGGAAATTAACTGCAGAGAAAAATTTACACAGAAAATCTGGTAAGTAACTCAGCTATGAAGATTCTTTACACATCATGTTATTACTAACATAACATATTAATATATGTTTAAAATGTGACATGACTTTGTGGGAGAAATAGGAACAGGAAAAGGACATGGGGAAAGGGTAGAAAAAGAGGAAAACCCTTGGTTTCCACAAGAGGAAGTTACTGTACATTGTCCAAATTGAAGAAATCATAAAATATTATGTAGGTGTTCTAGAACTGCATATTAGTCAATAACTTCCTCCCCTTTACAAACCTAATGTGAAAAAGAAACCGAGAGTAATATTTGGTGGGCCAGAGGCATAGTGTTTAAATTTAGACAAAATAATTTGACTTTTAAAGTAAGCACATAGAGAGAAAAAGAAGATGGCAGAGGAGTAGGGGCCCTTTTGTCAGCTGGTCCCCTGAGTCGAGCTGGATATCTACCAGACCAGCCTGAACACCCAAGGAATCAGCCTGAGATGTAGGAAGATACATCTGGATCTCTACAAACAAACATCTCCGGGGCTGAGTATGGAGGTACTAAGCAGGGAGCCGTGAATCTGCACACAGATATCGGAAAATAAACGGAAGGGGGAGGGAGCCTCCGCGCTCGGGTGCTGGGAAGCAGTAGCCACCTGCACTGGGGAGCGGGTGGACTCACGGACCGGCACCCGCGAGAGAGCGGACTGAGACCGTGAGCCGGGGAGAGAGAGCAGACTGAGACCGTGAGCCAGGGAACGTGCACCACCAGACTGAAACTGAACTCCGGTGTGCTCACTGGAACCAGACGGAAACCGAGAGCTCCGGAGCACTCACTGGAACTGGACTGATACCGGGAGCTCAGAAGCCCACGCAACCAGACTGAAAACCGGCGCTCTGGAGCATGTGCGAACCACACTGAAACAGGGAGCTCGGGAGCGCGCGGGAACCGGGGGCAGCCGGCGGTGTTAGAAACACAAAGGACAGAGACATGCTGGCCCTGGAAGTGAGGGCTGGGACACCGGCTGTGGGGCGCACAACCCGGGACACTGCGGGGTTTTTGGCAGCACTGACAGAAACAGAGTTAAAGTGGCCAGAAGAGCTCAGTGGAGAGCGGACTGAGATCTCTCTCTCCTGAGACAGAGGCTAGGATACGGCCACTGCAGCTCTGACTCTCAGAAGAGTCACAGAAAACCACCAGGGAAAGCCGCCAGAGAACAAAAGCCCGGAAAAACCGGTTCACGCTGCACCCATTCCCCAGCCCCCACAGGGGACGGGGCAACTCTACCCAGACAGGGTTGCCTGAGTATCAGCACGACAGACCCCTCCCCCAGAAGGCAGGCTGAAAAAACAAGAAGCCCACATTCCTAAGGTCCCTATAAAACACGTTCGCCTTGCTTGGGTCCTGGTCAATAATTTGGGCTCTGGGCAACCCCGCAACCTCTCGTCATCAGAACAACGAGGAGGAACCCCCTACAAAGGAAAGAAAACAGAGACTGTGGCCTCTGCCACAGAACTAATGGATATGGATATAACCAAACTGTCAGAAATGGAATTCAGAGTAACAATGGTCAAGATGATGTGTAGGCTTGAAAAAAATATTAATGAAAATATTAACAAGAATATAGAATCTCTAAGGGTGGAAATGAGAGCAAATCTGGCATAAATTAAGAATGCTGTGAATCAAATGCAGTCTAAACTGGATGCTCTGATGGCCAGGGTAAATGAGGCAGAAGAACAAATTAGTGAGTTGAAAGATGAGATGATAGAAGAGAAGGAAAAAGAGGGAACATATCTTTTAAAAAACTCCAGTTTCAAGATAAAAGAATACGGGAGATTACTGACTCAATGAAACGTTCCAATATCAGAATCATCGGCATCCCCGAGGGGGTGGAGAAAGAGAGAGGTCTAGAAGAGATATTTGAACAAATTGTAGCTGAGAGCTTCCCTAATCTGGTGAAGGAAACAAGCATTCGTGTCCAAGAGGCAGAGAGTATCCCTCCCAAGATCAATGAGAAGAGACCAACACCACCTCACATAATAGTACAATTCGCAAATCTTAGATCCAAGGAAACAATCTTGAAAGTGGCCAGGGGGAACAGAATCTTCACCTACAGAGGAAGGAACATCAGAATAATGTCAGACCTGTCTACAGAGACCTGGCAAGCCAGAAAAGGCTAGGAAGACATATTCAGAGCACTAAGTGAGAAGAACATGCAGCCAAGGATACTTTCTGCAGCAAGGCTGTCATTCAGATGGATGGAGAGACAAGGAGCTTCCAAGACCGGCAGAAACTGAAAGAATATGTAACCACCAAGCCAGCCCTACAAGAAATATTAAGGGGGGGTTCTATAAAAGTAAAAAGACCCCAAGAGTAATACAGAACAGAAATTTGCATTCTATAAAAACAAAGACTTCACAGACACATGACATCATTAAAATCATATTCTCAATAATCAGTTTCAATGTGAATGGCATAAATCCTCCCATAAAACACCACAGGGTTGCAGATTGGATAAAAAGACATGACCTCGGGGCGCCTGGGCGGCACAGTCGTTAAGCGTATGCCTTCGGCTCAGGGCGTGATCCCAGCGTCCTGGGATCGAGCCCCACATCAGGCTCCTCCGCTGGAAGCCTGCTTCTTCCTCTCCCACTCCCCCTGCTTGTGTTCCCTCTCTCCCTGGCTGTTTCTCTTTGTCAAATTAATAAATAAAATCTTTTAAAATAAAATAGAAACAGAAGGAAAACTACCAAACTCATTCTATGAGGCCAGTATTACCTTGATCCCCAAACCAGGCAAAGACCCCATCAAAAAGGAGAATTACAGACCGATATCCCTGATGAATATGGATGCCACAATTCTCAACAAGATTCTAGCTAATAGGATCCAACAGTACATTACAAGGATTATCCATCATGACCAAGTGGGATTCATCCCTGGGATGCAAGGTGGTTCAACATCTGCAAATCGATCAGTGTGATAGATCCCATTAATAAGAGAAGAGACAAGACCCATGATCCTCTCAACTGATACAGAAAAAGGTTTTGCCAAAATACAGCCTCCATTCCTGATTAAACCTTCAGAGTGTAGGGATAGAGGGTACATTCCTCAATCTCATAAAAACCATCTATGAAAAGCCTACAGCAAACATCATTCTCAATGGGGAAAAGCTGAAAGCATTTCCCTTAAGATCAGGAACACGACAAGGATGCCCACTCTCGCCACTATTATTCAACATAGTGCTAGAAGTCCTAACAGCAATCAGACAACAAAAAAGAATAAAAAGTATTCAAATTGGCAAAGAAGAAGTCAAACTGTCTCTCTTCGCAGATGACATGATACTCTATATGGAAAACCCAAAAGAATCCACCCCCAAATTACTA
This sequence comes from Ursus maritimus, assembly GCF_017311325.1. NCBI lineage: Eukaryota > Metazoa > Chordata > Mammalia > Carnivora > Ursidae > Ursus > Ursus maritimus. The sequence goes on from NW_024425564.1 coordinate 6,075,995, forward strand.
GAACTCATACAACAATTCAGTAATGTGGCAGGATACAAAATCAATGCTCAGAAATCAGTTGCATTTCTATACACGAACAATGAGACTGAAAAAGAGAAATTAGGGAATCGATTCCATTTACAATAGCACCAAAAATCATAAGACATCTCGGAAGAAATTTAACCAGAGAAGTAAAGGATTTATACTCTAGAAACTACAAAACACTGATGAAAGACATTGAAGAAGACACAAAAAGATGGAAAAACAATCCATGCTCCTGGATCAGAAGAATAAACATAGTTAAAATGTCCATGCTACCCAGAGCAATCTACATGTTCAACACCATCCCAATCAAAATACCAATGACATTTTTCAAAGAGCTGGAACAAATAATCCAAAAATTTGTGTGGAACCAGAAAAGACCCCAAATCACCAAGGAAATGTTGAAAAAGAAAAACAAAGCTGGGGGCATCACGTTGCCTGATTTCAAACTATACTACAAAGCTGTGATCACAAAGACAGCATGGTACGGGCACAAAAAAAGACAGATAGACCAATGGAACAGAATAGAGAACCCAGAAATGGACCCTGGGCTCCATGGTCAACTAATCTTTGACAAAGCAGGAAAAAACATCCAGTGGAAAAAAGTCTCTTCAATAAATGGTGCTGGGAAAACTGGACAGCTATATACAAAAGAATGAAACTTGACCACTCTCTCACACCATACACAAAGATAAACTCCAAATGAATGAAAGACCTCGATGTGAGACAGGAATCCATCAAAATCATAGAGGAGAACATAGGCTGTAACCTCTTTGACATCACCCACAGCAACTTCTTTCATGACACATCTCCAAAGGCAAGAGAAATAAAAGAAAAAATGAACTTGTGGGACTTCATCAAGATAAAGTTTCCGCACAGCAAAGGAAACAGTCATCAAAACAAAGAAGCAACCCACAGATGGGAGAAGATATTTGCAAATGAAACTATAGATAAAAGGCTGGTATCTAAGATCTATAAAGAACTTCTCCAAACTCAATACACGGAAACAAATAAATCAAAAAATGGGCAGAAGATATGAACAGACACCTTTCCAATGAAGACATACAAATGGCTAACAGACACATGAAAAAATGTTCAAAATCATTAACCATCAGGGAAATTCAAATCAAAACCACATTGAGATACCACCTTACGCCAGTTAGAATGACAAAAATGGACAAGGCAAGAAACGACAAATGTTGGAGAGGATGTGCAGAAAGGGGATCCCTCTTACACTGTTGGTGGGAATGCAAGTTGGTACAGCCACTTTGGAAAACAGTGTGGAGGGCCCTCAAAAAGTTAAAAACAGAGCTACCCTATAACCCAGCAATTGCACTACTGGGTATTTACCCCAAAGATACAGACGTAGTGAAGAGAATGGCCATATGCACCCCAATGTTCATAGCAGCATTGTCCACAATGGCTAAACTCTGGAAGGAGCCGAGATGCCCTTCAACAGATGACTGGATTAAGAAGATGTGGTCCATATATACAATGGAATATTATTCAGTCATCAGAAAGAATGATTACTCAACATTTGCAGCAACATGGACAGGACTGGAGGAGATTATGCTAAGTGAAATAAGTCAAGCAGAGAAAGACAATTATCATATGGTTTCACTCATTTATGGAGCATAAGAAATAGCAGGAAGATCGGTAGGAGAGGAAGGGAAGAATGAAGGGGGGGTAAATGGAAGGGGGAATGAACCACAAGAGACTATGGACTCTGGGAAACAAACTGAGGGTTTCAGGGGGGGAACTGGTCTAGGCCCGTGATGGGTATTAAGGAGGGCACATATTGCATGGAGCTCTGGGTGTTATATGCAGACAAAGAATCATGGAACACTACATCAAAAACTATTGATGTACTGCATGGTGACTAACATAACTTAATAAAAAAAATTTTTTTTAATTAAAAAAAAATAAGCACATATACTTTGATATATTAAAAATTAAACAAATACGACTCATATAAATTTTACATTCTAGTGCATAATTTTATAAAGCTATAAAGCAAAACTAACCTTCTAATGAGCAAACAACACCTACATTTTTGTTTGCCTTCCCGCTTCAGTTGTAGCTTCCAAATGTGTCAATTACGTTGATTTTTCAGGAGTGCCTGGGTGGCTCAGTTGGTTAAGCATCTGCCTTCAGTTCAAGTCATGATCCCAGGGTCCTGTCAGGCTCCCTGTCCCTCTGCCCCTCCCTCTGCTTGTGCTCTCTATCTCTCTGTCTCTCTCAAACAAATAAAGTCTTTTTTAAAAAGTTGATTTTTCAATACCATACACATCCATTAACATGGGAGTTTTGCATTCTTTGGCTGTCATCATTTCTACTTTTGTAAATGCTTACTTTAGAGAAATAAAGAAAATGGCACTCTCATCCCCAATTTAGCCAATGTTTGTTTGTGTTTGTTTTTCAGGGAATAACTTAGAACAAACCAGTAAGCCCCTTTCCTATCCCGTATCTCTAGTATGCTTGGTTTCTTAGTCAGAGATTATTTTTTTTCCCTAGGAATTATGAGTAACAGTCCTATAAAGCCCTTCATTAAAAAATATAATTGTGAGATTGAAGTTAAATATAAAAATTTGAAAAACTTAATTTTCTTTCAAGAAGTCTGAAATCACACTACATTGAAAGAAAATATTTCTTTAAAAGGCAAAACACAGGGGCGCCTGGGTAGCGCAGTCGTTAAGCGCCTGCCTTCGGCTCAGGGTATGATCCCGGCGTTCCGGGATCGAGTCCCATATCGGGCTCCTCTGCTGGGAGCCTGCTTCTTCCTCTCCCACTCCCCTGCTGTGTTCCCTCTCTCGCTGGCTGTCTCTCTGTCACATAAATAAAATCTTAAAAAAAAAATAAAAATAAAAGGCAAAACGTAAAAGTCTAAAAAAAGTGACAGAAACCATCAGTAGTTGAGAATTTAAAACGGAAATGTTTCCTTCCCCAGGAAAAACTGGAGAATATACTCCATCAAAACAAGGAATGTAAACCAAGGAAGAGGAAATTAAGAAATCCCAAAAACATGCAATTTAGTACAGAAGGTCAAAATGTGGATTCCCAATTGGAACGGTCTTTTGATATGTCAGATAGGCTGGGCATAGTACCAGTTATTCAATCAAACACCAATCTAGGTGTTGCTGTGAAGGTACTTTATGGATGTGATTAAAGTCTATAACAGGTTGGCATTAGGTAAGAGAGACTATCCTAGATAATCTGGTGGTCCTGATTCAATCCCTTGGATAGCTCTTAAGAGCAGAGATGAATGACAGCCAAAGCAGGAATCAGAAGGGTCTGACTCCTAGAGATCTAAGACCCTGGCCAGCTGATAATGATATCCCTAGAGAAGAAATAGATGGACAGTTTTCTAAATTCATACTTTATCTATATTAACAGAAGTGTTCTAGGCCTAGTGAATAGAAGTCACTTGAATCACTAGAAACAAGCTCCTCAATCAATTCTCTGATGGGAACCAGTTTACAGATCCAGAAATCATGGTATGAAGTGAAAGCCAGATCCCCTTGAAGACAGCCCTTGCTATATTGCCAGCAATGTATAATATTAATCTTTCTCCAAGCCTTTCACAAAGGGACGTAGGACCAATTACTAGAAATACTATAAATTGGGGAAAGGGAAATAATCACTTTTCAGGGATTACTGGCCACTGGCTCTGAACTGACACTAATTCTTGAAGACCCAAAACATCCTTATGGTCCATCAGTCAGAGTAGGGTCCTATAGAGATAAGGGATTGATGGATTTTAGCTCAGGTCTCTCTCACAGTAGAACCAATAGGTCCCCAAATCCATCCGACAGCTATTTATCCAGTTTCAGAATGCATCATTAGAATAGATATACTCAAAACTGGCAGGATTATAACACTGGTTCCCTGATCTGTGAAGTAAGGGCTATTCTGCTAGTAATGGCCAAGTGGAACCCACAAAAAGGCTCTACCTAAGAAAACGATAAACCAAAAGTAACAGCACATTCCCAGAGGAATGCAGACATTCGTGGCACTACCAAAGACTTGATCCTCATTTAACTTACCAATGGGCCTATGCAGAAAATAAATGGATCTTGGAGAACGGGTAGATTATCATAAATTTAATCAAATAATGGCTCAAAGTGCGCTGCTGTGCTGGTTTCATTGCTTGGACAAATTAACACATCCCCTGTTACCACGCAGCTACTGATTTGCCAAGTGACTTTTTTTCTCTCTACTCTTAGTAAAGACCACCAGAAGCAGTTTGCTTTCAGTTGACAAGATAATCAATATGCCTACACTGTCCTACTTCAGGTCACATCAACTCTACATCTGTGTCACAATTTAGCCCGCAGGAACTTACATCACTTTTCCCTCTATGATACTATGGTGCCCTGGCAAACTAGGAGAAGCAACTGCTGTAGATATTTAGATAAAACTTCAGTATATCAGAGACGTAGAAAACAAATCCAACAATAATGCAGGGGCCTTTCGCCTCAGGAAAATTTCATGGGGAGCAGTACTGTGGGACATGTCAAGGTACAACTTCCATGGTGAGGGATACTTTGTTGCCTCTAGCCCCTCCTACCAATGAAAAACGCACAATGCCTAGTGGACCTCTTTGTATTTCGAAGGCAACATGATATCCACTTGGGTGTGCTACTTCGGCTCACTTACAGAATGACCTGAAAAGCTGCCAGTTTGAGTGGGACCCAGAACAAGAAAAGGCTGGGCAATAGATCCAGGCTGCCAGGCAAGGGGCTCAGCCACTTAGGCTTTATGATCCAGCAGACACGATGTGCTTGGACTGTTAGTGGCAGACAAAACGCCATGTGGAGCCTTTTGTAGCCCTTAGGATTTTAAAGTAAGTATCTGCCATCCTCTGCAAATGACTATTCTCATTTTGAGAAAAAGCTTTTGGATTTGTACTGAGTCTTAGGAGAGGATGAATGCTTAACCGAGGGCTACCAGGTTGCCATGAGATCTGAGCTGCCCATCATAAACTGCCTGTTGTCTGAAACACCAGCCCATAAAGTTGGACATGCACAATGGCCCTATAGCCCCTTTCTGAGACATTCTGGAAGGAACGTGAAGGGAAGTCCTTCCAGTGGGCAGAGCTTCACGCAGCACACCTGATTGTTCATTTTGTCTGAAAGGGGCAATAGCCAGATATAAGAGTCTCTGTAAATTCATAGGCTGTGGCCAATGGTTTGGCTGGATGGTCAGGCACTTGGAAAGAGCACTGGAAAATTGGTAACGAAGAGGTCTGAGAAAGAAGTATGTGGATAGACATCTCTGAATAGGAAAATAATGTAAATATATTTGTGTCCCACATGAATGATCACCAGAGGAATCTCATCAGACAGATTTTAATAAAATGGATAGAGTGAACCATTCTGTGGATACTAGTTATCCTTTTTCACCCAGTGAGATCATGAACAAAGTGATCATGGTAGCAGGTTAGGCATGTGCTCAGCAACACGGACGTCTACTCACCAAGGCCAACTAGCTACAGCCACTGCCAGCTGTCAGTTTGCCAGTAGGAGAGAAGAGCACTGAGTCTCTAATGTGGGACCATGCTCCAGGGTAATAGCCAGATACCTGCTGGCATGATCCATGCACTGCACTACTTACATCCTGGAAGGAGCAGCACTTTGTTCTTACTGGAATAGTTAACTACTCTGGATATGGTTTGTCTTCCCCATATGCAATAATTCTGTCGGTGGATTTATAAAATGTCTTCTCTTCTACCATTACCACACAGCATTGCTTCTGATCAAGAAACTCACTTCACAGCAAATGAAGTCTGGTAATGGGCTCATTCTGATGGAATTCACTTGTACTGTCATGTTCCCCATCATCTTAATGCAACTAGCTTGACAGAAGAGTATAAGGTATTAAAGGACTCAGTTACGGTGCCAACTAGATGACAATACCTGGTCTGGCTGAGGCAATATCCTGCAGGATGTTGTACAAACTCTAAATCACAGTCCAATATATGGCCAGAAATTAAATGGAGTTGGCTTCCCTCACTACTACTCCTAGAGATCCACGAGAAAAAAGTTTGCCTTCTAGCATCATGAACTTAGGCTTTGCTAATTTAGAGGTCATAGATCCAAGAAGAAGAATACTTCCACAAAGATACAACAATTCCACTGAACTGGAAGTAGAGAATGCCAGCTGGCTACTTTGGTTCTTCATGCATTTGAATCAAAAAGCAAACAAAAGGATTACTGTACTGGATGGGGTGACTGATCCCAGTTACCAACGGGAAACTGAGCTGCTACAACGCCACAGAGGTAAAAAGATCTCTTACGTGTCTACTTATTGTTACCATATCTTGTGATTTAACTCAGTGGAAAACTAAACCCCATTCAAGCAGGACTGATAATGGCCCAGATCGCTCAAAAAGGAAAGTCTGGACCACACGGCCAGGTAAAGAACAAAGACCAGTTCACATGCTTACTGAAGGCACAGAAAATATGGAATGAGTAGTGGAATAAGGTAGTTATCAATACCTACAATAGCTATAACCACATGAGCAGTTGCAGAAACAAGGATTATAATTATAAGGATTTCTGCCTTATTTTTAATATTTATTTATGTACCTATTAACCAAATATTTTTATTTTTTCTCTCTTATCAACTTATCATCTACACAAGATGGATAATAAGAGCAACTTAATCTCACAGAATTTAACTCACAGAATAGCAAAGAAGAGTGAATCTCATCCAAGGACTATGCATACTCTTCTGGGCAATCTGGACGTGTTTTTGGTTATATGCATATTATACCATGTGAACTGTTATTATCTTCAGTTGAAGATTAAGTGTGGTTTAAAGAAATGTGCATTAGTGCTAAAATGACAAGGAGTGGACTGCTATGGTCTTTTGATGTATCACCTTAGGCTACAGTCCCAAATTATTCAAATATGAATCTAAATGTTGCTGGCAAAGTATTTTGTAGATGTGATTCAAGTTTATAATTTAATTCTAAAGGAGATTATGCTAGATAATCTGAGTGGACCTGATTCAATCAGCTGAAAGGCTGTAAGAGTACAGCTGAGGTTTCCCTAATGAAGAAGAAATTCCCCTAAGGGCGACAATCTCAGACTGAGCCTGAGTATTCCAGGCAGCCCCAACAGAGGACCTATATTAAAATTTTCAGATTTGTCAAGCCAGACCACACAATCACATAATAATTTTTTTTACAATAAAGTTCTGGTGTATATATATATATACACATACACACAGAGTGGAATATTACTCAGCCATGAAAATAATGAAATCTTGCCATTTGCAACAAAATGGATGAATCTAGAGGGTATAATGCTAAGCGAAACAAGTTAATCAAAGAAAGGCAAATATGATTTCACTCATATGTGAAATTTAAGAAGTGAAACAAACAAGTAAACAAACAAGCTCTTAAATACAGAGAACAGACTGGTAGTTACCAGAAGGGAGGTGGGTGGGTGTACGGGTGAAAAGATAAGGAAGATTAAAAGCACACTTAATCATCATATGTGGAATTTAAGAAGTGAAACAAACAAGTAAACAAACAAAAAACCCAGAGAAACAAACAAACAAGCTCTTAAATACAGAGAACAGACTGGTAGTTACCAGAAGGGAGGTGGGTGGGTGTACGGGTGAAAAGATAAGGAAGATTAAAAGCACACTTAATCAGCACTGAGAAATACATAGAATTGTTGAATCATTATACTCTATACCTGAAACTAATATAACACTGTATGTTAACTATACGTCACTAAAAGAAGAAAGAAAATGGGCATTTTATTCTCTTCCCTTCAGAAATCCACTAAAATGACTGACAAAAAATAATAAAAGGCATAAACTTAAAAAAATGTTCAGTGAAATCTCCCAAAATGTCAAGAATCAACTAGAGAGAAAAGAAAACTTCAAATAAGAAAGCTAACATAATACATTACTCAACAAAGAACATTTTTTACATTTTCAGGCTATTGCTAACACAATATGCTGATTTTCCATAAAAAATGTGAGCTGGGGGGGCGCTGGGTGGCTCAGTCAGTTAAGTATCTGCCTTCGGCTCAAGTCATGATCCCAAGATCCTGGGATGGAGCCCTGTGTCAGGCTCTCTGCTCCACGGGGAGTCTGCTTCTCCCTCTCCCTCTGCAGCTGCCCCTGCTTGTGCTCTCACGCTCTCTCTCTCTCTGTCAAATAAATAAATAAATAAATAAATAAATAAATAAAACCTTACCAAAAAACTGTGAGCTGAGTTTACTGGAAAAATAGAGAGAAGAGAAGTGAACTGATGAAGGGGATAAAAAGAGGTACATACTTGTTGCTCACAGGTGGACGCCAATGTGCACTACCCAAATTTGGGAAATCATGAAATATCAAGTGGATATTTTATAACTAAATATTAGTTCTAGAGCCCCCACCCCCAAAGAGTGTAAGTTCAAAGGAAACAGGAAGTAAGAAGGGGTGGGTCAGAGAAATTTTAGTTTTATTTACATTAAATAATTTGACTTTTAAAATAAATAACATGTACTTTGAGATGAGAAATTAAATTTAAATAATTCATATAAACTTTGCATTCTGCAGATTGATTTTAGGAGGTATTAAGGAAAACTAATTTTCTTCTAATAGACAATCAATGCCTATATTCTTTTCTTTTTCAGTTGTGACTTCAAAACCTGTCAGTAAGTTCCTCTTTTGAATCTGAAATATTCTGTGCTATCATAACGTCCCACAAGAGATTCTTGCATACTTTCGTTTTCATCATTTGTGTCTTTATAAATTTGCTGTTTAGAGAATTGAGAAAAATATTAATGACTTCTTTAAAGTTAGATTCCATGTTTATTTCTGTTTGTTTCTACAGAAACTATCTCAGGACAAACTGGTAAGTTCCTTTTCTGTCTCTTGTCACTAGTATACTTCAGTATCTAAGGAATGGAAAAAAATTTTCCTCCAATATTGATTGTCATAATAGCTTAAATCCCATCATTATGGGAGTATTACTGGGATACTGGGATTACTGGGAGTAATACTGGGAGTATTACTGGGATTCATTTTCCTCCATGTACCCTTGGAAACACACTAAAGTAAAAGAAAATATTTTTTTAAAGGCAAAACTATGGTGTCTCAGAAATAGCAACAGAAATAAGCAGATGAAAATTTGAAACAAAATTATTAAAGCTGAAAAGCCATGTATGAATAACGAGTAATTTAGCTCTCCAAAAAAACATGAATCCTAAGGAAATTCAAGAGGGCTCACTGTAAAGACCAGAACCAGAGGGCTCAGGATTTTCAGGGACCAGGTAACATTTTAGTCAAGCATATAAGGGTTGATATTCAGACAGGATGATTAGCTGAAAGTTTGTTAAAACAACTTCATATAAATCATCTCTTCCACTCCTCTCCATCAAGCTTCTACTTTGGTCCCACACAGTAGAGCAGAAGAGGTTAAACCAAAGGCACCCTGGATACAGGGACTTCTTACACAGGCAAAAACAGGGTGACATCTGACAACAGAGGGATATGTAAGAGTCTAGATCCTACTTTTTTCCCAATGTACTCAGAAAACTCAGAAAGTATAGATAACCCATGTTTGGAGAAAATGAACTACCCCAGGAAAAAGACAGACTGATTCTTATATGAAGGGTCATTCAGAGAAATCTGACTAGCCTGGATGGTGACTTGTAGCCAGGCACACAAGATCAGCTCTTTACTTCCATTTTTCAATATAAATGGACTTCCAAGTATCATAAGACGTTGTAAGACAGACTTGAGCAAAAAGACCAAAAACTAAACCATCATAGTAAGTAGGGAATTAGGGACACCAAGAAAGTTCAGAGAAAAATCTAAAATTTTAAAATGTATTTTAGATACATGAGATAATTCACTCACAAATCAACAGTAGGTGATATAAAGGCCATTCCCAAGGAAAAGAGAGGTAGAATATTAAAAATATGTTAGAAATGACATCTGAAATGATCATATAAAATAATATACATAGTTTTTAAAAAGAGCTGCTTGGGCCCAGAATCCAAGGTGGGACCACATGGTCTCGTGATCCCTAGGGTCCCACAAAAAGACTGGGGTGCCTAATTGTAGCAGGATTTCCAAACATCCGAGCAGGAAGCAGGAAGCAAGCGAGAGTCTAGGTGCCGGTTTTCTGCTTGCCATAAACCGCAGTGCCAGCTGCATGAATCAGAAGTGGCTGCTCGCCAAGCAGGGAGCCCAGCAAAGCAGAAAACCTGGAGAAGATCACCCCACTCTCCTCTGGGAGGAACAGCTGAGTACACCCACCACAAGAAGTCCTATAAGTTTGGAGACTGGAAACTGGGTGGCTTGCCTGGAGATGAAAACACTCCAGTCTAGGCTAAGGCGAACACAGAGTTGTGGGAAGTCAGGAGACTTAAGTGATTGACTACTTTTCTCTGAAGGCTCACGAAGGAAGTGAGGGCATGAATTTCAGCTCTGGGGCTGACTGGGGAGAACCCACCATTTGTATCTCCCATCCCAGTGCTGAAAGCCCTCCAGGGGCAAAACAGTGCCCCATATGAGTGCAATCTGGGCTTTGCTTACACACAGGCCTGACCACCTGGGAAGGGAGAGTTGAATTCCACCAGAACAAAGAACTTACAAGGAATCAACACAACAGGCCCCTCCCCAAAGGCCATAGGAACCGACTGTGCAAGTTTAGCAATCATAGAGAACTGCAAGAGCTAGCTCTCAGGAAAACAAATTGTATAGAAATTCATGGAAGAGAATTTATTATTATTCTTTTAGTCTTTCAGGTTTTTTTTTGTCAGCAGATTTTCTATTATTTATCAACTCTTTTAACTCTCCTTTAACTTTATATATATATATATGTTTATATCATTTTATTCTTTGTTTCCTTTATTTGTATTTTTATTTTATTTTTGTATATATAAATTTTCTTTCTTTCCTATTTGGAATCTGAGTTTCTCTTAACAAACGAATTAAAAATACACAGGATCTAGTTTATTGTTTTTGGTCTGTTTTACTTCTTGTTTTGCACTTTTTTTTTAATTTATTTTGTTTCTGTTTTCTTCTAGTTGTTTTGTTTGTATTTTCTGGTGTTGTTTTGCTATTTTGTCTTTTCTCTCTTTCATCTATTCTTTTCTGGACATAATGACAAGACAGAAACTCATACTAAAAAAAAAAGAAAAGGAGGCATGCTACTCACCAGGAATTAATCAATATGGACTATAAGATCGGAGACACGAAAATTCAAAACAATGATTATAAAAAGTACTAACGGGCTTGAAAAAGCACGAAAAAGAGACAGAAACAATAAGTCCCGTGCTTTATGAGAAGCCAAAGAAGTAGAATCTAATAGATAAAGGCTGAAATATTAAAATGTTACTGAGCTGCAGTAAAATGGATGCTCTAACTGCTTTAGAATTGAATGGGCAGAAGGAGAGTCAGTGATATAGGGCAAAATGATGATGGAAGAGAGGAGCTAAGAAAAAGAGAGAAGAAAGCGTCTGATTACAAAGGGAGAATCTGAGAAATCAGCAGTCATAAAAGCGAAAATAATATTAGAATAACTGGGGTCCCAGAGGGAAGAGGAAAAGGAGGAGCAGCCGCATGAGCAC
>NW_024425564.1:6091208-6188574 GCF_017311325.1 Ursus maritimus
TTAACCGGACAGCAGGACACTTATGAATCAACAACAGGGAGGTATGAAAAGCATATTATGGGAAAAGAAGAGTTGTAGTATATTAAAAATATGAAGGTCTTAAATAGTAATATTCTATACAATAGTTGGAAAATGATGTCAATAAAATTCCTAGAAAGTCAACTGAATCAAACAAAACAAAGACAGAAAATAGGAATTAAGAGAAAAGAACAGAACAACTCAGGAAGATTTACTCCACATTAACAAGAGTACCAGTCGTAGATCATGCATTTTTTTTTCTTCAAAACCACCATATCAGATTGGATAAAAAAAACAAGACCCCTCAATATGCTGTCTCTAAAAAATACATTTTAGAGCTCAAGACACCTCCAGATTGAAAGTGAGGGGGTGGATGGGGCACCTGGGTGGCTCGGTCAGTTAAGTGTCTGCCTTCGGCTCAGGTCATCTCAGGGTCCTGGGATCAAGCCCCGCATTGGGCTCTCTGTTCAGTGGGGAGTCTGCTTCTCCCTCCCACTCTCCCTCTGTGCTCTCTCTCTCAAATAAATAAAATCTTAAATAAAAAAAAAAGTAAGGGGGTGGAGAAGCATTTATCTTGCTAATAGGCATCACAAGAAAGGTAGAGTAGCAATACTTATATAAGACAAACTAGATTTTTAACCAAAGACTATAATAAGAGATGAAGAAAGACACTATATCACAATAAAATGACCTATCCAACAAGAAGATCTAACAATTATAATATTTATGCTCCTAACTTGGGAGCAGACAATTCCATAAACCAATTAATAATTAAAGAAACACATTAATAATAATACAATAATAGTAGGAGACTTTAACACCCTACTCATAGCAATAGAGATATCATCTAAGCAGAAGATCAACAAGGAAAGGAAAGCTTGGAATTCCACTGGACCAGATGGACCTCACAGATATATACAGAGCAGTCCATCCTAAAGTAGCAGAATACACATTCCTTTCAAGTGCACATAGAACATTCTTCAGAATAGACCACATATGGATCACAAATCAGGACTCGACTGGTAAAAAAAGCTGAGATCATGCCATGAATATTTTCAGACCACAATACTTTAAAACTTGAATTCAACCAAAAGAAAAAATTTGGAAGAACCACAAATACTTGGAGGTTAAAGAACATCCTACTAAGGAATGAATGGGTCAACCAAGAGATTAAAGAATTTTAAAAATTCATGGAAAAAAATGAAAATGAAAACATGACAGTTCAGAACTTTGGGATGCAGCAAAGGTGGTCCCAAGAGGGAAGTATATAGCAATACAGGTCTTCCTCAAGAAATGAGAAAAGTCTCGAATACACAACTTAACCTTACACCTAAAGGAGCTGGAGAGAAAACAGCAAATAAAGCCTAAACCCAGAAGACTAAGAGACATAATAAAGATTAGAGCAGAAATCAATTATACAGAAATGAAAAAAAAAACACAACAACAACAGTAGAACACATCAATGAAACTAGGAGCTGGTCCTTTGAAAGAATTAACAAGACTGATAAACCCATAGCCAGGCTTATGAAAAAGAAAACAGAAAGGACACAAATACATAAAATCATGAATGAAAGAGGAGAGATCACAATCAACACCGAAGAAATACAAACAATTATAAGAGAAATAAGTAATTATATTCCAACAAATGAAGCAATCTGGAAGAAATGGATGGAGTCCTAGAAGCACATATACTACCAAAACTGAAGCAGGAAGAAATAGAAAATATGAACAGACCCATAAGCAGCAAAGGAATTGAAGCAGTAATCAAAAATCTCCCCAAAACCAAGAGTCCAGGGCCCATAGCTTCCCAGTGGAATTCTACCAAACATTTGAAGAAGAATTAACACCTATTCTTCTGAAACTGTTCCAAAAATACTGAAATGGAAGGAAAACTTCCAAATTCATTCTATGAGGCCAGCATTGCCTTGATTCTGAACCCACGAAAAAGGAGAATTACAGACCAATATCCCTGATGAACATGGATGTAAAAATTCTCACCAAGATACTAGCTAATAGGATCCAACAGTATGTTAAAGGGATTAATTACCACAACCAAGTGAGTTTTATTTCTGGACTACAAGGGTGGTTCAACAAATCAATCAATGTGATATTAATAAAAGAAAGGACAGGAACCATATGATCCTCTCAATAGATGAAGAAAAAGCATTTGACAAAATACAGCATCCTTTCTTGATAAAAACAGCGTAGGGATATAGGGACTATACTTCAATATCATGAAAGTCATATATGAAAACCCACATTGAGTATCATACTCAACGAGGAAAACCTGAAAGCTTTTCCTCTAAGGTCAGAAACATGACAGGGATGGCCACTCTCACCAATGTTATTCAACTAGACACATCTCCAAAGGCAAGGGAAACAAGCAAAAATGAACTATTGGGACTTCAAGATAAAAAGTTTATGCACAGCAAAGAAAAGAGTTGACAAAACTAAAATGCAACCTACAGAATGGGAGAAGAAATTTGCAAATGTTTTATCAGATAAAAGGCTAGTATCCAAAATCTATAAAGAACTTACCAAACTCTACTCTCCAAAACCAAATAATCATCAAGAAATGGTCAGAATACATGAACAGACATGTCTCCAAGGAAGACATCCAGATAGCCAACAGACACATGACAAAATGCTCAAGGTCACTCAGAATCAGGGAATACAAATCAAAACCACAATGAGATACCACCTCACACCAGTCAGAATGACTAAAATTAACAACCCAAGAAACAACAGATGTTGGCAAGGATGTGGAGAAAGAGGAACCCTCTCATACTCTCATACTGTTGGTGGGAATGCAAGCTGGTGCAGCCACTCTGGAAAACAGTATGGAGGTTCCTCAAAAAGTTAAAAATAAAACCACTCTACGACCCAGCAATTGTACTACCATATATTTACCCAAAGTATACAAACATAGTGATTCAAAGGGGCACATGCACCTCAATGTTTATAGCAGCAATGTCCACAATAGCAAAACTATGGAAAGAGCCCAGATGTCAATCAACAGATGACTGGATAAAAAAATAATTGTGTGTGCCATTGTGTGTGCCATTGTGTGTGTGTGTGTATACACACACATATATATAGTAGAGGGTATTATGCTAAGTGAAATAAGTCAGTCAGAGAAAGACAAATATGATATCATTTCACTCATGTTGAATTTAAGGAACAAAACAGATGAACATGGGGAAGGGATTGAAAAATAAAATAAAATGAAATCAGAGAGGGAGACAAACCATAAGAAATCTTAATCATAGGAAACAAACTGAGGGTTGCCGGTGCTGCAAGACTGATAATTCCTTCAGGGAAACCATTTTTCTTCAGTTCCAAGTAACTACAAAGGAGGAGAGCAGTGTGGATAAGGAGCAGATTTCTTAACATATATACCTGAAAAATCCTCAGAGCCAGCATTGTTGTCAACAGAAAAAACAATCCAAAATTAATGTTACCTCTGCAAATCTTTGTCCCAACAAACAGTCTTCAATAACAAAACAAAATAAAACAAAACTTCCAGAGAGGCAAATGAAATAAAACACAGAAGATGGGCATAAAACAAAGTAATGGCTCCAAAAGATCTGCTCCTCTTTAACAGGAGAGCCGGACACATGAATCAACAACAGGGAGGTATGAAAAGCATATTATGGGAAAAGAAGAGTTGTAGTATATTAAAGTCTTAAATAGTAATATTCTATACAATGGTTGGAAAATGATGTCAATAAAATTCCTAGAAAGTCGATGAATCAAACAAAACAAAGACAGAAAATAGGAATTAAGAGAAAAGAACAGAACAACTCAGGAAGATTTACTCCACATTAACAAGAGTACCAGTCGTAGATCATGCATTTTTTTTTCTTCAAAACCAAGAATTTCTGTTGGGGGTTGGGGAGAGAACAGTCACCCAGATTTTAATACCATAAAAAGTTAAAATTCAAAGAGTCCACCAGGGCTCTTCACAATAAGTGGGAAAAGGCACACACGAAGACATAGCATCATGCATTTTCAGAACATAAGAAAGAAAGAAAAGTTGACAAATATCAGGGTTCAGGATTCAGAGAATAGCATAAGATTTCTCAGTAACAATAGCTAAAATTAGAAAACAATGGACCACTACTTTCAAATTCTAATGGAGATAATTCCAATGGAGAATTCTGTATCTCCCAAAATCCTATCAAACAAATGTGAAGGTCAAATGATGCTATTTTCATGAATGCAGGTGATAAAATTTTCATCTCCCATGTCCTCTTCATTCAGAAGAAACAGGTGAATGTACTCCACAAAAACAAAGATGTAAACCAAGGAAGAGAAACTCCAGGGATCCAAAAGAGATTGCAAAAACATCCAATTCAATACAAAGGTCAAACTGCATCTTCCCATCAAAACTCAGGTGTTAGCGACATCTGCATACATAAATTATGATTCAACTAAAACAATCTAAAAAAATTATTTTTGCATCCCAAAGTCTAAAAAGCAATAAATAGGCAGATGAATTATGTTACCTAGTGAGTTCCAGTTTAGCCTCTTATATCCAGACCTAAACACTCTTATTAATTCCTGGGAATGATCGTTGAGAAGAAGAGACTCTGCCTCATTTAGCGTTCCTATGAGCATGTGATAATGACCCAACATACGCTGTATTCCTTCTGTATACCTGTGCGTCACAGGAAAGTCATTGATATGAGGACGCACAATGGAGCTCATAAAAAGCTTAACTTTTTAGATACATTACAAAAGATCATTAATCAGGCTAAAAAAAAATTGCATCTTCCCAGCTTGTTAGTGACAAAAATCCCAAAATGACTACTAGTCCACAAAAAATCAATTAGTCCAGTTGAAATACTGAGGGATTTGTGGCAGATGTCTTTGAAAGACAAGAAACTGGACAGATGCCCAGATGTGTTTCAACAAACTAAAAGACTGTACATTTCATGCATTAATTTTGGAGATACATTAATGATTACTGCAAAGAAAATTAAACGAAAAAATAAAAGCAATATAAATTCCAGGGAATACTAAAAATTTGTAAAGAACTTAAGTAAAATTACACTGATAAATTGGTTGCATTTTAATCGTATTTATCTGGTCACAATAATGTAAACACAGAATAATGATTTTTAGCAGAAGTTGTGATATAAAAAATGAGAATAGTGACATGTATGGTGTAGTAGGCTCAAAGTAGAGAGCTCCATGTCATCATGCAGAAGCTATTGAGATGTCTCACTCTTCACTCCTCATATTGGGAAGTGTGTGTTCTCCATCTTTTTAGCATTCTTGTCAGTGGGTTAGTACCTTCTTCAATCATTTTATCAAAGGACCAATTTTGTGCCAAAAGAAAATATTTAGAATGAAGCATGGAGACAAAAGGATGCAGAATAAAGGAAAGCATATCAGAATAATACCAGTTACAGAGAAAAGTCAAAACATCTGCATGATCGATATGCCAGAAGGAGAAAAGAGAATGGGAAACAAGGAATATTGTAACAAGGAATTTCATACCAGGAAGATATGATACCACAGATTTAAAAATCACAATTGGGGCACCTAGGTGACTTAGTCAGTTAAGCGGCCAACTCTTTTTTTTTTTTAACTAGTATTATTTAATTTATTTTTTATTTTTGCATTCTTCTGGGTATATAATTTTTTTTTAATTTTTTATTATGTTATGTTAGTCACCATACAGTACATTATTAGGTTTTGATGTAGGGTTCCATGATCCATTGTTTGCGTATAACACCCAGTGCTCCATGCAATACGTGCCCTCCTTAATACCCATCACTGGGCTAGCCCATTTCCCACCCCCCTCCCCTCTGAAACCCTCAGTTTGTTTCCCAGAGTCCATAGTCTCTTGTGGTTCATTCCCCCTTCTGTTTAGCCCCCCCTTCATTCTTCCCTTCCTTCTCCTACCAATCTCCCTGCTATTTCTTTTGTTCCACAAATGAGTTAAACCATATAATTGTCTTTCTCTGCTTGACTTCACTTAGCATAATCTCCTCCAGTCCTGTCCATGTTGTTGCAAATGTTGGGTAATTGTTCTTTCTGATGTAAGCCGCTGACTCTTGATTTCAGGTCAGGTCATGATCTCAGGTCCTGGACAGAAGGAGTTGGGTTCCCCGCCTGGCACAGAGTCCGCTTGAGATCCTTTCTCTCCCTCTCCCTCTGCCCCTCCCACCACTCACACACAAGAATAAATAAATAAATCTTTTAAGAAAATAAATAAAATAAAAATCACTATCAACTCCAAACTAGATAAGTTTAAAAACAAAATAAGATCTAGAATACCAGAATAATACTGCTAAGAAATTCAAAAAGCAAGTCTTAAAAGCAGAGAAAAGAAACAGTGTACCTTCAGAGGTAAACTGTAAGATTAAGCTCTCCTCAATAAGACAACAGTAGCCAGGATAAAAGAAAATGAAACCTTCAAAGTATTGAACGAAAATAACTGCCAGCATTTAATTCCATACAGAACCAAATATTGCTAATATGAAGGCGAAATATGGGTAGTAAGGAGGGCACGTATTGCATGGTGCACTGGGTGTTATACACAACTAATGAATCATCGAGCCTTACATCAGAAACCGGGGATGTACTGTATGGTGACTAACATAATATAATAAAAAAAATTTTTTTTTAATAAAATAAAATAAAAAATTAAAAAGTTAAAAAAATAAAAGCAATTCCAGGCCAAAAAAAATTAAAATTAATTAGAAGATTCCTACTAAATATCCTAGGTGAAAGTTCCAAAACTGCTGTAAGGACTATCAAACCTGAAAAGGTAATTACACAGATAATCTTAATAACTGTGTTATTAATAATAATAAGAGACAGGGATAAATAGAGTATGCTTGCTTTATACATACAGGTAAAAATACTAATTTTATCAGACTTTGATAAACCAAGGTTACAATTTGTAATCTCTATAGTAACAACTAATAAGCTACTACAGTAATATAAAATATAAAACTAAAGAAGCAGCCACGAAAAAATTGAAAGTCCATCAGTGTAAAAGAAGAAGAGAAGAAAGGAAAGAAGGAAAGAATTAGCCAGGAAGGGAGGGAGGGAAAAAAGCTGAGGAGGACGGAGAGAGAAATATTACAAGTACTATGGATGGAAAGTATGCAGTAAAATGGTTTTAAACTCAGTTATATCAATAATTCCTTGAATCACAAATGGATCAGTTGCTTCCGTTTAAAAGACAAGGATACTCTGACTAGAGAAATAAAAATATAAAATAAAATCCACATCTATGTTTACAAGAGACAAATCTAAAATATGAGGACAGCGAAAGATTGAAAAATTAAAAGATGAATAAACACCACAGAAACTCTAACCTAAAGAGAGTAGTTACCGATATATTAATTGCAGGAATTTAAGGCAAAAAGCATTCTTAGTGATTAAGATGGATATCACATAATGATAATTGATTCAACTGGCCAGAAAAATCAAGCAATTCTAAACTTGTATACCGGGGGCCCTTAAACAAAGGCAGACCCTGCGCAGGAGAAATTCCCGCTGTAAATTCTGACTCCCTTAAAACTGGATAGCCTTAATAGCCTGTTGACCTGAAGCCTCACCGATATCATAAACAGTCAAACACACATGCTGAATATCATACGTATTATATACTATATTCTTACCATAAAGTAGGCTAGAGAAAAGAAAACGTTATTAAGTAAACCATAAGGAAGAGAAAAACATTTATAAGAGTCTACCGTAAAAAATCGATGAACAGAACCACGGCAGGCTAGGAGCAGAGCTGCAACTCCGGGGACTAGCGGCCGGACGCGCGTAGAGCCGCACCGGCCAGGCGTGGGAGGGGCGCTCCGGGAGGAGCTGGAGGCTGCGGCGGCAAGAGGCGGCACAGGAACACGACCCTGGGTCGGAGGAGGCCGGCCCGACGCCAGCGTGGAGCTGGCCCCGCCCCTCCCTGCGCTGCTCCCGCCGCTGCCTCCCGGGCAACCGCGCAGATCTTGGGAGCCCCGTCGGACCTCCGCTACGAGGGAGAGCGCTGGGACTGCAGAAGCTCACCTTGGAGGGCGCCGCCAAGCTGTCGCCGGACACACTGCATTACCAGGGCCTGGCGGAGCGCACAGGAGGCTGCGGCTGTGGAGCAGTCCTCTGAAATGTTGTCCTCAGCGCACCTGCACATCTTTGACCGCGACTGCAGCATTTGCGAGAAGTAGGATACACACTTCCTCGTTCCAGCTCCTGAAGGAAGCCCAGAGAGTAACTACACGCACAGTCAACACGCACAAAGCACAGCACACCTTCTGTGTAAGAGACGGGACGTTCAGAGCTTTTCCACTCACCCCTCAAACCCTGGAGGCTTCTCAGTTGCCCCACAATGTCTAGATAAGGGCATCACCTGGAGTGTGGTCCTTGAGGAATTCAGTGGTAGCAACTGGGAGGAGACCAGAAAGGGCCACAAGAGCATCAAGATCATGTCTAAATAGTGAGCTCCTGTTGCTCCCTTACTGGAAAGGAGCTTGCATGTCCCCACTGCACCCTGGTGATGCTCATCACTGTGGCTGACCCAGGCTGCAGTTTGCTCCAGCCATCAGTTTCTTTAGGTAGCTCTTTGTCCTTCCTCAGACCAGATTTTGATGTAGGCTAGTTGACTCCTTTCTCTTCCCAGCTTCTATGTGATCTTTTAGAAAATTACATTCTTTTAACAATAGAGCAAAAAGAAAAAAAATTACTGTATAAGTGGACCCATGCAGTTCAAACCTATGTTGTTCAAGACACAACTGTATAACATAGCCTCAAATATATATAAAGCAAACCATGAAAGCATAAAAAGAGTACAATCCATAATCATTTGGGAGATTTAAATTTTTTACTGTCACTAATTGATAAAATAAGTACACACAGGCACACACAGAATATAAAAGATTTTAACATGATTAACAAATTTGGTACCATAAAGGAATGTAGAATTCTAGATTGCACAAAAGCAGGTGTACAATTTTCAAATATAAACGGAATGTTTTAAAAAACTGACCATATGCTAAGCCATAGATCAAGTTTTGACAATTTTCGAAGAGTAAAAATTACAAAGTATATTTTCTGTTACATATGTCACAACCAAATTAGATTTATTCCAATAATCCAAGATTGCTTTATCATCACAAGTCAGCCAATATGATTCACGGCATAGTTAGATAGCATGATGCTTCCCTTTGCCCCAACCATGTCCATGTCCATGTCCTGATCCCTGGAATCCATATGGTACCTTACATGCCAAAAAGTACTTTACAAATGTGATTCAGTTTGGGATCTTGAGATGGGAAGATTAACCAAGTTATCCAGGTGGGCCCAATGTAATCACAAGGATCCTTAGAAGAGAGAGGCAGGAGGATCAGAGAAGAGACATACAGAGAATGGATCATTCCAACCTCTCTATGAGGAGGGGACCATGAGACAAGGAACGCAAGCAACCTCTAGAAACTGGAAAAAGCAAAGAAACAAATTCTCCCCTAGAGCCTCCAGAAGGAACACAGCCATGCCAACACCATAATTGTGGTCCACTGACCCTGACTTTGGAGTCAAACCTCCAGAGCTGTAAGATAATACATTTGTGTTGTTTAAGCCACTAAATTTATGGCAATTTGTTACAGAAGCAATAAGAAACCAATACACCACAGATTTAAGGGGGGCAAAATTAGCAAACTAGAAAAAGAAGAGAACTTCTTAAATCCAAAAATCTGCTTTAAAAAAACTTCAGGCAATCTCATTTTTAATTAAAAAAAATTAAGTTCCAGGTGTCTGGGTGACTCAGTCAGTTAAGCGTCTGCCTTCAGCTCAGGTCATGATCTCAGGGTCCTGGGATCAAGTCTCACATTGGCTGCACAGCAGGGAGCCTGCTTCTCCCTCTCCCTCTGCCCCTCCCCTGCTTGCACGCATGCGAACAAGTGCTCTCTCTCTCTCTTTCTCTCTCAGTCTCTCTCTCTGTCTCTCAAATAAATAAATAAAATATTTTTAAAAAGTTAAATTCTTTAAAAGAAAATTAAAGAAAATTAAAAGAAAAATTAAAAGAAAAAACAAGACAAGAATGGCCAGTATTATCTCTTCTAATAAAGTAGAACTGGAGGTCTGAGCCATTCATTAAGATTTTTTTAATGAAATAAAAGGCATTGGCATTTGAAAGAAAAAATCAAACTCATATTTTCAGACGATATGATTATGCATATAAGAAATCCAAAGACTCCACAGATAAGTTGCTAGAATTAATAAGATAATTTAACAATGTTGCTAAATACAAAGTCATATACAAACAACTATATTTTTATACACATGTAAATAAAAATTAGAAAATGAAATTTGAAGAAACATTGCCATCTATAATAGCATCAAAGTGATAAATACCTAGAAATATATCTAATAAAAAATCTGCAAGGTTTCTATGTAGAAAACTACAACACGTTATTAAGAGAAATTACAGAAGGAGTGCCTGGGTGGCTCAAGAGACCACTGACTCTTGGTCTCAGCTCACGTAATATCTTAGGGTGGTGAGATTGAGCCCTGCGATGGGCTCTGTGCTCAAGAGGGAGTCAGCTAGAGCTTCTTTCTCCCTTTCTGTCTCCCTCTACCCCTCCCCCTGCTTGCTTTCTCTCTCTCTCTCTCTCTCAAATTAAGGGAGTGTGCTAGAGCTTCTTTCTCCCTTTCTGTCTCCCTCTACCCCGCCCCCTGCTTGCTTTCTCTCTCTCTCTCTCTCTCTCTCTCAAATGAATAAATCTTTAACAAAAGAGGAAGAGAAATTAAAGAAGACTTTAATAAATAGCAGTTCATATTTATCAATTGGAAAACTCAATATTATAAAAATGATAGTCATTCAAAACTTAGGCTGTAGATTCAATGTAATCAAAAGCCAAAGAAGTTTTGTTTTGGTCAAAAATGAGATTCTAAAACATACTTATTAGAAAGTTGGTGGGGGGATGGAGCAAAGAACCATGGAGTACAACACATTTTTAAATAAGAACAAGCAGAAAAACTTAGACACTATCAGGTATTGTCTTATTATGAAGCAACTGTAATTAAAACAGAATACAATTGGGATGAAGACAGACAAATGGATCAGAGGAACAGAATAGTGGATTGAGAAGCAATTCCATGAATATCTGGAAACTTATTTATGAATAAGGTGTCACTGCATAGTATTGAGGCAAGGAAAGTCTTTTTTCAATAAATAGTACTGGATCAATTTAATTTCAATATGGAAAATAAAACTTGACCCCTAATTCATGTAATCAACTTGTCTTATTTGCTCAGAACTTTTCTAGTTTTAGCACTGAAAGTTCTGCATCCTAGAAATTCCTCTCAGTGCCAGGCAAACTGGGATGGCCACTCATCTGTAAGTCAAATCATGCACAAAATCAATTCTAGCCAGATTTAGCTCTAAATGTGAAAAGTGAAACAAAAATGCTTACAGAAGGATCATATAGGAGAGTATTTTTTTTAGTATTTATTTTTTTAATTCAATTAGCTAATGTATAGTACATCATTAGTTTTTGATATGTTCAATGATTCATTAGTTAAGTATATCACCAAGCACTCAGCATATCACATGTCCTCTTTAATGCCCATCACCCAGTTACCCTATCTGCCCACCCACCTCCCTTTCTGCAACCCTCAGTTTGTTTTCCTGGAGTCAAGAGTCTCATATGGTTTGTCTCCCCGTTTTCTGATTTCTTCCCATTCAGTTTTCCCTCCCTTCCCATATTATTCTCTGCACTATTCCTTATGTTCCACATATGAGTGAAACCATATGACAATTGTGTTTCTCTGATTGACTTATTTCACTTAGCATATTACCCTCCAGTTCCATCCATGTCGATGTAAGTGGTAGATATTTATCCTTTCTGATGGCTGAGTAAAATTCCATTGTATATATGAGCCACATCTCCTCTATCCATTCATCCATTGTAGGACATCTCGGCTCCTTCCACAGTTTGGTTATTGTGCACATTGCTGCTATGAACATTGGGGTGCATGTGCTCTTTCTTTTCATTAGATCTGTATCTTTGGGGTAAATACCCAGTAGTGCAATTGCTGGGTTGTAGGGTAGCTCTACTTTTAACCTTGTAAGGAACCCCCATGCTGTTTTCCGGAGTGGCTGTACCAGCTTGCATTCCCACCACCAGTGTAAGAGGGTTCCTCTTTCTCCACATCCTCACGAATATTTGTTGTTCCCTGTCTTATTAATTTTAGCCATTCTAACTGATGTAAGGTGGTATCTCATTGTGGTTTTGATTTGTATTTCCCTGATGGCATTTTTTCAGTTGTCTGTTGGCCATTTGTATGTCCTCTTTGGAGAAGTGTCTGTTCATGTCTTCTGCCCGTTTCTTGACTGGATTAGTTGTTTTTTGGATGTTGAGTTTAATAAGAACACAGGCAGTGACCTCTTCGACCTTGGACAAGGCAACTTCTTGCAAGATATGTCTCTAAAGGCAAGGGACACAAAAGCAAAAATGAACTCTTGAGACTTCATCAAGATAAAAAGCTTCTGCACAGCAAAGGAAACAATCAACAAACAATGAATCATGGAACACTACATCAAAAACTAATGATGTACTGTATGGTGACTAACATAACATAATAAAAAATTTAAAAAAAAACTAAAAGGCAACCTAAAGAATGGGAGAAGATATTTGCAAATGACATTAAAGATAAAGGGCTGGTATCCACGATCCATAGGAGAATATCTTGATGACCTTAAGTTAGGTAAAGATTTCTTAAGCAGGAGACAAAAAACAGTAACCCTAAAAAAAATGATATTGGTATATATTAAAATTAAGAATCTTGTTCACTTAAAAAAAAAAAAGATTCCACAGTGAAAGGGCAAGACCAGATTTGGAGAAAATATGTATAACCCATACACTTAAAAAAGAGCCAATATCCAGAACACACAGGATTCTATAAATCAGTACGAAAAAGATAAATAGCTCAATAGAAAAATCACCAAGAGGGTTGTTGAAAACATATTTTACAAAAAGGGATATCCAAATGGGTCGAAAGAAAGGAAGAAAGAAAGAAAGAGAAAGAAAATAAAAAGTAGAGAGGAATGGGTCGAAAGAAAAGAAGAAAGAAAGAAAGAGAAAGAAAATAAAAAGTAGAGAGGAGTTTAGCAGTTTAGCCATCAGGGAAATACAAATATTGATCACAGTGAAATACCTTATGCACTTACAAGGATGGTTAAAATTAAAAAGATCAACAATTCCAAGTGTTGCTGACTGAGGAGCTGTACAAACTACTGCTAATGGGAGTATAAATTGGTGTATTTATTTTGAAAATAAAAAGTATAATATTATATACTAAAGTTAAACCACTCTATGACGAAGAAACTCTACTCCTAGTTTTATCCATAGACATTGCCACAATGTATGCCACCATACTATGCCACAACGAAAATAAACTATACTAAAAAGAAATAACAGGAGAATCTCATTAACCTAATGTCAAATCAAAGATGCTAGACCTAAGGGCGGGGGTTGCTCCCTAACTGCATTCATATAAAGTTAAAAACCTATGGTTTTAGAAGTCAGGCTAATTATTACCTTTGAGGGAAGGAGAGTGGAGTCAGTGATTTGAAGGTGCCTGAGGAAAGCTGAACTACTGTTAATGTTCTATTTCTAAATATGGGTGGTGGTTACATGGGTATGTTGACACTGGTATACTTCATTGATAGACATACTTCTGATTGGGGCACTATTCTCTCTGTATTTATACCTTAATACAAAAGTTTTTTTAAAGATAGAGTTATATGAGATATATGCTGCAAAACACATTTTAAAAATTTAAAGTGCTTCTCTTTGCCTATACAGAATTAGATTTATAGAGGAATGGGAAAGAATTGGGTTTCGTTGTTGCTATAAGTCTGTAAGGTTAATTGAATACAAACTTCTACATTTGTCACTATCACAGAAATAAGAGTTAAATAATTTTGAAATCATGTGAATTTTATAATGTACTTCATAATTTTTACCATAAATTATCATTAGAGAAGACCATATTCCATCTTGGGAAAAATCACAACATTGTATTTATTTATTTATGTTTTGGTTCAGAAATTCCTTCTCTGTTATATTCTATAGACTTGTACACATGAATTTTGAACTCTGATTGTTACCAACTTCAGTCATATAACTGAAAAAGGATTAAAGTGATATTCAGGTTTAATTTAGCAGTCTAACCATATATATTTTCCTCTCTTCCCTCCTGAAATACCACTAAAATTGTAGTATAAGGATAACATGGGTCATAAATTCATACAGATAAACCAAGTACAGTAAAAGAGAAAAAGAGCGAGGGAGAGAAAAACAGAGTGAGGCAGAGATTAACTTCACAAAATTTTTAAAAATTACTAAAAAAATAAAGGGAATGTGATCAAAGTATACTTTTGGCTCAAGAATTAAGAGTATGCACATAGATAAAATAACACCAACACTGACTATTGAGTTAACCAAAAATTGTGACTAGATGACACCAGAGGAAAAAGAGAGGGGAAGGCAGAGTAAGGGTAAAGCTACATCATGCATAATAGTAAATCAATAAATAACCTGTACATTTGAAGAACTATCATTTTAAGAATTTTAAGTAAAAATACAGACAAAAATGACACCAAAAAGCCCAAAACAACATCTTAAAGATTTTAAGTGTTTGCCTCTAAGGGAAGGGAACTGGGGGTTTAAAGGAGTAAGTCAAGAGGCTAATTTTCATAATAAGCCAACAAAACTTCTAATTTTTAAAAAATATACATACACATTTATTAGAAAAATCAATTTTTAAAATATTTCGTGTAAATTTTGCATTTCGCTGCAAATGAAGACTATTAAGAGATCTGTATTTTCTCCATAGAATAACACTTATTTCTCTTATTTGTATTTGTATTTCAGTTAAAACTAAAGAACCACTCATAATTAAGTTCCTTTTCTGTTTCTCATACCTAAATTGTTCTCCTAGTTGTTTGAAAATTATTTTGCTCTCCCTGATTATTACTTCTGGTTTTAAAAATTACCCTGAAAAGACTTCTTGAGGAGAAAAGAATAATCTCCTTTCAAGCAAACTACACTTGGGCTTTTATTCATGTTTGCACAGTGGTTAAGACCCCGCAATCCATTACTCAGTTCCTTTTTCAACTTCCATCTCTATCGTGCTTAGTCTCCTAATGATGTGAAAGGCTTTTTTCTGCTCACTCAGGCTTTTATCATGTCCAATTGCAAAACCACCTATGAGAAATGTATTAAAGAGGGCTTCAGGAGGATTTAACAGTTCAAGCACACTCATTTCATCCACTTCTCAGATCACAGAACGTGACAATCAAGGCCCCTAGAAGGGCATGAGACCTAAAGGACCAACAAAACAATCTGTTTAGGAAAAAAAAAAAAAGGAAAAGTGTAAGTACAGGAAATACAAAGAGGTGTACATTAAGCACAATATAACCACAGCACAGTAAATACCTTAGCTGTGGAGATATGCTGGGTTGTGACAATGTATCACTGAATATATTAATTTCAGCAAAAACTGGGACAAACTATACTAGGAGGATTGGAGGAAGGAATGATCATGGTGGGAGAAGGGGGAGACAGATAAAAAAGCTTGGTAAGAAAAGAATACAAAAACACTAATTCAAATTCAAAAAGATATATGCTCCCCCATGTTTATCGTAGCATCATTTATAATAGCCTAATTATGGAAGAAGCCCAAAGGTCTATCAAGTGCTTCTCTCTCCCCATACAGAATTAGATTAATAGAGGAATGGGAAAGAATTGGGTTTTGTTGTTGTTGTTGTTGTTGTTACTATAAGTCTGTAAAGTTAATTGAATACAAACTTTTCATTTGTCACTATCACAGAAATAAAAGTTAAATAATTTTGAAATATATATATATACACACACCATTGAATAATATACATTGTGTATATATATACATTGTGTATATAAATATAAATATATATATATATATAAAAGAACGAAATCTTGCCATTTGCAACAACATGGATGGACCTACAAGCTCTAGTGCTAAGTGAAGAAAGTCAGTCAGAGAAGGACAAATACCGTATGATTTCACTGATATGTGGAATTTAAGAAACAAAACAAAGGAACAAAGGAAAAAAGAGAGGGTTCCCTGGGTGGCTCAGTTGGTTAAGCATCTACCTTTGGCTCAGTTCATGATCCCAGGGTCCTGGAATCGAGTCCTGCATCGGGCTCCTTGCTCACGGGGAGCTGCTTCTCCCTCTGCCTGCTGCTCCCCCTGCTTGTGCTCACTCACTCTCTATCTCTGACAAATAAAATCTTAAAAGAGAGAGAGAGAGAAAAAAACTCAAAGAACCATAGAGGACAAACTGATGGTGACCAGAGGGGAGGTGGGTAGAGGAATAGGTGAAATAGGTCAAGGGGATTAAACTACACTTATTGTGATGAGCACTGAGTAATGTATAGAATTGTTGAATCACTATATGTACACCTGAAACTAATACAACACAGTATGTTAACTATACTGGAATTAAAATTTAAAAAATTTCAACCTGGTAAGAAGTCAAATTTATAAGTCAAGAATTTTACAAGTCAAGAAAAAGCTCTATAAATATGTTATTTAGAAAAGCAGATGTAGGGGCATTTGGGTAGCTGATGGCATTTTGATACAGATTGCATTGAATGTGTAGATTGCTTTTGGGACATTTTCAATATTTGCTCTTCCATTCCACGTTCATGGAACTTTTCCATTTCTTTGTGGTTTCTCAATTTCTTCCAAGGTTTCCTTTTTATAGTTTTCTGAGTACAGATCTTTTACCTCTTTGGTTATACTTATTCCTAGGTATCTTATGGGTTTTGGTGCAATTGTAAATGGGATAAATTCCTTGATTTCTCCTGCTGCTGTTCATTGTTGGTTTATAGAAATGAAACAGACTTCTGTGCATTGATTTTATATTCTGTGACTTTGCTGAATTCCTGAATGAGTTCTAGCAATTTTTGGTGGAACTTTCACATTTTCTACATAGAGTAACATGCCGTCTTGAAGAGTGAAAATTTCCTACTTCTTTGCTGATTTGGATGCCTTTTATTTCTTTTTGTTGTCTGACTGCTGAGGCTAGGACCACCAGTACTGTGTTGAACAACACTGCAGAGTGAACATCCTGTCATGTTCCTGACCTTAGGGAAAAGCTCTCCAGGTTTTCCCCATTAAGGATGATTTTCCTGTGGTCCTTTTATATTGGGTTTATGATATTGAGGTATGTTCCCTCTATCTGTACACTGTGAGAGTTTTTATCAAGAAAGGATAAAATGCTTTTTCTGCATCTATTGAGAGGATCCTTTCTTTTATTAATATCACATTGATTGATTTGTGGTTGTTGAACCACCTTATTGCCCAGGAATAAAACCCACTTGGTTGTGGTAATTAATACCTTTAACATACTGTTGGATCCTATTAGCTAGTATCTTGGTGAGAATTTTTACATCCATGTTCATCAGGGATATTGGTCTGTAATTCTCCTTTTTCGTGGGTTCTGAATCAAGGTAATGCTGGCCTCATAGAATGAATTTGGAAGTTTTCCTTCCATTTCAGTATTTTTGGAACAGTTTCAGAAGAATAGGTGTTAATTCTTCTTCAAATGTTTGGTAGAATTCCACTGGGAAGCCATGGGCCCTGGACTCTTGGTTTTGGGGAGATTTTTGATTACTGCTTCAATTCCTTTGCTGCTTATGGGTCTGTTCAGATTTTCTATTTCTCCCTGCTTCAGTTTTGGCAGTATATGTGCTTCTAGGACTCCATCCATTTCTTCCAGATTGCTTCATTTGTTGGCATATAATTACTTATAATATTCTCTTATAATTGTTTGTATTTCTTCGGTGTTGATTGTGATCTCTCCTCTTTCATTCATGATTTTATGTATTGTGTCCTTTCTGTTTTCTTTTTCATAAGCGTGGCTATGGGTTTATCAGTCTTGTTAATTCTTTCAAAGGACCAGCTCCTAGTTTCATTGATGTGTTCTACCATGGTTTGTTTTTTTTTTTTTTCTTCATTTCTATATAATTGATGTCTGCTCCAATCTTTATTATTTCTCTTAGTCTTCTGTGTTTAGGCTTTATTTGCTGTTTTCTCTCCAGCTCCTTTAGGTGTAAGGTTAAGTTGTGTATTTGAGATTTTTCTTATTTCTTGAGGAAGACCTGTATTGCTATATACTTCCCTCTTGGGACCACCTTTGCTGCATCCCAAAGTTCTGAACTGTCATGTTTTCATTTTCATTTTTTTCCATGAATTTTTAAAATTCTTCTTTAATCTCCTGGTTGACCCATTCATTCTTTAGTAGGGTGTTCTTTAACCTCCATGTATTTGTAGTCCTTCCAAATTTTTTCTTTTGGTTGACTTCAAGTTTTAAAACATTGTAGTCTGATAATATGCATGGTATGATCTCAATCTTTTTTACCAGTCGAGTCCTGATTTGTGATCCATATGTGGTCTATTCTGGAGAATGTTCTATGTGCACTTGGAAGGAATGTGTATTCTGCTACTTTAGGATGAAATGCTCTGAATATATCTGTTAAGGCCATCTGGTCCAGTGTGTCATTCAAAGCCCTTGTTTCCTTGTTGATCTTCTGCTTAGATCATATATTTATTGCTGTGAATAAGGTGTTAAAGTCTCCTACTATTAATGTATTATTATCAGTGTGTTTCTTTAGTTTTGTTATTAATTGGTTTACAGAATTGGCTGTTCCCAAGTTAGGACAAAAATGTTTACAATTGTTAGATCTTCTTGTTAGATAGACCCTTTTATTTTGCTATAGTTCCCTTCCTCATTTCTTATTACAAACTTTGGCTTAAAACCTAGTTTGTCTTATATAAGGATTGCTACTCCAGCTTTCTTGTGATGCCTATTAACATATTAAATCCTTCTCTATCCCCTCACTTTCAATCTGGAGGTGCCTTGGGGTCTAAAATGAGTCTCTTGTAAGAAGCACATCAATGGGTCTTGTTATTTTATCCATTCTGATACCCTGTGTCTTTTGATTGGGGCATATAGTCCATTTACATTCAGAGTAATTAGTGAAAGATATGGGTTTAGTGCCATTGTATTATTTGTAAAGTTGCTGCTCCTGTAGATTGTCTCTGTTCCTTTCTGGTCTTTGTTACTTTTGGGCTCTCCTCTCAGTCAAAGGATCCCCTTTAATATTTCTTGCAGGGCTGTTTTAGTGTTCACTAATTCCTTTAGTTTTTGTTTGTCTTGGAAACTCTTTCCCTCTCCTTCTATTCTGAATGGCAGCTTTGCTGGATAAAGTATTCTTGGCTCCATATTTTTCCTATTCAGCACGTTCAAGCTATCATACCAGTCCTTTCTGGCCTTCCAGGTCTCTCTGGACAGGTCTGGTGCCAACCTTATGTGTCTACCCTTGTAGGTTAAGGATCTCTCTCCCAAGCTGCTTTCAGAATTCTCTCCTTATCTTTGTAATTTGCAAGTTTCTCTATGATATGTCCTGATGTTGTCTTGTTTTTGTTGATTTTTAGGGGAGTTCTCTGTGCTTCCTGGACTTGAATGCCTGTTTCCTTCCACAGATTAGGGAAGTGCTCAGCTATAATTTGTTCAAATAAACCTTCTGCTCTTTTTTTCCTGTTCTTCTTCTGGGACTCCTGTGATATGGATATTGTTTTGCTTATGGAATCACTGAGTTTCCTAAGTCTACCTTCATGATCTGATAGTTTTCTTTTCAGCTTCTTTATTTTCCATAGTTTTATCTTCTGTATCACTCATTAGCTCTTCTGCTTCATTTATCTTCATTTTTATGGCCTTCACTTGGGACTGTATCTTGATTATAGCATTTTTAATTTCAGCTAGTTAGATACTAGTTCTTTTATCTCTACAGCACAGGATTCTCTAGTGTCTTCTATACTTTTTTCAACCCCATCTAGTATCCTTATAATCATTGTTTTAAATTCTAGTTCAGACATCTTACTTATAGCCATATTGATTAAATATCTGGCTGTGAGTACTACCTCCTATTCTTGCTTTTGAGGTGAATTTCTCCATCTCATCATTTTGTCTAGAAAAGAAAAAACAAGTAAACAAACCAGCAACAACATAACAAAACTAGATCCTGGGTGTTTTCAGTCTGCTTGTTAAAAGAAACTAGATCCCAAAATAAGAAAGAAAGAAAAAATATATGTATGTATGTGTATATATATATATATGTGTATATATATATATGTATACTGTATATATGTATACTATATGTATGTATATACTGTATATGCATTTTGTATGTATATTATATATGTATATAGTAAATGTATAAATGTATGTATATAGTATACATATATACACATATAGTATATATGTATATATAAATAGTGTAGTATAGTATATATATAGAATAGTATGCATACACATATGTATGTATATGTATATACTATATATATGTGTGTATGTATATGTATGCATATGTATGTATACATACATGTGTGTATATATGTGTGTGTGCTATATGTGTATACATATATGTATACTATATATGTATGTGTGCATATATAGTAAAATACATGTATTTTGCTATACATGTAGTAAATAGTATGTTTACTATATATGTAGTAAATAGTATTTATAGTAAAAAGTATGTATACTATATATATGTATGTATATATATAGTAAAATACAATATGTGTATATATATAGTAAAATACAGTAAAAAATGAAGAATATATGAAAATAAAAGTTAGAAAAGAATAAAAAAGAATTGAAAAAGTAAGAAAGTAAGTGAAAAAAATAATAAAGAAGGTTAGATCCTATTTTCCCCTAGGGCTGAAGCTTGTCAGCCCTCTATGATTGGTAAACTTGGTATGAGCAAGTTGTTTGTACTGGTCTTCTGGGGTAGGGGTCTGTTGTGATTCTCAGGTGCACTTGGCCTGGTGGAAATGTGCCACCAGGGTACAGGGAGGCCGGTCTTAGTGTAAGCCAGTCCAGATTCCACTAGGTGGCACTGTTTTGCTATCTGAAAGCTTTTAGCAGTGATGGGTGGGATGAATATGGGGATGCCCCACTCTCTAGCCCTGGTGCTGAAAATTTGCACACACACACACACACACACACACACCGGCCCCCAGCCCACTCTTCAGTGAGGCCTCACAGAAGAGCAATCAATCACTCTTGTCTCCTGGGTTTCCATTGGAACGCTGTGTTCACCCTGCCTGTGACTGAGCATTTTTATCTCAGGCACGTGAGTTTTAAAAATCCAAATTTTAGGGATTCCCAGGTGTGACCCGTGCTGTTCCTCCTGGGGAGGGTCTCACCATGCTTCTGCCTTTTGCTGGACCCACCCTGGGAAAGTGTTCCCATGATCATGAAGAGTTTGCAGTTTATGGCAACACAGAGTTGAAAGCTGGCACCTAAACTCACTGTTTTCAGCTGGCTTCCATGCTCCTATGCCTGGGAACAGGGCAGCACTTAGGCACCTCTCATTCTTCTTGTGATGCAGGGGATCCTCAGACCACAATGTCACACCTATGATTCTGCCCTGCTCACCACCTGAGCACCTTAAAGCCACGCAGTCCCCACTGTAACAGACTTCCTAAAGTTCCAATTTTAGGATCCACTGCTTATACTACTTCGTGGTAGCCTCCTCAAGCATGCTCCCTCCTTGCTGCTGTATCCTTCTACTGCTGTATCCACAGCTATATCACACGGGATTCAAGTCCCCGCATTTCCTACTTTCCAAAAGGCAGTTGCTTTTCTACTTGTAGACTTGCAGTGTTTGTTTTCTCAGAACTCTCATTGATTTATCAGGTGTTCAGAATGATTTGATAACTATCTAGCTGTATTCGAGGGACATGACAAACTTAGGGTCCCCCTACTCCTCTGCCATCTTCAGGAAAGTGTCTGTGAATTTTTAATCTTTTGCATTTTAGAGGATTTAGAGAAAAATGTAGTCTCCTTTTAAACCAAAATCCCCTATATCTTTATGCACTGTATTTCAGTAAAAACAACAGAAACCAGATAAGTTTCTTTCCAAGTATACTTTCATCTTCTACAGTGTCTGGGGGCTTTCCTTTCTAACCTCCTAGTGCTTAATATTCATTCCTATCTCCTCATTCCTCAGAATTCTGCTATATTGTCTGTATATTTTAGTATAATAATTTCTTATAAAATAGTGTGGAATAATATTGTTCTCTAAAAAGAATTTCTAAAGAATGTCAATATAAACCAACACTTGTCATTCAGAAAACATATGTGTGTAATAGAAAAAAATCATAAAAGGGAAAGTTTTTAGATATGAGAGACTACTCAACAGTAGAGACAAGTGAAGGCTTTTCTCTCCATGAAATGAGCTCTATCCATTTACTCTTCCTGCAGTTTTTCCAAGCTAAAGACCATGGAATCCCTTAATGGATTGGTTCAGAGTCACACGGGGGGCTAATCTCTTACCATATCATAATCATTCATGGAGAAATAACTGACCTTCTGTAAATGTCTCCTTTTTTTATGTTTATACTAGAGGAATATTAGAAAAAGTGGTTATTGATCACCAAAATACAACCCTAATCTTTCAGAGCTAATTGTGTGTATTTCTTTTTTCTCTTTTAGAAAAAAGTTCAACCTGTAGCAGTAAGTTGCTCAATTCTTTCTCAATTTTGGTGTATTTCAGTCTTTTGAAACATATAAGAACCATTCACATCCTAATTGTATTCTGGCTCTGAATGATCTGAGACACATGGTTCTCTATTTCCTTTGGTTTCGTATTACATAAAGTCCTCTGCATTCATTGAGAATATTTGAAAGACGAAATCCTGATGACTGAACAAAAGAATAGAAGCAAGAGAAATATCGCCAAAGGTTGTTTGTAGTAAGTTATTAATTGAAACTGAAAAACTTTACAAAATAATGAGAATGAAAAAAAGAAGAGAGACTTGAAAATAAGAAGAACAAGAGTGAAATAAGAAAACAAGAGCATAAGGAATAATGGGGAGATTGGTAGGAGAAGGAAGGGAAGAATGAAGGGGGGTAAACAGAAGGGGGAATGAATCACGAAAGACTATGGACTCAGGGAAACAAACTGAGGGTTTCAGAGGGGAGGGGAGTGGGGGATTGGGCTGGGCGGGTGATGGGTATTAAGGAGAGCACGTATTGCATGGAGCACTGGGTGTTATATGCAAACAATGAATCATGGAACACTACATCAAAAACTAATGATGTACTGTCTGGTGACTAACATAACATAATAAAAAGTTTTTTAAATAAAAAAATAAAAATAAAAAAGAATACAGCTGAAAAAGAAAAAGAAAAAACAAGAGCAGAAAATTTGTAAGTGAGATAGATTTTAACAGCCAAACAGTCTTCGAAAGCTGAAAGAAAAAAAAGACAAGGATGGTAATCTCTTTCCCAGTAGAGGCTGTAACACCACAGACTCTGTTGTGAGGGATTTGATGGTCCTAGGAGAAGAGTATTGTCAACACGGTCTACTTTCACCATGTTTTAGATGGAAGAGATTTTAAAATGTGTTTTATTTTTAAGTATCTGTAGTAACTCCCAATAACTTCCCTTTTTTAATTGATTTAAGTAGTAGAATGCTCTGAACGTTGTATAAAAGACCAACATTGTTGCAAAAGAATATTTAGACCACAAGTCTCCTCCCTTTCCTGACATGTAATTGATACATTTAGAAAGTAAAAACAGCTCTGACATGAAAGGGTAAATGCCCTGATAAGGCTGAAAATAGTTCCTAAACAACAAAAATTAACATTTCACACATTCCTGTATTTACAGACAGAAGATGGAAAGAAAATGATGATAGAAAAAATGGTTAGAAGCAAAGAAATATTTTTTTTTTAGTTCATTGTAAGGTGTTTCGTTTTGTTTTAAACTCAAGGCTAAAAAAGAAAAGTGAAAAACTAGAAAAAGCTACCCCCATCTCAGTACCCCACAGGGTCTACCAAACTGAATGCTCATAGAAACCTAAGCATTAGAACTATGCTTACATTAAAGTCAGAAGTGCTGCCCTCAGTATATGCTATTACCACTAAGTAACTCTGATGATGAGGCACTCCCTGAAGTTGAACATGTTTCCAAGGCAAAGACTAGATAAGAGGTGGGTAACTGATCTGGAAAACATAACCTTATTAATTCTTTCGGCTTACTTTTAGGCATATCTTCAGCATCTTTTAGTAAGTTTTTTTCATTCTCAAATGTGGTCTTCTAAAACCCTTCTAGGGAATTGCTTTAATTTTCTATTTTCACTTCTGTGTAGATTCAAATTAGATTTAGGTACTTTCACCTCTTTTGGTTACAGATAACCAGAATATCATTTAACTATTTACAAATATTTAGCAAATGAAAAGTCCATTCATAACAAGAATGAAGAGTAAATCAGGAAGGACTAAAACAAAATTCAGTACCACAGTGAATTCAAGCAAGAACTGGACAGGTATAATGGGGGGGAAATGCAATCAGGGAAAGCACATGGTTAGGGGCACCTGGATGCTGGGTAGATGGACATTATTCTTTAAACTATGTACAAACATATCTAAATTCTTATATATGCATGATATATTTCATAGTGAAGAATTTCCTTAATTCCAGAGACATAGGAAGATTAAATCAGCAATCTTGTTAGAATGATTATAGTGGCTTTTCATCTAAAACAATAAATGTATAACTATGTATGTGGGGCAATGAGAGTGGAGAGAAAAATAGAGAACAGAACAAGATGAGAACGAGATAAGAAGAGATGATAAAGGAAGTAAGATTAAATAAAAGTTACATAGTGATGTTTGAATAAAAGCAGGTAAACAGTGATGGTGTCCCTAGAAAGATAGGGATGGAGAGAAAGAAAGGGAAAGGATATGAATTAAGCACCTAATAAGAAAAGAGAACTTCAGTTATATTGTTTCCCTAAAATTCGATATAATTCTGTCATATGCCTCATTTTACAGACAAGAAAACATGCATATTGTGGTTAAATAACATATTCAAATCCATACAGCTATTAAGCAAAGCCAGGATTGAAATCTGATCAAGTTAACTTAAAATTCACACTCTTCTGCTTTTTCAACTTTCCCCTTCATCCACAGCCTGCAGTCCCATCCCTTTCACAAGTATATGCAACTACTCTGTGACCAATGCTTGTCCTTACCTATTCTTCTATCCCTAAATAACCTGTAACATTTATTTGTGTGTGTGTGTTTAATTTCATCAACTACACCTCATTCTTCTTCTTCTTTTTTTTTTTTTTGCATTTAATGCCTCTAAAGATCTATCCATGTTGCTATATATAATACATCCCACATGTTGCTTCTAGCTCTGTAAAGTGTTGCAGAGAAAGCATCTCTCACAATTCCATTCTCCTGGTAGTAGACACATCATGAGGTCCAATGCACTAATGTCACAAAAACACTGTCATTGGACGTCCTGACAAGTGATCCTTTGTGAACTTGAGTTAGAATTCCTTGAGCTCTATATTCAGCAAATGGATCTCTAGCTCGTACACCATATGCCAGATAATTTTCACAATTACTGTAAAATTGATACTCTCACCTGCCATCCATGACTGTCAACCCACATTCCTGCCAATACCTACCACACCACTTGCAAACTTTGCCATTCATATGGAGGAACGGTATATCAATGTTGCTTTAATTTGTACATTTCTGGTCCCAGTGGTAGCACTTCATCACATACTTGTTAATCATCTAGTTTTCCTTTTTGTGAGCTTTAATTCATGTTACTTATGCTTTTCTATCAAATTTTTTGTCTTTTTCTTATTGGTTTTCAGGTGCCATGCATACATCTCAATAATTTTGCAGATTTTAGATATAGCAAATGTCTTCTCCCAGTCTGTCATTTTCTCTGAAATCTGTTTATTATGTGTTTCATTGAACAAAAATCCTAAAATTTGATGCAATCAAATATATGTTTTTCACAATGTAGTTTGGTTTTTACCCAACCTCAACCTCATGAAGGTATTCTTCTACAATTACCTCCATTACTTTTGCATTACTTTCACCTTTCATATTTTTCTTTAATGCATCTACCAGTGCCCTTCCCATTGTACCATGCTGTATCCCCTCTCTGTCCCCTGCTAAAGAAACATCCTTCCATCATAACCAGGCTTTCTTTCATAAGAGAAGAGTTCAACAATTCCCAAAATGAAAGACAAACAAAGAAAAAACAAACAAAGTAACCAAAAAACAAACAAACAAACAAACCAATTCCCCAAATGTATCAACTCTTTAAGACAGGTTGAGAAGAAAGAATGAGTAGCTCTTCTTTCTCTGTGTTCCTAAAGCACCTCGTCCACAATTCTATTAGAGTACTTACTACACTGATGTAATAATTTATTAAGATGGCTGATTCTTTTTTGTAGGAATCTCTTCTCTCAAAAAAAAAAAGGAAAGAGATTGAATTACATGAAGACACTAGAGAGCAACAAACCTAGATTCGAGTTTCATCTTTACCGTTAAAGAAAATAAGGGAAATGGGACTATAATGTTACGAGGAAAAAAAGTCTAAAGACTCAGACCTACACTGAGATAATGGTGCCAGATTTATCAAAAAATAGTTTTTCAAAGCAAGACTAGATCCTGAATTGTTGGGGACAGCTCCTGGCTTCACTAATTATTAGCTGTGCGGCCTTGGGTAATTTCTAGGGGCAGAATCTTCATCATGGGGTTGCTGAAAATTAAATAATTTCAATCACATAAAGCTCTTGTATAAGTGCTTGGCACATGGTAATTTAATCAACTAAATGACATGATATTATTTGGTGCTTGAAGATAATTTAAGCTAAACAAAGTTCTTATAAAGCATGTTAGTAAATCACACCATACTCTCTTGCTTATGTTTTATTTTAGGCAGATATTCAGCAACCACAGGTAAGTTTTGCATCATTTTCAGAAGATCAAATTTAAGTTAGTGTTACCGGTGATTAACTTTTAATTGAAACCAAATGAAAAAAGAAAGAATAAATGGACAAACGTATTGTTATATCAAGAGAACTGATTTGTCTATTAAAAAAAAAAAGTAAATGTCCATACTAGGAGAGGAAAAAATATACCAACATGTTAAATGAAATGCAGTGGATTCAGGGAGGGAATCATTCACTGAATTAAAGGGCAGGGAAGGAAGAAGGAACTAAAGAGATGTATAAACTTTAGACACAGAACACTAAACGTCAGTAAAAGGATAGACAATTGAGGAGGAGGTGAATGCAAGAATAATCCATAGACCTATGTTCCTGCTACAACTTACAAAATAAAAGGTCATTGTAGCTGGCTTGGAAGCTAGATGTTAAAACAACACAAAGAGGTATTTTGCGTAAGCCTATGATAGTAGGTCAAACCGTTTTCCTTATTTATTTTTGTTCTTCAGGAACTGTTCAGAACATTTCCAGTAAGTTATTTTTCTGCAAGTACTATTTGGAAAAATATGTACATAAAGATCTTTTGATAAATAAGTCTGGCTATGGCCATAATCAACTTTGCAAATCTCAATGTTATTATTTCATTTTCTGTGTTCCCGTCATATTAGTGAGCCTTTTTTAGAGATTACTGACAATTTGCAGGAGAGCTTAAAAGCATTTATTATATGACTATCACAAAATACATAAAAATCCTTTTCAAAACAAAAAATAGAAGGGAGCTATAAAGAAGACAAGAGTTCAGTTTTGAAAGAAAATCAAGAGTGATAGATACTACTGTAACATCATGCCACCTTCCCAAAAGATTTGAATATTTCTTTGCCCTGGGTTAGAAAGATACAGTACACAAAGAGCTCTGTTGATTAAAATATCCAGGATTAATCAGATAGTAGAATGATCTTTCATTAAACACAAATAGTTTCAACTGTACTAATTCCCTTGACTAAAATTCCCTTGACTTTTCTTTTTGGAGGCACCCTCTGAAAATTGCATGTGACCATTTTGTTCTAACTCAAAACCTAGAGAAGTTTCTTTATTGGATGTATTTTCATATACTACACATTATTCATGTCTTTATTTTTCCCTCTGTTTTAAAGAACCTGCATCATCCATTAGTAAGTTCCTTTTGAAATCCTAAAATCCGTAGAATGTAAGCTAGCTTTACTCCCTATTGCTATTGTAGTGTCAATGGTCTAAAACCTCAGTGCTAATATTTCTCTGCACTTTCTCTTGCTGTGATACAGATAAATAATTGATGAAAGATTAAGAATCAAAAACTGATACATTATACTCATTAAGCAAAATATTCTTATCAAACCAGTCTTTGATACTGAATCCAATATGATATTCATAAGCATAAGTAAAGAGATGGGGCAAGTTAATAAAATTGTAATAAGAAGGGAAATTGAGAGGTGTATAACTTCTTGACTGGTTCAAAAATGGTATAAACCTAGTGCAATAGGCAATAATGTAAGAGCTTGATAGGCTCCAGAAAGACCATTTGCTTTGCTCTTCTACCAGAGTAAGGAGACCCCAACTCCAACCATCCAGGTCTTCCCTTAGAACACAACAGGGACACCAACAACACCAACTATGTAGAAATGATACAATTGATGCTATTGCAAGTTTGACCTACCAAAAATGTTTGTGTCATTTTTAAAGGTCAACAACTTTCCTATTGGCAAGTGGTAGAAGAACATGTACAGTTAATTCACCCAACAGAAAAGTCAAACTAAACATTTGGAGAATGTTTAAGCCTCAAAAGTCACTAAATGAATTCCAGTTTTAACTACTATGATATTTTTCTTAACATGCATTTCATAAGCGTAAACAAATTAAGATGCTATAGAAAAAAAGTTTTTTCATGTATATTTCTAAATTCAGTTACTTCTAGATTTAAAGATAAGTAACAAGTCTCCAAAATAATTAATTATGCATGTGTTTTAGCCCAAAATTCCAATTTGAGCATTACTAGGAATATAAAACAAAGGAATAAAAAAGAATTTCTGAAAATATATTTACAACTATCTAATTATGGCTACAATCTCAAATACAGTCCAGATAGTTGGCCATAGAAAAATTGTTTGTTAATATGGTAATATATAACATTATAATTGGAACTGACAATAGTTTTTTCACTGAATCAGGATTTGCTGAACCAATTGGTAAGTCTTTTTCTTTTCTGCAACTATTATATCTCTTAGTTCAAATAATAGTCTGGAATTTATGGCTATAGTTTATATTTTAACTTAGATATAATTAATATGCAACATGTATTAGTTTTAG
Organism: Ursus maritimus; assembly: GCF_017311325.1. Classification (NCBI taxonomy): domain Eukaryota; kingdom Metazoa; phylum Chordata; class Mammalia; order Carnivora; family Ursidae; genus Ursus; species Ursus maritimus. Next base: position 6,120,413 of record NW_024425564.1, read on the forward strand.
GTATACCATATAATGATTAGATATTTGTATACATTTCAAAATGATCACCACAATATGTATAGTTAACATTGATCAGCATAAATAGTGACAAATTTTTTTCTTGTGATGAAAACACTTAAGACCTACTTTCTTAGCGCTTTCAAATATACCATAGAGTATTAAATATTACTTTTAAATTTAAAATACTTTAAATAATTTTTTTGGAGAGAGAGAGAAAGAGAGTGGGGGGAAGGGGGAGAGGGAAAGAGAATTTTAAGCGGGCTCCACACCCACCATGGAGTCCAATGCAGGGCTCAATCTTACAATCCTGATATCACGACCTGAGCTGAAATCAAGAGTCAGATGCTCAACCAACCGAGCCACCCAGGGACCCCACAATAGAGTATTATTAACTGTAGTCACCGTTCTGTACATTACATCCCCATGACTTCCTTCTACAGTTAGAGGTTTGTACTTTTTAACAACTTTCACCCATTTTACCCTCTCCCCACTCCAACTGTCAACCACGGTATGTTCTCTGTACCCAAGAATTCAGGTTTTCGTTTGTCCAGGTTCCTCACATAAGTGAGATCACACATTATTTGTCTTTCTCTGACTTATTTCATTGAGCATAATGCCCTTAAAGTCCATCCATGTTGTTGCACATGCAAGATTTCCTTCTTTTTTATGGCTGAATAATATTCCACTGTGTGTGTGTGTGTGTGTGTGTGCGCGCGCGCGCACGTGTGCATGTGCGTGAGGACAAGCACGTGCATGCATGCACCACATTTTCTTTTTTTATCTGGAGCTCCCTTGCAAATTTATTTTTCAAAGTACTGGTGAAAGATAGGTCTTCTAGAACCTCCCAGGATGAATTTTTATTTAAATTCCAGTTAGTTAACATATAGTGTGATTTTAGTTTCAGGTGTACAATATACTGATTCAAACTCCTTAATCCCCATCACCTATTCACCCGTCACCCCACCCACCTGTCCTCTGGTAACCAACAGTTTGTTCTTTATAGTTAAGAATCTGTTTTTTGGTTTGCCTCTCTCTCTCTTTTTCCTTTGCTTGTTTGTTTCTTAAATGCCACATATGAGTGAAATCATATGGTATGTCTTTCTCTGACTTATTTCACTTAACATAATACTGTCTAGCTCAATCCATGTCCTTGCAAATGGCAAGATTTCATTCTTTTCAACGGCTGAGTAATATTCCATTATACATATATATCACATCTTCTTTATCCATTCATCAGTCAGTGGACACATGGGCTGTTTCCATAATATGACTATTGTTGATAATGCTGCTATAAACATCAGTGCTCATGTGTCCCTTTGAATTAATATTTTTGTATTTTTTGAGTAAATATCTATTAGTACAATTGCTGGCTCATAGGGTCAGTTTGACTTCATCCTCACCAATTTGGATGTCTTTTGTTTTGTACTATGCTAAATAACAGTGGTGAGAGCAGACATCCCTGTCCTGCTCCTGACTTTAAATTTTCGAGGAACCTCCATACTGTTTGCCAGAGTGATTGTACCAGTTGCATTCCCCCCAACAGTGCAAGAGAGTTCCCCTTTCCACATCCCCACCAACACCTGTTGTTGCATGTATTATTGATTTTAGCCATTCTAATAGGTGTGAGGTGATATTTCATCATAGTTTTTCTTTGTATTTCCCTGATGATGAGTGATGTTGAGTGTCTTTTCATGTGTCTGTTGGCCATCTGCATGTCTTCTTTGGGGAAATGTTCATGTATTTCGCTCATTTTTAAATTGGATTATTTATTTTGGGGGTGCTGAGCTTTCTAAGTTCTTTACATATTTTGGATATTAGCACTTTTTAAATATGTCATTTGCAAAAATCTTCTCCCATTCTGTAGGTTGCCTTTTAGTTTTGTTGATTGTTTCCTACACTGTGCAGAAATTTTTATTTTGATATAGTTCCAATCTCTTGCATCAGGAGACATAGCTAGAAGGAAGTTATTAAGGACAATGTCAAAGAGGTTACAGTCTGCCTTCTCTAGAATCTTTATGGGTTCATCGTGTCATTTTTTACTTATTTATGTGTTTGCTGTAAGAAAGTGGCCCAGTTTCCTTTTTTTGAATGCTGCTGTCCAGTTTTCCCAACACCATTCATTGAAGAGACTGTCTTTCTCATTGGATATTCTTTCCTTCTTTGTTGAAGATTGACAATACAGTTGTGGGGTTTTTTCTGGGTTTTCTACTCTGTTCTATTAATCTATGTGTCTATTTTTGTGCTAGTACCATACTGTTTTGATCACTACAGCTTTGTAATATAACTTGAAGCCTGGAAATGTGATGCCTCCAGCTTTGTTTTGTTGCTTTGGCTATTCATAGTCTTTTGTGACTCTATACAAATTTTAGTATTATTTATTTTAGTTCTACAAAAAATGTTGGTATTTTGATAGCAATTGCAGTAATTGTTTAGAATACTTTGGGTAGTATAGACATTTTAACAATATTTGTTTTTCCAATCCATAAACATGGAATGTCTTTCCCTTTCTTTCCATCATCTTTAATTTCTTTCATCAGTGTTTTGAACTTTTCAGAGTACAGGTCTTTCAACTCTTTGGTTAGGTTTATTCCTAGGCATCTTATCATTTTGGGTGCAATTGTAAATGGGATTGATTTTCCTTAACATCTCTTTCTGCTGCTTCAATATTGGTGTAGAGAAATGCAATAGATTTTTGTATGTCGATTTTGTATCCTGGAAATTTACATAATTTATCAGTTTTAGCAGTTTTTTGGTGGAGTCTTTCAGGTTTTCTGTAGGGAATATCATGTCATCTGCAAATAGTTAACAGTTTGACTTCTTCCTTGCCAATTTGGTTGTCTTTTATTTCATACTATGTTAAATAACAGTGATGAGAGCAGACATCCTTGTCTTGTTCCTGACGTTAAAGGAAAAGCTCTCAGTTTTTTCCCATTGAGAGTGATTTTCATTGTGGGTTTTTCATAGGATGGCCTTTATTATGTTGAGGTATGTTCCCTCTAAACCTACTTTGTTGAGGGTTTTTATCATGAATGAATGTTGTACTTTGTCAAATGCTTATTCTGCATCTATTGAAAGGATCTTATGGGTCTTATCCTTTCCTTCACTAATGTGGTTATCAGGTCAACTCATTTGCAAATATTGAACCACTCTTGCAACCTAAAAATAAATCCCATTTGAACATGGTAAGTGATTTTTTAATGTATTATTCATTCTGTTTGCTAGTATTTTTTTGAGAACTTTTACATCCATATTCATCAGGGTTAGTGGCCTATAGCTATCTTTTTTAGTGAAGTCTTTGTCTGGTTTTGGTTTCAGGGTAATGTTGGCCTCATTGAATGAATAAGAGTTTTCTTTCCTTTTCTTTTTTTTGGGGGTAACAGTTTGAGGAAAATAGATATTAATGCTTCTTTAAATGTTTGGCAGAATTTGCCTGTGAAACCTTCTAGACATCTGTTTATTGGGTGTTTTTTGATTAATGATTCAATTTTTTATAATAATTTTTTATTATGTTAGTCACCATACAGTATATCCTTAGTTTCTGATGTAGTGTTCCATGATTCATTATTTGTGTATAACACCCAGTGCACCATGCAATATATGCCCTCCTTAATACCCATCACCGGCCTATCCCATTCCCCCACCCCCCTCCCCTCTGAAGACCTCAGTTTGTTTCCCAGAGTCCACAGTCTCTCATAGTTCCCCCTTCTGTTTACCGCCCCCATCATTCTTCCCTTCCTTCTCCTACCGATTGCCCTGCTTTTTCTTATGTTCCATAAATGAGTGAAACCATATGATAATTGTCTTTCTCTGCTTGACTTATTTCACTTAGCATTATCTCCTCCAGTCCCGTCCATGTTGCTGCAAATGTTGGGTAATCGTTCTTTCTGATGGCTGAGTAATATTCCATTGTATATATGGACCACAGCTTCTTAATACAGTCATCTGTTGAAGGGCATCTCGGCTCCTTCCACAATTTAGCTATTGTGGACAATGCTGCTATGAACATTGGGGTGCATATGGCCCTTCTCTTCACTACATCTGTATCTTTGGGGTAAATACCCAGTAGTGCAATGGCTGGATCATAGGGTAGCTCAATTTTTAACTTTTTAAGGGACCTCCACACTGCCCTGATGGCTAATGATTTTGAACATTTTTTCATGTGTCTGTTAGCCATTTGTAAGTCTTCATTGGAAAAGTGTCTGTTCATATCTTCTGCCCATTTTCAGATTTGATTTTTGTTTCTTGTGTACTGAGTCTGAGAAGTTCTTCGTAGATCTTGGATACCAGTCTTTCATCTGTAGTATCATTTGCAAATATATTCTCCCATTCCGTGGGCTGCCTCTTAGTTTTTTTGACTGTTTCCTTGGCTGTGCAGAAGTTTTTTGCTGGTTTGTTCAAGTTTTCTATTTCTTCCTGCTTCAGTTTTGGTAGTTTATATATTTCTAGGAATTTATCCATTTCTTCTAGGTTATCCAAACGGCTGGCATATAGGTTTTCATAATATTCTTTTGTAATTGTTGGTATTTCTGTGGTATTAGTTGTCTCTTTCCTCTCTCATTTGTGATTTTACTTATTTGGGCCCTTTCTTTTTTCTTTTTGATAAGTATGGCTAGAGGTTTATCAATTTTATTGCTTTTTTCAAAGAACCAGCTCCTGGTTTCATTGATCTGTCTTATGGTGTTTTTGTTGTTCTTGTTTCTATGTCATTCATTTCTGCTTTGATCTTCATTGTTTCCTTTCTTCTGCTGGCTTTAGGCTTTGTTTATTTTTCTTTTCCAGCTCCTTTAGGTGTAAGGTTAGGTTGTGTATTTGAGATTTTTATGACTTCTTGAGTCATAAAGAGATAGGCCTGTATTGCTAAGTAATAATTCCCTCTTAGGACAGCTTTGGTGCATCCCAAAGGTTTTGGACTGTTGTGTTCTCATTTTCATTTTTCTCCTTGTATTCTTTTATGTCCTTTTTGATTTCCTGCTTGACCCATTCATTGTTTAGTAACATGTCATTTAACCTCCATCTGCTTTGGTCTTTCAAGATTTTTTCTTGCAGTTGAATTCTAAGTTCATAGCATTGAAGTCAGACTATATGTGTGGTATGATTTCAATACTTTTGTATTTGTTGAGTCCTATTTTGTGACCTAGTATGTGATCTATTCTGGAGAATGTTCCATATGCACTTGAAAAGAATGTGTTTTCTGTTGTTTCAAGATGTAACGTTTTGAATATATCTGTTAGAGCCATCTGTTCCAGTGTATCATTCAAAATCATTATTTCCTGGCTGCTTTTCTGTTTAGGTGATCTATTCATTGATGTAAGTGTGGTTTTAAAATCCCCTACTATTATTCTGTTTTTATCCATGTGTTGCTTTATGTTTATTATTAATTGTTTTATGTATTTGGGTGCTTCCAAGTTGGAGGCACCAATATTTACAATAATTAGATGTTCTTCTTGGCTTATCCCCTTTATTATTATATAATGCCCTTTTTCATCTTTTTGGGGGGCAGTCTTTGTTTTAAAATCTAATTTGTCAGATTTGTATTTCTAATCCAGCTTTCTTTTGACATCCATTTGCATGATAAATATTTATATACTTCCTGATATTCAATCTGCAGGTGTCATTAGGTCTAAAGTGAGTCTCTTGTATGCAGCACAAAGATGGTCTTTTTTGTTTTATCCATTCTGTCACTGTGTGTGTTTTAATTGGAGTGTTTAGTCCACTAACATTCTAAGTAATTATTGGTAGTTATGTATTTGTTGCCATTTTATTACTTGTTTTCTAGTAGTTTCTGAAGATTTTCTCTGATCCTTTCCTGTCTTTGTCACTTTTGATCTCACCTTTGCACTCAAAAAACCCTCTCTAATATTTCTTGCAGGGCTGGTTTAATGGTCATGATATCTGGTAGTGTTTATTTGCCTGGGAAACTCTTTGTTTTTTCTATCTGAATAATAGCCATGCTGGCTAGAGTATTCTAGGCTGTAAATTTTTCCTATTTATCACTTTGATATATTATATCACTCCCTTCTCACTTGCCAAGTTTCTGCTGAGAAATCTCCAGCTAGCCTCATGGGTTTTCCCTTGTAAGTTAAGGACTTCTTTTGTCTTGCTGCTTTCAAGCTTTTTTCTTTATCACTTTATTTTGCAAATTTAATTAAAGTATGTCCTGGAGTTGGCCCACTTTGTTGATTTTGATAGGAGTTCTCTGTGCCTCCTGAATATGGATGTCTGTTTCCTTCCCCAGATTAGGGAAATTTTCTGCTATTATTTTTTGAAATAAACTTTCTGCACCCTTTTCTCCCTTCTTCTTCTTCTTCAACTCCTAAAAAACAGATATTACATTTAATGGAGCCACTGAGCTCCCTAAATCTAATCTCATTTCGCATAATCCTTCTTTCTCTCCTCCATTCAGCTTCATTATTTTCCTATTTTGTCTTCTAAGTCACTAATACATTCTCCTGTTTCTTCCACCCTTCTGTGAATTGCATCATGCCTGTTTCCAGTCTCATTTATTGCATTATTCATCTCTGACTATTTTTTTTAACTCTTTTATCTCCATTGTATGGTCTCCTTGATGTCTTCTATTCTTTTCTCAAGCCCAGTGAATATCCTTCTGATTGTTGCTTTAAATTCTCCATCAAGTGTCTGACATATCTGTTTTGCTTATGTCTCTGGCCATGGCCTTATCTTATTCTTTTATTTGGGATAAATTCTCCTGTCTTGGCATTTTGTCTAAGTCCCTACCTTCTTCTGTGTGTTAGAAAAGCCACTTAACAGGTGCGCCTGGGTGGCTCGGTCGTTAAGCATCTGCCTTTGGCTCAGGTCATGATCCCAGGGTCCTGGGATCAAGCCCCACATCGGGCTTCCTGTTCAGTAGGAAGCCTGTTTCTCCCTCTCTCACTCCCCCGGCTTGTGTTCCCTCTCTCGCTGTGTCTATCTCTGTCAAATAAATAAAATCTTTAAATTAAAAAAAAAGCCACTTAACAGTCCTGCTACTGGGGCTCCTGGGTGGCTCAGTCATTAAGCGTCTGCCTTCAACTCAGGGCATGATCCCAGAGTCCTGGGATCGAGCCCCACATCAAGCTCCTTTGCTGGGAGCCTGCTTCTTCCTCTTCCACTCCCCCTGCTTGTGTTCCCTCTCTTGCTGGCTGTCTCACTGTCTGTCAAATAAATAAATAAAATCTTTAAAAAAAAAAAACAGTCCTGCTACTGAAAGTACTGGCCTTATGAAGAAGAGGTCATGTAGTGTCCAGGGCCTGGTGCTTCAGGAAATCTCTGGAGTGTGCTGTGTGAACTCTGCTGTTGTGTTTTGGCTGTTCTATCCTTCAGGGCAGCCACCTACGGAGGCTATCCTTGTCAGCTGTGGATAGCATTTGTTCCCTGGCCTGAATGTGGCAAGTTTAAACTAGGTGTGCTCTGGTGTGCTTATGAAATGAAACCTGACACCAACTCCACCAGAATTGAGTCCCTGTTGAACTCTCTGGTAGGAAGACATGGTGTGGGTGGGGGTTTGTGCTGGTCTTCTTGGGGAGGGGCCTGCCACACTGAGTCTGAGGCAAACTTGACTAACTCAGAAGGGCAGTCCACCAGAGTTCAGGTGTGTGGAACTTGATGTAAACAAGTTAGGCAGACAGCACTGATGCTTCTTCTCACAAGTGGCTCTCTGTCTATGCTGAGGGGGTGTAGAGGGAAATGGCACCAGCCAGCTCCTTTGTCCTTGGAAAGGTTTCTTGGTGACTGCTGCCTCTCAAAGAAGTGTTCCTGAAATAGTCAATAATCTCCCCTCTGTGTCCCCCACCCCACCTAGGGCATTTTTCAGAGCACTGTTTCCATGCTGTCTGTCCCCAGGTGGTTTGCCTGCCTTCTTTCCAGGAAGAGCACAGTAGTACCCTCTGGATCTATCCCAACCAAGCCCACTGACTTTTAAAACTCCAGACTTTAAACCTTGCTGGTTGCAAGAACTCATAAAATTCAGTCCCTCTTATTTTTCAAACCAAGGTCTTTGGGGGAAACATTCTCCTTATGTGCTCCCGTATGTGCTCCTCTCTTGCCCTTCTCCAGCCCACAGCTCCCTCCCTTCCACAGCATCCAGGATCTGTTTCTCCCCTAAACCATATCTCAGCACTTCCTACCTTCTTTGATGTGGCCTCTTCTCTCCCTTTAGTTGTGGAGTTTGTTCTATGAGTCTTTAGGTTGATTTCTCAGGATTAGTTAAGATGATTTGATAGTTATCTACTTGTGTTTAAGGGACAAGATGAGCCTAGGGTCCTCTCAATCTGCCACCACCTTCCTCTCCTGCCTACACTACACTACATTTTCTTTATCCACTCATCCATCTGTGGGCACTTAGGTTGCTTCCATATCTTGGCTATTATAAATAATGCTGCAATTAACATTCTTATCATTTTTTAAAAAATAGTTTCTGTAGACCCTGATATTTTTCAATTTCTCCCCCAGCTAATTAAAAGACAAAACAAAACAAAATCCCCTGATGAGTTTTTGAGCCGGAAAAATCAACTGATGAACAACAAAATAATTTTAAGTAGTAAAAAAGTCTATAGGGTTAGTCATGCATTCTTAGTCAAATAAATAGAGGGTAGCTGAGAAAGAAGATGAGGGAGAGAGTTGGAAATGAAAAAAAAATTGAGCAGGACTGAAAAAGGAAAGAAGCAGAGCTTTTGAGTCTTACAGGCTCTCAAGACACATGGGAGGCTAGGGGAAAAGAATCAATTCCTTTGTAAAAAGAATGAACACATTTATAATATTTATGTATATAAACTACATAAATCCTGAGCTATTCAAAGATTTGAATATGTAAAGAATGCACAAAAGAATGTGCTACTCTTTAATGTAGAATCCCAAGAAAAATTTCTCAGTTGGCAGGGATTTTATAGACCCACAGCAGATGAGTGAATAGACTATGGTCCATTTAGTCTAAAAAACTACAAACTAAGGTTCTCTCCAGTCCTAAAACTATATCTTACATGTCTCATAAAGGACCAGCTTGCTAGGACTCATAGCATCAAATTAACTAATGCAGAAGTATATGTGCTTTTTGAGTGTTATTTTTTGGACTCCCCAAGGGATATTTACAAATGAAATATGTTGTATACTTAATAGCTAAAATAATAATAGTAATAATAATAATAAATTGTTTGTTTTTATTTTAGCAAAAGCCCCACTGCTTCCTAGTAAGTACAATATCTTATTTATAATTCCACTGCTATAGTCTGTTGCTATATGCAAAGGACTATTATTAAGTTCTATTGTCATTGTTTTTCAGTAGAGGAAAAGCCAAGAATTTACTGGGTTATTGACAATTAAGGATTTATAGAAAGAATAGATATAGAAGCACACCATCATTCAATCAAGTTAGCTGACTTGCCAGCAACAAAGAAGAATGCCCTTAACTAGCAATAAAAATTAGTTGAAGCTGAGGGAAAAAAAGAAAAGAAAAACACAAGGAGGAGAGATAATTTTTAAAAAGCCTTAATCAATCTTCTAAATCATACACACAATATCCAAAAATTTAGTTAGAAGCCTGAACAATTAAAGAGATTAAAAGAACTATGCTATATTTCTTCTAAGGCATCAAAATTAAAAGAATATATCAATTGGAAATAATATTACAAATAGAATGGGAAGAGAATTCCTAAAAAGTAAAAGAAGAATTAGGTGGAGAAATGGAAACCACAAAGTGCAAACAAATCAAATTGACTATTTTATCTTAATGAAGAAGCAAGTAGAATTACTAGTGACCCCATTTGTACTAACAAAAGGAAGTGTATCAATAAGAAAAATTATTTTTTAAAAGTATTAGATCACATGAGCTTAGATTTTATGATAACTAAGGATAAACAATTAAAACTTTTCACATAGTCTAGACTAAACTTTAGGAGAGCCAACTACAAATGTTCCACTTTCCACTTCTAAACCTAGAAGACTGTCATAGCTATGAGAAATTGTGATCCGCTCTGGAAAAAAGAAACATTTCAGAACACTGGAGCAAGCTTAGGCCATTTGCCTAAAAGCATATCAGATTTATCGACAATGGGCACCATATATATGAAAAAATGGCTCAGGTATTTTTTGGTTCCAAGTCTTGCAGGGACAAAGAAGCATTCCCAAATTCATAGAAACAGAATGTCTTCCGGTGCCTCCTTCTTCTGATCACCATGTGGGGAAGAGTGAGAAATGCTTAATTTTAATCTTGTCCAAAGGCCTTATTTCAAATGATGCTTCTCAAACTAAACCATGACCAGGCTACTTGCACCATTTACCTGATGCTGAAAATTAATTGCAAGGTTTCATTTCTCATAGTTTCTTCACTTTTCCATTCAATACCTTTAAAAAAAATTTTTAGTATAGACGACATACAATGTTACATTATTTTCAGGTGTAAAACATAGTGGTTCAGCATCTCTATACATTATGCTATGCTCACTACAGTATAGCTACCATAAGAAGATTGAAGGAAAGAAACCTCTATATTTTTACCTGGAGAAATACAAAATACAGAAGAAGAGAAAAAAACATTATGCAATTATATAGTTCTTCACTTTTATTTAGTCTGCAGACAATGACACAGCAAAGCCCAGAAAAGGAGAGTAAGTCCCTACCTTTTGCTGACTCAGAGATTAGATTACCTTATAATATCATGTCTTGATACTACAGCAGTACAAAAGAAAAAAACCCATCTAAAAAAATTGAAGGAGATATTGCTTTGGAAATCATTTTGACAGTAGTGAAGTTGTAGATATGCCTATACATATAGATATGCCTATACATTTTTTTTTAAAGATTTTATTTATTTATTTGACAGAGATAGAGACAGCCAGTGAGAGAGGGAACACAAGCAGGGGGAGTGGGAGAGAAAGAAGCAGGCTCATAGCAGAAGAGCCTGATGTGGGGCTCGATCCCATAACTCCGGGATCACGCCCTGAGCCGAAGGCAGACGCCTAACCGCTGTGCCACCCAGGCGCCCCTGCCTGTACATTTTGACATTAGTGAAGTTGTAGATATGCCTATACATATGGCATGGCAATTCCACTACCAAGTATTCATCCTCTGAAATGATACTTGATGCTGCTGTCACATCCTGAAACTTTTTTGAGGATGGTGGTGAATCTGCAGTGAAATCAAGTTGCTTCTTGACTTTCTCCACTTAGGATGCATCCTTCTCTGATCTGCTAAATAACCACTTTTCCCAAGGTTTGTCATCTTCTCTCTTGTTCTTTTTACTTGTAAGCTTATGCATTAAAAAGAAAATCCCTCTAATGTTGTTTTAGAACAGTTACAGAAAGAGTTCAAGTAAGAACATGTGTTAATCCACCGTTTTTATTTTGCAGTTCCATACATTTTTCATTATGTATCAAACTCCTACATGTTTTTCTCTCTTATTGGTTTGTCCTCCCTATTGCACATCTGTCATTTCTTCTACCGCAGTCCAAATCAGCCTAATTTTCACAATTAAAGATTGAAATATTTGTAACATGGTAGTTAATAACCAAGAGGAAATTGGGATAGGGTAATTTTTGAAGTTTTATTTTTCTTTCCCTCTTATGTCCTAATATACTTGCCAGCCAAATTGTACTCTTGACCTTTCAGTGGCATGTGGGGGATAGAATTAATACAATATACATTTGAGATTAAATATTCTGTTCATGCTTAATATAATTGCCACCTTTGGATAACAAATCAGAGTACAGAGAATTAAGTGTAAAACTGTTAAACTCTGTATATCTGAGGCCAATTTTCAACTGATTAGATTGGGGATTGATCTGTACTGAATTTAGACTTAGAGGTGACTCATTAGGGGTAGTCCTGACAGTTGAATATCATTCTTCATAGGACCAAGGGGTTGATTACACTGATTAGACCTCTAGGGAGTCTCAACACTGTGGATGCTAAGAGTGTGGCCAAATCCAAGCAGTACTTATTTATTTATAGGAAACTCTATCCCCAATGTGGGGCTTGAACTCACAACCCTGAGATCAAGAGTTGCATGTTCTACCGATGTAGTCAGCCAGCAGTCTTTGGAAATGTAGCACACTGATGGACTGAAATTCTAATAATGTAGCGATTCCAAACTGATAGATTCTTAAAGGAGCTACTGTGACAATTTTACAAACCAAAAAATTCACATCTGTATTTATTTTAATGATGCTTAAAAGGTAAAGTTTTATTAGAGATAGCATCTGATCCTTTTAAAATTTATTTATTAAAAAAAGGGTAAAAATTCATATTCTTTGTAAAAGATCCTAACATAAAAATAAGTAAATGTAATTCTCTAAAGAGATGACTTATGTTATCTTGGTTCCCAAGTTTCGTTGATAAGTGGTCACTGATCTGTAAAGCATAAATTTTTCTTTGTATCCTTTTTTGATGAATTTCCATTTCCTGCTAAGTTACTTGGTTCTCAATTTTGGTGTCATCTAATCTGTTTGGTAAATCCCTAAACTTACAATTTTCACCAAGAGGCTCATATTCTGCTCAGTATTTTATTCTCAATGAATTCAGTCTCCTCAAAAGTTTCTTTTTTCCAAAAATAAAAGCCCATAGGAAAAAAAAGGAAAAGCAGAGTAAGTCCTGGGATTGATTAGAATGGCTCTTTGGTAGACAAAAAGAAGGAAAAGGGAAAGAATGAGGAAAATTTGTTTTTAATTCCAGTCCAAATAGCAAAGTTTAAATATTTGAACACTGGGGAGCAGACAATGGTATGCATCAGAAGAGAATGGGTGAGAGGGAAAAGAAAACAACTTTAATTGAACATTTTTAAGTGCCAAGCAAGTCAGATAAATGTATCTTTTAAAATCATAAGAATTCTGTGAGACCAGTACTAACTGGCAGAATTTACAGGTGAGGAAACAGGCTTACTGAAATCAAAGAACATGCTTAAAATCCTACAGCTGGGAAGCAAAGCCAGAATTAAGCCAACACTGGATGATTATATTTATATATTCATCACTTTAAATTACTTAAGGTGTTTCAAAAGTGTTTGTCTTTAATTTATATAAGTTGTTCATATGTTTATATATTAGCCTTTTGTAAGTTGCCTACTCACATGCTTATCATTCTTTCTCTAACTGGCTCCTTATCTGCTTCATGTTCTTTTATAACCATTCCTTCTGTCTTAGCTCAGGCTGGTGTAATGGACTACCATACTGGGTGGCTTAAACAAACATTTCTCATGGTTTTGCAGGCGAGAAGTCTGAGATAAGGGTTCTTGGTAAGGTTGGTCAGGTTCTTGGTAAGGGCCCACTTCTTGGTGTACAGACAGCCACCTTCTTGCTGTCTTTTTCCGTTCTCTGGGGTCTCTTCTTAAAGAACCCTAATCTCATCATGAGAACTCCACCCTGACAACTGTCCCTAAACCTAATTACCTCCCCACCTCCTAAAAACATCACATTGCAGGCTTAAGCTTCTACATATGAATTGTGGGTGGGAGGCACAGACATTCATTCAGCTCATAACACCTTCTATATTCTCATATTAATTCTTTGTGATTTTGAACTTTGAAACTCTCTTCTCCAAATCTGTTAAGTATGATGTTCTATGATGTTCTTGTTGAAAGGAAATATTTAATTTGCATATGCTCGACTATGGCAATTTTTCACATTATGGTTTGTACTTTGGGGGTTCAAAGAAATCCTTGCCTACATGCCGGGTCTTGAAGATGATCTGTCATTTTCTTCAGTACCCTGGCATTTTATTTTTTTTTAATAATAATTTTTTATTATGTTATGTTAGTCACCATACAGTACATCCTTAGCTTTTGATGCAATGTTCCATGATTCATTATTTGCGTATAACACCCAGTGCACCATGCAATACGTGCCCTCCTTAATACCCATCACTGTCCTATTCCAGTCCCTCACCACCCTCCCCTCTGAAGCCCTCAGTTTGTTTCCCAGAGTCCATAGTCTCTCATGGTTCATTCCCCCTTCTGTTTACCCCCCCCCCTTCATTCTTCCCTTCCTTCTCCTGCCGATCTTCCTGCTATTCCTTGTGTTTCATAAATGAGTGAAACCATATGATAATTGTCTTTCTCTGTACCATGGTATTTTAACTTTCACATTTAAGTTTTTAATTCATCTGCCCATGTTCTTTCCCACTATACCAGGCTGACTCCATAAAAACAGATATTCCCATTACAGCAGACTATTTTCTAAAAAGAGAGAGCACAACTTTCCTAAAGGGTGCTAACTCCTTAGAAAGACTGAGAGAAGACAACAATAAAAAAGGTTAGAGTGGCACTTTGTCCTTAATATCCTGTAGTGCCTCTAGTGAACTCTTCCGACATGAGTGCATTTACTGAGTAACATGACCAATTCCTTCACTAGACTTACTTAATCTTTAAGGTGGGGCACCTAGTATGATGCCGAAAATATGGTAGGCACTTACTGAACACTAGTTTTATAATCAGAAAAAGAAAATCTTCTCCCACTCCTTCAAGGCATAGAAAACGTAAAAGGTGAAGTTAAATGAGCATGGATTCAAATACCAGATCACCACTTATTTGGTCAGTGACTGCAAATAAGTAATTATCTTCTTTGCTTCAGAAATCACTGAAGAAGATTAACAAAAAAAATTTTTAAAAAGGAAGATCATGTATGAAAAAGTCAATGTTTGAAAAGATTTTGCTGTCTCAGATTATAGTGCCAAAGCAGCCAACTTCAAAGCTGGAACTTTAAAGAACCAGGACAATACATACATAAAAGACCATAAAAGTAGAGGTTCGGTGGTTTTGGTGCTTAGATATAAATCCAAATCCCACCATTGAAGAGATGTCTGATCTTAGGAAGATGCCTAAAAGATGTCTATCTCACCCCAGTTTTGTTACTGGTAAAATGAAGAGAACAATAGTAGCCACCTCATGGGACTTCTGTGGGGATTAAAATAGATTAACACTTGAACAATAGCTAGGCACATGTTAATCAATCAGTTATTACTAGCTATTATAAGTTTTTGGTATTCAAGAAAAAGTCACTTTAAAATTTTTTTATTCATTCATTTCTCTTTTATTACAGGTAGAGTTGGGAAAGCCAGTGGTAAGTTCCTTTTCCATGTCTCAATTCCAAAGTAATTTCGCTTTTTAGCTGTGGTGTGCTTTTGTTGAATCTACTTGCATCTATGCCCAATACTGCTAAAATTAATTTTATTCAATTTCCTTTTGCCTTTTCCCTCTCATACTCAAAACTTGCTAATTAGTAAGAAATTTTAATTTTAAAACTGTAACCAAACTGCAAAGCAATGTATGATTCCTTAATAGGCTTTAATAAATGCTAAGGAAGCTTTGGTACTCTAAGGAAATTGGAGATTGAAATAACTGAAAGAAGCATATTAGTGCAATCTACAAATTATAGTCTCTTATGTCTGTTTATAGTTTAGGAAATGCTCAGAGATCTACCCTTAAGCTCTTTCTACTTTCAATACAAGTGGTTTCTGGAGAAATAAGTGCATGAAGATTTTTTAATTTTTCTGGAAATTTTAATTCTCTGGCAAATTTGAAAATCTCATGTTTGTATTTCTTATTGTGTATTCACTTCCCATTAGTGAGGATTTTTAGAGTTTGCTGAAAAACTTAAATGTGATAACTAAGAGGATATATTCCTCAAAACAAACAAGAACCACTTTCCAAATAAAAAATAATGTAGACTGGAACCTATATAGAAAAGAGCCAACATTTGAGAAAAAAGAGAAAGAACACTTGAGAGGCCAGAAAGAAAAAATGAATATGAGTTGGTCAAAGATGAAAATAGGTAAGTAGGGAAAGTAACGGTTTCCCTTGCAATAAAGTCCTAGTCATAAGCTTCTCACGTAGCAGGGATATCACAGCAGGGCCACCACAGCAGGTGGGTGATGAGATGAGAATCTCACCAGTTTTCTCCAATCTTGACACCAAGTATGGCATACACCCCATAAAGAACATTTTGGCCAGGACTTAAAGCTGTAAAATAACAATTGCGGAAGTGTTTGTGCTGTTTGCATATCATTTTGTAAGATTCTTGTTGGAAGATTAAAAAGAGGAAAATGTGTTGGTCAATAATAAGTTAACAAATAATTGTTTATGCTTATATTTCAACAAAAGCTGCACCACCTATTGGTAAGTACATTATTTTATTTGTAACTCCACTACTCAATGACTATTACAGCCTATGAGCCTTCTACTAAATTTGAAGGTTTGCATTGTCAATGCGACAAAGTTAAGAATTTTACTGAGTTATTGATAATTACCTTGAAACCAAAATTCACTGATTTGTAGACAAGATAAGCTGAAAACATATACCACTGTATCAATTCAAGTTATGTTCTTGGGAAGAGGGATGAGAAAATATTCAAGAAATTTAAATAAAATGAGTAGAAGCTGGGTAAGGAAAACAGAGAAACAAAAGAAAGGGCTGAGAAAGGAGGAAGAAAAGTCATAAGAAAAATTATAAACCTTATACCTAGTTCCTCAACGTATATCAGAAGCCTAGATAATACAGGAAGTGAATAGAAGAATTGAACATCTCTATATTTCTCCCAAAATATCAAAATCGATAGGATATAATTGAAAAGGATACCATTTTTTAATGGAATGGAAAAAGAGTAGAAAATAAAAGTAGGTGGGGTAAGAAAATAGAAACAACGAAGTTAAATTCAAACTGACTTTAATCAACTTAGTGTGGGTAGAAAAAGCAAATAGGAGTACTACTCCCAACCTAGTTTATACAAACAAAATGGGTTGTACTAATAAGAGAAAGTAATTAAAATTTTGGCAAAAGATCACATGAACCTAGATTTTGTGATAAATAAGGAAGACACAGTTAAAAGTTATCAGATGTGCGAACTTTGGGAAAGCAGACTTCAAAATTGCACAGCATTAACATCCTTAACGATGTTAACAGCCCTGAAGTGATTCAACTTAAAAGAATACAAAATGAGCAAACAACTGTTGGCCGGAAACCTATCAGATTTGGTAGATAATGAGCAGAGCAGTATATACATCCTGGAAGTCAGTCAATACCTAGCTCCTATCTTAACTCAGAAAGAAAAAATATTCAGAAAGCTTTTCTAAATAAAAAGACCTCCCAAATCCTTAGAATTTAATCTTCCTCTGATCCCCATTGTGGAGCTGGAGTGAATGGGACAGGGAAGTGTGTGGGGCCTGATTAAGAAGGACATAATAGGTTATAGTGTAAGTCTTAGCTTTATAAAAATTATATAAAAACATAATTAGAGTTTTATTTTTAAAAATTCCCCCCAACTTTATTGAGAAATAATTGACAAATACAATTGTATATATTTAAAGTGTACAATATGATGATGTGATGTACATATACATTGTGAATGATTACCAAGACTGTAAATGATTACAAAGATCAAGATAATTAACATGTCCATCACCTCACAGTTAACTCCTTTTGTATGTGTGTGATAAGAATGCTTAAGATCTACCCTTACCAACTTTCAAAGTATTCAATATCATATCATTAACTGTAGTCACCACCATGTGGTACATTACATCCTCAGAACTTATTCTTATAACTGAAAGCTTATACCCTTTGACCTACATGTCCCCATTTTCCCCTCTCCCCAGTCCCAACAACCACCATTCTAGTCTTTATTTCTAAGAATAAGCTCTTTTTTTGTTTCTTTCAGATTTCACATATAAGTGATAAAATACAGCATTTGTCTTTCTCTGTGGGGCTGATTTCACTTAGCATAAGGCCCTCCAGATTCATCCATGTTGTCGTAAATAGCAGGATTTCCTTTCTTTTTACGGCTGAATAACATTCCATTGTATACATATACATTTTCTTTACCATTCATCTGTCAAAGGACATTTAGGTTGTTTCTGTATCTTGGCTATTGTGGATAATCCTACATTGGACATTGGAATGCAGACATTTCTTCAAGATTCTGGTTTCATTTCCTCCAGATATATACCCAAAAAGAGGGGGTTGCTGGATCACATGGTAGTTCTAGTTTCAATCTTTTGAGGAACTGCCATACTGTTTTCCGCAATGACTGTGTCAATTTACACTTCTTTTTTTTTTTTAAGATTTTATTTATTTATTCGACAGAGATAGAGACAGCCAGCGAGAGAGGGAACACAAGCGGGGGGGTGGGAGAGGAAGAAACAGGCTCATAGCGGAGGAGCCCGATGTGGGGCTTGATCCCATAATGCCGGGATCAGGCCCTGAGCCGAAGGCAGATGCTTAACCGCTGTGCCACCCAGGCGCCCCGCAATTTACACTTCTATCAACAGTGTATGAGTTCCCTTTTCTCTACATGGAAGCTTACAGAAAGAACATATGGAATTAGTTGACCAGCTTATAAGTGAACCAGACCTCAAAGAAAAGCATATGAGCTTCACCATGATGTCAGACAAGCAGAATATAAGCAATGTTTATTTAGTATACAAGGGACAGAATTAATGTAGAATATCATATTGAAGGAGGCCAAGAGTAGGAGAAAAAAATCCAGATAAGCTAAAAATTCCAGGAAGTGGTGAAGACTAGAAATATCACATCCAGACCTGAAGACCAAATAAGGGCAGTGACAGTGGAGGTGAGAAGGACTTGTTTTCAAAAGATTTAATGACTAGCTTAATCAACTTGGAAGATTGTTGAAACTGGAGGACATAAGTAGAGTACCATGTCTATATGGACTGACTAGGATTCTGGCTTTTAATACAGAATGGAGGAGCTCTAAGCTGTTCCTAAAAAGATTGAGTCAGTAATTTTCCCAAGAATCCTCAAATTTGGTATCTAGAATTTCAGTGTCATGGTTAAAATAAAAATTCCCTGCCACATGCACAGTATCTGTTTCCTTAATCCTAGCAGTGCAACCATCTACCCCTTTTCTGGTATGTCTATTAACTTCATGGTCCTCTCACATCATTCCCTGAGTGATAAAAATCCACTGTTTTCCTTTCCCCTGAAAGTCCAGTGGTCATCCTAAATGACTTTAGATGCAGGTGGATGACTCAGCCAATATTCCCAACTCTAAAGACAGACATCCACATTATCAAGGAACTTCAATCTCCACTTTGGACATCCTTTCATATAGCTACCTTTGGATATTCTCAATGTCCCTAAACATCACATTTCTGAGACACTAACCTTCTAGTTCTATCACTGGGTGGACCCACAGCACCAGTGTATGACTTTACTGATGTCTTCAGTTTCATGACCCCTATAATTTCTCCACTGTTGTTTAGCATTCTTGGGGCTTCAGTTCCTTTCTCCTCCAATTAAATTACATGATTAGTCCCTTTACAACTTATAGGAGAAAATCTTCAATACCCCTGACCCATTATTCTTACATCATAACAGATTGACAAAATCACCCCATGGATCAATTCAAACATCTCCTTCTGCACACTTACAAATGAATTGCAGTGTTCTGCTAGAAATTATCATATAACCATACACAGCAGTAACACAATTTAATTCATACATAGACCCTAACCTCAGATGAATACTAGAAGCTGTATCACAATTATTCCAGATTTCCCTAATCAACTTGCTCTCCCATTATCTACAGAAGCTTTCAAAAACAAAGTCATGCTAAAAAAATTAAAAAAAAAAAAAGCTATACCATTACCACACTCCTCAGTAAATTCTAGGCCTCATATTTCAGAGAAATTTTAAAAACATCAGATATTATCCCTCAGTTTCTGCCACCAAATAATCTGCACGTGAAATACATTCATTTCTCTCTTCCAATTACAAGGATAGAAATATTCTACTCGTCAAAAATCAATTCCTTCACTAGGTTCTATATTCCATGCCATTTTGCCCACTTAGAGGACCTGCTGGTCTGAAATGTCACCTTTCCATATCTTCAAATTCTCTCTTCTGTTGGATTCTACCCATTCATATTTAAACATGTCAACATCATCATATAAATTTTAAACCTTTCTATGACCTATCCACCTCCTCCAACCTAGTCATGCCCTTTCTCCTCTACATCATAGCTAAACTTCATGAGTTGTCCTTACTCCTTACCTCTCCTATTTCAACATTCACTTCTCTACCACCACCTGACTTCCATCTCCATTTACCACACAAAGCCAACGTGATCAATCCTTAGTAAGTCCATTTCATGTTTTTTATTCTTCATTTCACCTCTGAATAATCTGGTTTGGTATCCACTCCTTCTTTCTTAAAGCACTCTTTTTCCTCTGACACCACATTGGACTCTCCTTGTTTTCCCCCCAACTCTCTTGCCCTATAGCAGTCTCACTGTTACCCAGATCTTCTTCCTCTTTCTTAAATGCTTGTGTTCCTTAGAATTCTCTCATAAGACCTTTCACCTCCCAACATCTTCCACATCTGAAAGTCCAACTGTGCAATGTTCACTGCCATTATCTATTGCTCCAATGCAGTTCTACTCCAGGGCTGTAGTCCACATCGTTCTCTTTCATTCAGCATCTATTTAGGACTCATTAGGTAACAGGCACAGTGATAGTACCAAGTGAAACAGACATGACACCTGTCCTCATGGAACTTCTTACAATCTTATAGGGGATACAGTGAGCAAAGAAATAAAATAATAAGTATATAATCAGCATTATTATAACTGTGGTTATGTAATACAGCATGGTGCTAAGTCTGAGAATTATAGGGGAGGCCAAAGTTTATCTTATAAAACCTTACAAATCTCAATTTAACTTTTTTCTTCTACAATGTTAACCTCACCATAGTCAGCAATTTTGGAAATTCTTGAAAGTCTGCCAGAACCAATTAACTAAAACAACATATACCACACAACAAATAAAATTCTTTTTACAATAAAATAGCAGAGGACTCTATATGGAGAAGGAAAGGCCAGGTTTTGCAAAAAAAGTAGAAGGTCATGAACAAGATCCAAAGTTTAAATGCAATAATATCATACCATAAAGTATCTCATTTTCTCTTTCATTTGGATAGAAAAGTTACAACCCACAGGGCGCCTGGGTAGCGCAGTCGTTAAAGCGTCTGCCTTCCGCTCAGGGTGTGATCCCGGCGTTCCGGGATCGAGTCCCACATCGGGCTCCTCTGCTGGGAGCCTGCTTCTTCCTCTCTCACTCGCCTGCTCTGTACCCCTCTCTTGCTGGCTGTCTCTCTGTCACATAAATAAATAAAATCTTTAAAAAAAAAAAAATTACAACCCAGTTCTCCCACTCCCCCTGCTTGTGTTCCCTCTCTTGCTGGCTGTCTCTGTCAAATAAATAAATAAAATCTTAAAGAAAAAGAAAAAAGAAAAAAAGAAAAAAAGAAAAGTTACAACCCAGAAGAGCAATTAACATGACTCCAGAGAGTTCTTCTAAAATGAAGGAACATGAGATTTCCAAGATGCATCAACTCTTAAAATGACTTTTTATTCATAATGGTCTCATTTCTTCTGAAAATTCCTTGATTTCTCTTTACTGTTGCATCCTCTGGAAATTGCAAGAATAACATTTTTTTCTGATTTATAAATTTTCATTAAATTCTTTGTTATAGCTTTCTGTAAACAAGACAAAATTCATCTATTTATTTCCTTATGTGTCTGTTACAAAAGACCTGCACTACCCATCATTAGGTTCTTTTTTCAAATCCGCAGAGGGTGTGAACTACTTTTAATTACTACTGCCATTGTTCGTTTCAACTGAGAAAAACCTCAACAATCATATTTCATTATTCCTCACTGTCGTGATGACTAAATGATACAAAATAATTGTACATATTAAGATAAATGTTATTCTATTTGTAGTTTAAAATTTCTGCCAATACTAAACCAGAACCCAATATGATATTCATAAACATAGGCAAAGATTTACATCCAATAAGCAAGAGAGAAGGGAAATTAAATTATCTAATTTCTTGTAAGGGCCCCAAATGGTATAAATTCACTGCAACAAGAAAATATACATTGAAATGGTCTCCAGGAAGACAACTCACTTCTCTAAGTTAACAGAGTAAGTTTTTCTCTATGAACACAAGAGGAATACCAGCAAAAGAAATAATTAGAATCAAAGCAACATATTAGGAAAAAATGTTTAGGAGGACAGAGCAATACCATTGTAGTTCAACAAAGCACTCTTTGGTTCTGTACAAAATTTCCAATGTTTGGGAGAGGTTCCCACACCAACCAGCAAGTCTGTGAACACCAGCAGGGTGTCCTACAATTCAACTCAATTCTGACACTCTGCCCTGAGATAGCATCAGATTACACAGATAAAGGGTTCAGTCCCCCAAGACTGCCCCTACATCAGATGCCAGTCAAAAGTCCAGGTTGTTACCTGTACATCTGACAGAACTGCTACAGGGAGGTTTCCACAAACCCTTCCTTAGGTTCAATTAATTTGCTTGACAGGCTCAGAAAACTCAGGAAACCTGTTTACTCACCAGATTACTAGTTTACTACAAAGAGTATTAAAGGATTCAAAGCAAAAGGCAGATAGATAGATAAATAAATAGGGTGAAGTCACAAACAAAAGAGCATCTGTCCTCCTGGAGCTTGGAGCCCAGTATGGAGGTATGTGGAAGCATTCTGGTTTCTCAACCTGAAAAGCTCTCCAAAACCCCTCTGTTTGGGTTTTTATGAATGCTTCATTACAAAGACATGATTGACTAAATCATTAGCCACTGGTGATAGATTCAACCTCAACCCCTCCCCAGAAATCAAGGGGTGAGACTGAAACTTCCAACCTTCTATTCAAGGTTGGTTCCTCTGGCAACCAGCCCTTATCCTTAGGTGCTTTCCAAAAGACAGCTCATTAACATAAACCTAGTTATGCTGGAATGGGGTTTATTGTGACTAGCAAGACACCCATTTCATTTTTACAGCACTGAAGTGTTTTCAGGAACTGAGGACAAGAGAAATATTATAACAAATTCATAACAAATTTATAATTATACATAAAATAATAATAAATATTATAACAGAAGATGCTTCCATTGCTCTTATAGCTCAAGAGGGGTTTGGGGAGCCAAGAAACTGATGAGCTAGGAGCTGGGGATGAGGAACAAATAACATACGTATTTTTTTAAGATATAACTGACATGCAACATTAGATTAGTTTCAGGTGTACAAAGTAATGATTTGAGGGGCGCCTGGGTGGCTCAGTCGTTAAGCGTCTGCCTTCGGCTCAGGGTGTGATCCTGGCGTTCTGGGATCGAGTCCCATATCAGGTTCCTCCGCTGGGAGCCTGCTTCTTCCTCTCCCACTCCCCCTGCTTGGGTTCCCTCTCTCACTGGCTGTCTCTCTCTCTGTCAAATAAATAAATAAAATCTTAAAAAAAAAAAAAACCAAAGTAATGATTTGATATGTGTATATTTTGTGAAATGATCACCACAGTAAGTCTAGTTAACATCCATCACCAGAGATAGTTACAATTTTTTCCTTGTGATCCGAACTTCTGCAATCTACTCTCTTAGCAACTTGCAAATATGCGATAGAGTATTACTATCTTTTTAAAGATTTTTTAATTTTTATTTGAGAGAGAGCAAGCATGTGAGAGAGAGAACATGAACACAGACAGAGAGAAGCAGACTCCCTGCTGAACAGAGAGCCTGATGCAGGGCTCAATCCCCGGACCCTGAAATCATGATCTGAGCTGAAAGCAGATGCTTCCTGACTGAGCCACCCAGACACCCCATGATAGAGTATTAGTAATTTAAATACCAACTTAAGCTGCCATGTTGCACATTACATTCTCATGAAATATTTATTTTATAACTGGAAGTTTTTACCTTTTGATTTTCTTCATCCATTTTATCCATCCCCCATTCCCATCTCTGGCAACCACCAATCTGTTCTATGTATGGATGAGCTTGTTGTTTTGTTGTTATTTGCTTTTTTTTTAGATTCCATATATAAGTGAGTTCATACCATATTTGTCTTTCTCTGTCTGCCTTATTTCATTTAGCATAAGCCCTCAAGGTCCATCCCTGTTGTATATACAATTTCTTAATAAACCATAATATGATAAGCACATACTCAGTTTGTTATTGACTAAAGGTCAAAGAACATGTACAGTTAATTCACACTACAGAAAATTGAAAGAATAAATATTTGGGGAAATATTAAATCTTAGTACTTATTTACAAATGAAAGTATAACTATTCAGATTTATTACTTAATGAAATTGTATGAGAATTGATAAAAATTAATAATATTAGTAAAGAAACAAGTGTGCATGGGTATTCCCTGAGGAAAGTGAAATGAGTCTAAATAAATAAATTATATGCCTGAACTCATGATTTAAAAGTTTTTATTTCCCCCAAAAAAATAAGACAAAGGAATTAGTTTGCAGTAATATATTTATAACTAAGTTGCATAATATAATTAATACCTAGGAAGAGTCTAGAGACCTAAATGTGGTAAATAGCTTATTAATATACTAATGTAATTTGTTAAAATAATTTCCAACAAATTTTTCCCTAATTAATATTTTTTAAACTAACCAATAAGTTAATTTTCTATATTTAAGTTATTGAATCTACAAATCTAAATAAAATTCTGTAATTGATTCTTACAGTGGTAATTTATTCTCAATTTTTCATGAAGTCCCTAATCTTTCTAAGTACTTTTTATGCATTCAAGAAGCATTTGCCCATGAATTTGAGACCAAAACTTCATTGATTAATAAAAAGAATAAAAAGTAGGGGAAAAAAGTCATGGCCTAAATCACATATTCTTTTTCGAATAAGTGGATGGCAACTGACAAAGACCATAGGTAAGAAAAGTCAGAGTAAGAAATGAGAAAACTTTTATAAAAGGAGGAAAAGAGGAAAACAACAACAACAGCAACAGGCATTTGCCAGGCTTTGAAATCTTCACAAAGCACATGAGAGGTTAAAAAAGAATGAAGACCTATATAACATGTTTGTGTCTCAACAAATGTAATTACACAGATATATTCAATAAATGCATATCTAAACTATATAAAATCTGAACTGAAAGTTGATTTTTCAGAAATTCTGCAAAGAAATAGACAACTTTCAGGAAAGATGAGGGAGTAGGAGGATCCTAGACTTACCTTGTCTCATGGATACACCTAAGTTACACCCACATCAATATAAATAACCCAGCAAATGACCCAAAGACTGGAAGAACAGACTCTGCTGAATGTAAAGAAGAGGCCACATCAAAGAGACGAGGTCAGGGGCCAAACTGACTCATAGGACTGAGCCTGGGAGAGAGGGACACCACTGGAGTGGAGAGGAGAGAGGAAGACACCCCACACTAGGCACCCCAGACATGGGGGACCCACACTGGGAGATGAATCCCCATATTTGGCTTTGAAAACCAGGGGGCCTAACTTCACAAGTTCTTAAAATCCTTGGGACTTAACATCTAGAACTTTAAAAACCAGTGGGCTTGAGTCTGGGAAAGCCAGAGAGTGATAGGAAACTGAGTTCCTGCCTTAAAGAGACAACACAACAAATAGCCCTGCTGAGGTACAGCAGAGAAGCAGCAGTCTGAAAAATGCCTGGGCTATATGGAGGGTAGGTCTGTTTACTAATCTCAGAGTGTATGCTGGAGGGGCAGGGATATTTGGGACACTTCTCCAAGAACAAAATAGCTGGAAGGCTCCATTGCCGTCCCCTATCCCCCAGCCTAGATACATAGACACCTGTGGGAACCAGCACAGTCTGAACACTCTTCACCTCATTTGCTAACAGTGTGCACACCCCTGCACTCTTCAGCAGACACCACCTCTCCAGCCCCACCTCGGCCTCAGCAACTTTCCTGGAAAGCTGCAGGTCCCTTTGCACAATAGACCTGCATGGACCTTGCTGGTACTGCACACCCCACCTCTCCATTCTCCTGTGGATCCATTCTATCCAACACGCCTTTAGCCAGAGTCCATCCAAAGTGGTGTCACAAGTGTGGCAGTGTGCAAGCAGCCCCAGCAGAGGTCAGAACCACCCCAAAGTGACTCCTGCCCCAGGTATAAGGGAAGAAAACCACACACACCAGTTCTACTGCAGAGCCAGCAATGGGCTGCGGTGGACATATGATCTGATCTGACTGCAGGCCCCACCCGCCAATGAAAACTTCTCACAGGACAGCACAGAGAGAGCTCCCTGAAGTTTGGTGTAGCCATCACTCTGGAAAATGCCTGGTCTGATTCAATTCAAACCCAAGACAGTCCCAGACTGGCCAATTAACACAGGACCAAACTCTACCCACAGCAGGCAAAGAGACCCATTGCAGATGACTGGACTGAAGGCAAACATGGCTTAGCCACAAGAGTAGGGTGCAAACACTATACATAGGAGACAACCCAGAAGCATCAGGTTCTGAACAGGAGACAGTGCACTGCAGGGTACTACAGGACCTCTTCTTCCCAAGGCCACTACTTTTGGGAGCAGGAGATATAGCTAACTTTCCAAACACATAGAAACAGACACAGAGAATTAGACAAAATGCTATGAAAAATTATATGCCAACAAATTGGACAACCTAAAAGAAATGGATAAATTTTTAGGAACATACAACTTCTCAAAACTGAATCAAGAAGAAATAGAATATTTGAACAGACTAACTACCAGCAGTGAAATTGAATTAGTAATCAAAAAATTTCCAACAAACTGAAATCCAGGACCAGACAGCTTCATGGGTGAATTCTATCAATTTTTTTTAAAAGACTTATTTTTAAAAAGTCTATTTTTCTCAAATTATTCCAAAATACAGAGGAGGAAGGAAAGCTTCCACATTCATTCTATGAGGCCAGCATTACCCTGGCACCAAAACCAGATAAAGACACTACAAAAAAAGAGAACTACAGACCAATATCTCTGATGAACTTGGATACAAAGTCCTCAAAAAATATTAGCAAACCACATACAATGTATTAAAAAAGAAATTATTCTCCACAATCAGATGAGATTTATTCCTGGGATACAAAGTGGTTCAATATATACAAATCAATCAATATGGTACATCACATCAACAAGAGAAAGGATAAAAACTATATAATCTTTTCAATAAATGCAGAAAAAGCATTTGACAGAGTACAACATCCATTCATGATAAAAACCCTCAACAAAGTAGTTTTAGAAGGAATATACCTCAACATAATAAAAACCATATATGAAAAACCCACAGCTAACATCATGCTTAATGGGGAACAACTGAGAGCTTTTCCCGTAAGGTCAGGAACAAGACAAAGATGTCCACTCTCATGACTTTTATTCAACATAGTTCTGGAAATCCTAGCCAAAGCACTTAGACATGATAAAGGAATAAAAGGCATCCAAGTTGGTAAAGAAGTAAAATATTCACTATTTCCAGATGACATGATACTATATATATTTTTTAAAAAAACCTAAAGATTCCACCATAAAATTACTAGAACTGAAAAATAAATTCAATAAGGTCATGGGATGCTAAAATCAATATACAGAAATCTGTTGCATTTCTATACTACTAATGAAATTGTAGAAAAATAAATTAAGAAAACAGTTCCATTTACAATTACACCAAAAATAATAAAATGCCTAAGAATACATTTAACCAGGGAAGTGAAAGGCATGTAGTATCTGAGCATCTGAAAACTATAAAATATGGATGAAAGAAATTGAAGATGAGACAAAGAAATGGAAAAACATTCCATGCCCATGGATTGGCAAAACAAATATTGTGGTTTTTTTTAAAGATTTTATTTATTTATTTGACAGAGATAGAAACAGCCAGCGAGAGAGGGAACACAAGCAGGGGGAGTGGGAGAGGAAGAAGCAGGCTCACAGCGGAAGAGTCTGATGTGGGGCTCGATCCCAGAACGCCGGGATCACGCCCTGAGCCGAAGGCAGGCGCTTAACCGTTGAGCCACCCAGGCGCCCCAAAACAAATATTGTTAAAATGTGTGTGCTACCAGGGCCCCTGGATGGCTCAGTCATTCAGCGTCTGCCTTCAGCTCAGAGCCTGATCCCAGGGTCCTGGGATCGAGCCCACATCAGGCTCCATGCTCCGCTAGGAGCCTGCTTCTTTCTCTCCCGCTCCCCCTGCTTGTGTTCCCTCTCTCACTGGCTGTCTCTCTCTCTCTGTCAAATAAATAAATAAAATCTTAAAAAAAAAAGAACTTTAAAAAAATAAATGTCTGAACTACCCAAAGCAGTTTACCCTTTTAATGTAATCCCCAATGAAATCCCAACATTTTTCACAGAACTAGAACAAATAACCCCCAGATTTATATGGAACCACAAAAGACTTGAAAGCCGAAACAATTCTGAAAAAGAACAAAACTGGCAAACTCACTATCTCAGATTTGAAGATATATTACAAAGCTGTAGTAACCGAAACAGTATGACACTGGCACAAAAATAGACACATCAGTGAAACAAAATACACAGGCCAGAAATAAGGTCAATTAATGTTCAACAAAGCAGGAAAGAAAACTCAATGGGAAAAAGACATTCTCTTCAACAAATGGTGTTGGGAAAACTGGACAGCTACCTGTGAAGAATGAAACTGGACCACTCTCTTACACCATAAACAAAGATAAAATCAAAATGGACTAATGTGAGACCTGAGACCAAGAAAATACTAGATGAGAATACAGGCAGTAACTTCTCTGACATGGGCCACAGCAACATTTTTCTAGATATATTTCCTGAGGCAAGGGAAACAAAAGCAAAAATAAACTATTGGAACCACATCAAAATAAAAAGCTTCTGCACAACAGAGGAAACAATCAACAAAACTAAAAGCCAACTTACTGAATGGGAGAAAATATTTTCAAATGACGTATCTGATAAAGGGTTAGTATCCAAAAAACATAAAGTAATTTTACATCTCAACACCAAAAAAAACCCCCAAATAATCCAATTTAAAAAATGGACAGAAGGGGCTCCTGGGTGGCTCAGTCGTTAGGCGTCTGCCTTCGGCTCAGGGCGTGATCCCGGAGTCCTGGAATCGAGCCCCACATCAGGCTCCTCCACTGGGATCCTGCTTCTTCCTCTCCCACTCCCCCTGCCTATGTTCCCTCTCTCGCTGGCTGTCTCTCGCTCTGTCAAATAAATAAATAAAATCTTAAAAAAATGGACAGAAGATATGAATAGACATTTCTCCAAAGAAGACATCCAGATGGCCAACAGACACATGAAAAAATGCTCAACATCACTCATCATCAGGGAAATACAAATCAAAACCACACTGAGATACCACCTTACACCCTTCAGAATGGAAAAAAAACAAACAAAAAAAAAAAGAAAGAAAGAAAGAAAATTGCTCATGAAGATGTGGAGAAAAAAGAATCTTCATGCATTGTTTGGGAATGGAAACTGGTGCAGCCACTCTGGAAAACAGTATGGAAGTTACTCAAAAAACTAAAAATTGAATTACCATATCCTCCAGTAATTCCACTACTGAATATTTATCCAAAGAATATGAAAACACTAATCCAAAAGATATATGCAACCCTATATTTATTGCACCATTATTTATAATAGTCAATTTATGGAAGCAGTCCTAGTGTTCATTGATAAATGAATGGATAAAGAAGATGTGGTGTGTATATATGTGTAGACAGATATATAGATACATATATATATATATATATATATATATATATATATATATATATATATATAAACACATACAATGGAATATTACTCAGCCATAAAACAAATGAAACTTTGCCATTTGCAACATGGATGGAGCTAAAGGGCATAATGCCAAGTGAAATAAGTCAGAGAAAAACAAATACCATATGATTTCATTCATATGTGGAATTTTTAAAAAAAGGAGAAAAAAAGGCAATTAATAAACAAAGAAAAAAAGAAACAAACAAACAAAAAACAGGTTCCTAACTATAGAGAACAAACTGATGTTTACCATAAGGGAGGTGGCTAGGAGGATGGGTGAAATAGGTAGAGGGACTTAAGAGTACATTTATTTTGATGGGCACTGAGTAATATATAGAATTGTTGAAACACTCTATCGTACACCTGAAACTAATAAAACACTGTATGTTAACTATCCTGAAATTAAAAATGTAGAAAAAAAGAGGTAAAAGATAAAAAATAATTTTAAAACATTTCCTCAGTTGGAGGAACAGCATTAATATACAGACTTAACAAATCACTATGTTTTACACCTGAAACTAATGTAACATTGTGTGTCAACTGTGTTTCAATATAAACAAGCAAACAAACAAGTTCTTCACTTAGAAGGGGTGTTACACTGGGGATGTCACAGCAACTGAGTAACTACTAAGGTCCTGCTTTCTTTCTAACACCAGAACTGAGCATCTGACACACTTTCTAAGTGACCACTTTGTCAGGAACTACAGCATCAAAGTAATTGATACAGAAGTTCTTTGGGAAACAAACTGAGGGCTTCGGAGGGGAGGGGGAGGGGGGAATGGGATAGGCTGGTGATGGGTATTAAGGAGGGCACGTATTGCATGGTGCACTGGCTGTTATACACAAGTAATGAATCATGGAACTTTACATCAAAAACTAAGGATGTACTGTATGGTGATTAACGTAAAAAATTATTATTAAAAAAATAATAAAAAAAATAAAGAATAAAAAAAGAAGTTCTTATGCTTATATTTTTTGATTAAAAGATTATCTTGTGTAAGACTAATAGGGGGAAATATGTTGTACCCATAATTGCCTAACAAAACTTTCATTTCTTGTATTTCAGCAAGAGCTACACCACTTCCCAGTAAGTAACACTAGGATATTTATAATTATGTTATATATTGGATTATTACAGTGTACATGAGACTATTATTAGCTTTGCTGGTTGTCATTTTCCGTAGGGGATAAATTAATAATTTTACTAAATTTCTGGAAATTAAACACCTAATTGTAGAAAGAATAACCTACAAAGTGGGGTGCCTGGGTGGCTCAGTCGTTAAGCATCTGCCTTCGGCTCAGGGCGTGATCTCAGAGTCCTGGGATAGAGCCCCACATTGGGCTCCCTGCTCCGCTGGGAGCCTGCTTCTTCCTCTCCCACTCCCCCTGCTTGTGTTCCCTCTCTCGCTGGCTGTCTTTCTCTCTGTCAAATAAATAAATAAAATCTTTTAAAAAAAAGAATAACCTACAAAGGATATTATCAATCCTAATCAAATAAGTTAGTAGTAACACATAGTAATATTTTACTCAGGGGAAAAACACATACTAAAGTTTTAAGTTAAGTGAATTAAAGCGTAACAAGGAAAATAGAAAAGTAAAAGGGTATAAAATGAGGGAAGAAGTTTTTAAATAACAAGCAAAGCTAATACTCGGTACCTGGAGGTGCTACTGGAGAATGTCACCAGCTATTCATGCATGTGTCTCTATTGACTCATAGCTGCCAGTCTCAGGTGTTTACTCAAAGCTGGTCACAGTAACTTTCCCTCATCCACTTGCACTCCCATTCTCCAAAGAAACTATTGAAACTTACTCATGATGCAAATGAAAGTAAAATTCCTTCACACCTCTCACTCTCCACAGAGGCTATGCATCATATTGGAAAGATTAAAAAAAAAAAGTCACACATAATCCTCAGGTTTCTGCCACCAAATAACAAGTATTCCTAAGAGAAATCATACACCCAGTTCCAAACCACCTCAATAAAGCAAATATTGCAACAAAACAAGTCAAATGAATTTTTTGGTTTCTCCGTGCATGTAAAAGTTATGTTTACACTATAGTCTATTATATGTGCGATAGCATTATGTCTAAAATATACACATAACCTAATTTTAAAAATACTTTATTGCTTAAAAAAAAAATCCTAACCACCATCTGTGCTTTCAGCAAGATACAATCTTTTTGCTGGTAGAGGACCTTGCCTCAATGTTGATGGCTGCTGACCGGTTATAGAGTTGTGGTTGCTGAAGTTTGAGGTGGTTGTAGCAACTCCTTAAAATAGACAGCATTGAAGTCTGAAGCATCAATTGACTCCTCCTTTCACGAATGATTTCTCTGTAGCACGCAATGCCGTTCAATAGCATTTTACCCACAGTAAAACTTCCTTCAGAATTGAAGTCAATCTTCTCAACCCCTGCCACTGCTTTAAAATCATCTAAGTTTATGTAATATTCTAAATCCTTTTTTTGTCATTTCAACAGTTTTCACAGCATCTTCACCAGGAAGATCCATCTCAAGAAACCACTTTCTTTGCTCATCCATAAGAAATAACTCATGTACTAAAGTTTTATCATAAGATTGCAGCAATTCAGTCATATCCTCAGGCTCCACTTCTAATTTTAGTTCTCTTACTATTTCCACCATATCTGCTGGTACCTCCTCCACTGGCACCTTGAATCTCAATGTGTACAAAACACAGTATCTGTGAAGTGTACTAAAGTAAAGCGCAATAAAATGAGGTGTGCCTGTAATCTGTAGGTGAAAGCCTTCCATTAATCTTCCCTTTTTCTACAATGATAGTCATGTCTCTTCTATTAAGATCAACTCCTCCCCCCAGGATCTGGATTCCATGACTTCTTATCAATTCTGGGAGCTCTCTCCATCATTCATCCCACTCTGTTGAATCTTAATTCTGCCCCTCTTTATTATATCCTACCCATTAGTATCATATGTCCATATTACTTTTGTACATTTAAAATCCTCTGGTGATGCCACCATGGCATCCATCATGTAGTAAGTTGGACTGTGTACTTAAATCTACAACTATCATGGGGTACCTGGGTGGCTCAGTCAGTTAAGTGTCCGACTCTTGGTTTCAGCTCAGGTCATGATCTTGAGGTCATGGGATTGAGCCCCCCATTGGGCTCCATACTCAGCATGGAGTCTACTTATTTCTCTTCCTCTGCTCCTCCTCCTGCTCTCTCTCTCTCTCTCAAATAAATAAATAAATAAATAAATAAATAAAACTTTAAAAAAATAAATCTACTACTATCACTTTAAAATATGTAGTGTTGGGACCCCTGGGTGGCTCAGTTGGTTAAGCATCTGCCTTCAGCTTGGGTCATGATCCCAGGGTCCTGGGATCAAGTCCCACATTGGGCTCCTTGCTCAGCAGGGAGCCTGCTTCTCCCTCTGCCTGCCACTCTCCCTGCTTATGCTCTCTCTGTCTCTGTCTCTCTCTCAGACAAATACATAAAATATTCAAAAAATATGTAGTGTTGTTTGGAGATCATAAGTGTTGTCACTCATTAAAAAAAAAAGCTTGTGGATGAAGCAATAGTCCATTCCCTATTTTTTTCACTTATCACTTTATTTTTATGACCTATTTATATCACTTTATAATCACCTTGTTAGTTGCTTGAAACTGTATTTCCAAAAATGTATCCTTGGATTCATTAGTTGCTTCTAAGTACTGCATACTATTCACTGCCCAGTATACACCAGCCACAACGTATTTTTTCACTCCCTTCACAACACCTGGCATGGTCACTACAACTCTCAGCTCAAATCAATGATCTAGTGTATGTTCTCTTTAGATATTGTAAGTTATTTCTCTAGAAGTTATAACTGGGAGTAGTACGACTGATGAGATGTACAGATACTTAATTTCATTCCTAGATTGCTTTCCAGAACTAGAGTAACAATCTACACCCTCACCAGTTGTCAGGGGAATGTTCCCTTCACCTCACATCCTGTACAGCACTTTGTTTTATCTCTCATCCTAATTTTGCCCATTCTGGTTGGTACAACAAAGCTCTTTGTTGTTATTTTAATTTGCTTTTTGGTGTCTACTGGTGAGTTCATGTATATAACCTTTCAGGCTTTACTTTTCTAAGTTCCCTATTCATACCCTCTGCCCATTTTTTTTTTTTCAATTCAGGTTCCCATCTCTTATTACTTCACAGGCATTTCTTCTATATTGTGGATATTAATCTTTCATGACTTTTATACTTTGAAAATACCTTTTCTCAATTTGCTGTATGTCTGTGAACTTTGTCTATCGTCTTCTTGGTTAAAAAGAAACACAATTTCACTGTAATCAAATACACTTGTTTCTCACATTCTGTGTTTTGCGGATTCTAAGGAGACCTTCCCTTGACACAAGACCATTGGAGGTGTTTTCCAGCATTTTATTTTATTTTATAAGATCTAAAGTTTTGTCTTC
This sequence comes from Ursus maritimus, assembly GCF_017311325.1. NCBI lineage: Eukaryota > Metazoa > Chordata > Mammalia > Carnivora > Ursidae > Ursus > Ursus maritimus. The sequence continues at coordinate 6,154,397 of NW_024425564.1, forward strand.
ACATTAAGATTTTAACATACCTGTTAATGCTCTTCTACACAGTTCTGGCCCCTAAAGACAAACCTCCCAGCACACCAAGCTATCTTCCATTAAAGGAGATCTTAATAGTTTCTAAAGAGTTTTGATACCTTATTGATTGAGTGCTCCTTTAGTCTGAATGTCCACCACATTGATGAAACTATTTGTTAATGTGCCTGAATCCTTTACTTAACTGTGAAGTCTGCAAGTACAGGCACAGTGTTCCTCTGTTCATTTCTTCATCCCCAGTATATATTATACTACCACATAAAACATGGCAGACCCTTAAGCATTTGTTTTATAAAAGGAAGAAAATTATACTCTTTTCATTTGTCTATAAATATCAGAAAGAGATAGAATAATGTGGAATCAAACCTGGATTCCCAGAACAGATCTGCCACCTTCTTGGTATGTGATTAAAGACAGGTTAACAATCCTCTCTAGTTTGAAAGAATGCCAGAAAGCAGAAAAGAACAGAACAGAAAGAAGGTGAGAGATAAATTAAAAATCATGTGCATGTATTGCATGGTGCACTGGGTGTTATACACAACTAATGAATCATCGAGCCTTACATCGAAAACCGGGGATGTACTGTATGGTGACTAACATAATATAATAAAAAATCATTATAAAAAAAAAATCATGTGCATGATCCCAGGGTCATGAGATTGAGACCCACATTGCACTCTGACCTGGGTGTGGAATCTGCTTAAGATTCTCTCTCAAAAAAAAAAAAAAAAAGATTCTCTCTCTCCCTCTGCCCTTCCCCCCCCCACTGGCTTTCTCTGTCTCTTTCAAAAAAGAAATAAATAAAAGAATAAACCATGTACAGAAAAAGTGTCAGAGAAGTAAAATTCAAGAAGGAGGTTTGAAGGTCGAGGATTAAAGTGTCAAAGAAGTAAACATGGAGCTGGAGAGAAGAGTGGGGATAAAATAACAATGTTAGAGGTAAGGGTTTTGGAGCCAGGCTGCTAGGGTTCAAATCCAATTAAGAGCTGGAGAGCTTTAGACAATTTACTTCATCAGTGAAACGCAGACAATAGTGATCACTATATAAGCTTACACTGAAAACGGAAGTCAAAATATCAGATCCCAAGTATAAAGAACTTCATTACGACAATGAGAAGCCCTGGGTCCTGGGGGGTAATAAAGCAACTTAAAATGATACAGGAGATAGTAAATGCCATTTGGAGAGAAGCATCTGGGATGTTATTGAGACAGGATAGTATATACTTCATGAAAGTCAGGCAATGTCTTTCTCTAAGTCTGTATCAGGGAGAGAATCATTCACCAAAATTTTGTAAACTGAATGTCCTCAAGTTTGCTCTCAGTGTCATTTCCTCTGATTCTGTGTTGGGTTTAAAGACTAGTATCAGGAAGGAGGCGTTGGTGTCAGAAGGAAAGAAGTCTGGAGAAGGGTATAAGGCCCATTATGAAGGCTTCATAAGTCATAGTAGGAGTTTCAGTCTTGGAAGAAGTTTTCAAAGAATACATGAACAGAATTGCATTTTAGAAAAATGAGTCTGAAAACAATGTGATAACAGGGCTCAGAGGGCAGCCACTTCTATGATTAGATGATCACTTCACTTTGAAAGCTGCTCTCATGGACAATTAAGTGGGGTCTGACATGGAACCAGGTTTCATGTTTGAGATGGGAAAGGGGTGGAATTAAAGTGGAATATCCTGGCAAGCATAAGCCAAAGACACTAACGAGTTCAGCAGAGGGATGTAAAATCTCCCTTAGGAAGACTGTCATAAAAAACCATTTTCAAAGTGCCAGGGGAAAAAAAACACCTAATTTTTATACTTTTTAACTATATGTTATGAACAGCTGGAGCACCTAAAAGAAAGTTGTTTTTAGATTATAAATTCTAATTTTCTCTGCAAAGAAAAGCACTGATTAATAGAATGAATATAGACTTAAAAACATGTAATTATCCTATAGATATCTATAATAGCCTGATAATAATAAACAGGGCAGATTTCCCATTTAAATGTATTTTATGCAAAAAAAAAAAAAAAGGAAAAGATGAAGGAGTGAGAAGACAAATGGAAGAAGAAAACTTTAAGTTATGCTTCCATGTAGGAGAGCCTGAATTTCAACTCCCTTTTGAAGAGTGCTGAGCAAACTCAGCTTTGCTCTATGAAGTAACCTGGGGTCTGATTTCAGAATGGAAGCATAGCTACCTGTGCATAGGCATTTCTAAACTAAGAGATCAGGATATTATCATCTTCATGTCTTTGAAATACTGCTAATTTTCCTATTTGTATTTCCACTCAACTGAATAGTAAACTGGAGGTACAAAAATATGCATTTATGGATTCAATGAAACTATTTTCATTTGAATTTTAATTTTTCCTTAAATAGAAGTGAAACATTTCTGTGCACACCCTAAAGCTTAAGCCTGACGCCTCTGGTTAGAAGCTCCTAAAGACAGAGAGTCTCTCACTCAGAGCTAGATCCTGTGTGTTGGGTACAGTGCCTGGAACACAATGGATGGTTGACAAATGTTTCTTGAATGAACACTGAGAGAATGAAGGAAAGAAGGAACAGAAGATTATCAATATTAATAATCTTCAATATGTGCCAAAGAGACCTCAAATAGGGGTGTTTTTCTGTTGGGAGAATCAGTGTTACTCATTGGCTCCCTTGATGTTTTTTCCTCAAAGTACATTTTGGTCTTCTATACTATCTAAAGGCTGCCATTTCCAGCCTTTGGAAAACTCTTCAAATTGCTCTGAAATATGTAGATTACTGATAATTTTTAGAAAGCACATATTCCTCGTTAATAGAAAAATACATATATTCATTGTGGTGTATAACATACCAGGGAAAATGTGTTAAGCCTATTTGTAAGCAATGTATTGATTTTCCACTCTGTAATACATGTACCGAATGATGATGATGATGATGATGATGATGATGATGATGATGATAGTAATAATAAAATAATGCAAGTGGATCCCCAGGCTAAGACAGATAGCAGGAGCAGATTACATGAGGAAATCTGAGGGAATTAAATGATGGTAAGAAAGTTCAAATGCTGAAAAATTCTACTTCATAAATAGTTCAACTACAAATGAAGTAGTTAAATGGCTAAAATATATGAAAAACATGTAGAATAAGTGCTATTTTCTGTCTTTCCTCCAAACCCATCAAAATTGCCAGATTGCTTTAGAAATACAAATAGGATTGATTTGGTGCTCTGTAAATGTCCCATTTTAAAAAATTCTTTCTGGAAAAAATATGGTAGGAAACTGTATATTATGTCAAAAAAAATCCTATTTTTCTTGGTTTTGTTTTTTAGGATCAACTCCAGTACTCACAAGTAAGTTCCTTTATATCTCTTATTTCTAGTATATGTCAATCTCCTATAGAATCCAGGGAACTCTTCACAAAATGCCTGTTTCAATTCAGGCTCTCTATTTCAACTCAGTCTCACATATCTGTCTCCTTTCAATTCTTCTTTTTTATCCAGAAGTCCACAGTTCATTGAGAAATTTTTACAAAGTGAAATGTTTAAATCACTAACTGAAACAAGAAATAACAGAACCATTTCCTAATATTTAATATGGTTTATATGTATGTTTAAAAAAGAACAGAGGCAAAAAATTAACTTAAAAAGAAGATAACTGAAAGAAATTCATTGATGAATTTAAGGAAATTTGGTTTAAAGTAAGACAACGGTTACAATCCTTCAGGAGTTTTAATTTCCAACAAGATGGTGAGTGACAAAAGGTGGTTGTTGAGGAGGAGTGATAGACCCCTGCCCAACCCTCTTAAGTTCTATCTGTGCCAGGACTAAAACCTCCATGCACATGTCATAGATGATTTGGTGGCCCTGGGATCCAGACCACTGATGTTCTTGGGAAAAGATTATCAACATTAAATATATACCATGTACAAAAAGAAAACTTTAAAATGAAACTTTAGGAAAGTCTGTAGTAATGACTAATAATTTCCCTTTCAATTGTCTTAGTGTAAAAATACCTTGGTCTCAAGCAATGTTAAGAGACTAGTATTACCATTTATGCAGGGGAAATGAGAGCTTATCATTCTCTCTTCTTGCTGTGAGAATAGAGTCGTTTTTGAAAAATTTCATCCTTGTGATTAAAAGGAAAATTAACATAAAGGGAAACGATGCTGGGGCACCTGCCTGGCTCAGTTGGTGGAGAGTGTGACTCTTAATCTCAGTGTGAATCTGAGTCCCATGTTAGTTATAGAGATAACTTAATAAAATCTTTTTAAAATGGGGGGTAGGGGAGCTCACAAAATAATTTGTTTATCACAGAATTGGCATTTATCTTGAAAAACAATAGAGATTTAAATATGAACGGGAAGGTAGAAGAGAAGAAAATAAGAAAGAGAGATGTGGCAGAGCGAAGAAAGGAGAGATTTGGTAGTGTGTAAATATCAATCTACTGAAAGCTTTCAATTCTGGACTCAGGAAAGAAGTGAAAAACTAGAATGGGTTCCATCTACTCAACTGTCCCTGGAGGCCTACCAAATTCAGGGTTCAGAAAATCCAAAAAACAAAAGTCATTCTTAAAATAAGAGTATTCAACCCATGGCATATTTCAATATAACTGAGAGAGTTTGTTATTTCTTAGAAAAAGAATTTATGGTCTAAATCGTGACTCAGTCACTGATCCAGAATCTGTAATCTAAATTATTTCTTTAGTTTATTTCAGCTATATGTTTACAGACTCCTGGTAAGTTTGAAAAATGTTCTAAAAAGCATAAACAAATTAAAAAGACAGAAATATTTAAAAATAAATGAGCTGAACATATAGGAAGAAAAACAAAGAGAAAAATGATTTTTTTTTAAGTAAAATGATGTCACAGCAAACCAATCCACTGAAGGATATCAGTGCTCCATACTGAATGGCCATCCCACAACCCACCACTGCTACAATGAGAGGACATGATTCATACAAAAGGGATGTTAATCTTTCATCATCCCCAATCTAAAAAGCTCACTTTTAATGCTCTTTTTCTAAGACTATAAAGTAGGAATAAATTTTCATACGGGGAAATTTTTTTAATATGTTGTTCTTGTTTCTTTCTGTCAATGTCTTTACTATCCATTGGTATGTTTTCTTCCTATTTGTGAATTCCACTACCCAAAGATATTCTGAGGGTTCTGGGAAAATTTCTGATATGATTATTTTTACTTTTACCTTGAGACTGTTGTATTTATCCAATATTCCCTTAGTTTATGATGGTTCCTGAAAGGAGAGCCATCACTTATCCAAAAGAGTAAATAAAAGACAAATATTTCCTGAGAATGATTTTAAGAGGTTATCAAGAGTAACTAACAAAAATTGCAGCAGAATCTATAAGAGAAGTAAAAAACTTGGACTAGGAAATGGGAAAAATGGAGGAGTTAAGAAAACGAAGTTGCACAAAAGACAAGTTAATCTAAATGGCTTCAAAGTCTCAAAACAGCCAAGAAAATAGAATTTGGAACAGGCTTTCCTCTCTTCCTTCTTCCTCAAGCTTTACTCTGAATAAATTTGTAGCATTTCAGACAAAAAACATGCAGTAAAATTGAGAGTAATCTATCACTAGAAATTATTCAAAAACTCAAACCAAGACACCCTGAAACATTTATTGGTATATTGACTTCAGAAAAATATGCTAAGTGAAATAAGTCAAGCAGAGAAAGACAATTATCATATGGTTTCACTCATTTGTGGAACATGAGGAAAAGCAGGGATATCGGTAGGAAAAGGAAGGGAAGAATGAAGGGGGGGTAAACAGAAGGGGGAATGAACCATGAGAGGCTATGGACTCTGGGAAACAAACTGAGGGCTTCGGAGGGGAGGGAGTGGGGGATTGGGATAGGCCAGTGATGAGTATTAGGGAGGGCACATATTGCATGGAGCACTGGGTATTATATGCAAACATTGAATCATGGAGCACTACATCAAAAACTAATGATGTACTGTATGGTCACTAACATAACATAATAATAATAAAAATATGTCATAAAACACAGAGATAATTTTTCTCATTAAATATTATATTATTGTTGTTCTTAAAAGTTCCTGAGGAAACCGTCACTTCTAACACAATAATTTTGATCTCATATTTAACCTTTTATCTTCTTGCTGTCAACGTATAGTTTAGTTAAAAATATTATGTAAAAGGCAATTCCCCAGATTAATGGAAAAAATAAATGCCTATATCTGAGACAATCATTGCCAATGTTTAAATAGTTTAACAACATTAGTAAACAGATTGTACAAACCAAAAAAAGTAGAGATATAAATAATGATGAGGAAATAGGGGAAAGGAGACAAGGAGAAAAATGAATGAAAGAAAGCAAAAAAAAAAAAAGTGTGGGGGGGATAGGGTTTCAGCCATAGGATTAAGTAAAAGAAAAAAAGACTAAAGTGGGCCTTCTTCTCTCCACTACACTGATGGGAACATGAGAATAAAGAGAGGAATCCTGTTTTCACATCCTGTCTGACTTAGTTTAAGGTGCTATAACAAAGTACCATAGATCAGGTGGCTTACAAACAACAAAAAATTTATTTCTCACCGTTCTGAAGGCTGGAAGTCTGGTATCAGGGTGTTAGCATGGTCAGGTTCTGGTGAGAGTCCTCCTCCAGTTTGCAGACTGCCATCTCCTTATTGTAGCAGAAAACAGGGAAGACCTTTCTCTGGGGTCCCTTTTATAAGGGCAGTAATACCATTCATTCATAAGGATGCCACCCTCGTGGTCTCATTACCTCCTAAAGGCCCCACCTCCACCTACCATCACATTGGGGATTAGGGTTCAACATATGAATTTGGGAGGGACACAAACATCAAGTCCATTGTATCATCTTATTGTGGCCAAAAACATAAATAAATAAGGGGTAGGTACTGCTTCATGGTCTCATTTCTGATACTACCCTATGAGGATGAACTAGATTCTTGACCCGAGAGACTATTTATTTATTTTTATTTTATTTTTTATTTCCATGTTTAATTTATTTTATTTATTTTTTAGATGTAGATTTTATTTTATTTTTTACTTTTTTTATTATGTTCTGTTAGTCACCATACAGTACATCATTAGTTCCTGATATAGTGCAGGACACCCAGTGCTCCTTGCAATACGTGCCCTCCTTTAACACCCATCACTGGGATAACCCATCCCCCCATCCCCCTCCCCTCTGAAACCCTTAGTTTGTTTTGCAGAGTCCAGAGTCTCTCATGGTTCATCTCCCTCTCTGATTCCTCCCCCCCTTCATTTTTTCCTTCCTTTTCCTAATGTCCTCCATGTTATTCCTTATGTTCCACATATAAGTGAAACCATATGATAATTGTCTTTCTCTGGTTGACTTATTTCACTTAGCATAATCCCCTCCAGTTCCATCCATGTCGATGCAAATGGTGGATATTCATTCTTTCTGATGGCTGAGTAATATTCCATTGTATATATGGACCACATCTTCTTTATCTATTCATCTGTTGAAGGGCATCTCGGCTCCTTCCACAGTCTGGCTATTGTGGATGCTGTTGCTATGAACATTGGGGTGCATGTGCCCCTTTTTTTCACTACATCTGTATCTTTGGGGTAAATACCCAGTAGTGCAATACCAGTGCATTTTTCAAAGAGCTGGAACAAACAGTCCTAAAATTTGTATGGAACCAGAAAAGACCCCAAATCACCAAGGAAATGTTGAAAAAGAAAAACAAACCTGGGGGCATCACATTGCCTGATTTGAAGCTATATTACAAAGCTGTGATCACCAAGATGGTACTGGCACAAAAACAGACACACAGAGCAATGGAACAGAATAAAGAGCCCAGTTATGGACCTTCAACTCTATGATCAACTAATCTTTGACAAACCGAGAGACTATTTAAATTATTATTTTTGTCTGTATTTTTTCCCTGCCCCAGTGTCCTCAGTGTCTTCTGGTAAGTGGATTATTTCTCAATTCCATTGTCCATAGGTCACCCATCCATTCTTCTGTGTTCATTGTTTTTATTTCTAACTCTGTTGGAACTTGAGGTTCATTTTCTCTTCCCTCAACTCCTTGTTTCCTTAAAGTGCAGAGAAGTGATCTCCTGTGACTTGTTAAAAAGTCATTAACAGAAAGTAATAAATTTAGCATCAGAGTTTACAGAAGATGATGAGGGACAAAAGAAGAAAAGATGTTTTTTAAATTAAATAGGATTCGTGAAATTCAAGGCAGCAAATTTAGCTTTTATCAGTTTCTGATAGATTTCCAATTCTAATAAGAATGAGAGAAAATGGAGCATTTCCCCTCCATTTTCCCTTTCTAAAGTCTCAGCTTTCAACCCTGAAATAACCCTGAGATTAGTTCTAGCCCCACTCTGCTGCAGTCCGGAAAAAGTACTGTCCAAGCAGATAACCTTCAGGAGACACACTCATCCAAATCCTTGATTGGAGGTCAGCAGCTGACCTTGGTCCTGACTACAGAGTGTGAAGCAGCCCTGTGACCTGACCCAGCTCTGCTCTCCTGCGGTCTTCGTGGCCAATCCTGCCAGTGCAGAGACTCATCCAGGGACCTAGAATAAAATCACTCAGAAACCCAGTGGGAGGCAAACTCATCTATACCCCCAGGTAATAAGCCTGCTTTTGGCCCACTTGACTGCAGATCCAGAAATGGCCCTATGACTTAACTCCAGCCTTGCCTGAGTGTAGTCCTAGAGTTGTCTTATCCACCTCAGGATTGAGGAGGAACCACGCTTACCTGCACCCCCATAACACACCTGTCAAATACAAACTCAACTGCAGACTTGGCAACAGACACATGACAGCTTCATCTCCACTTGCCTAAGATCCCAGATGCAGTCCCATCAGTCTCAAAACTGGCAGGTAAAGATCTTTACCTGCTGAAACTAGTCTGTATAGACGGGAAAGGGTGTTTGTTCCTTCAAATGCATAGAAATCAATGCAAGGTTACACAGATCATGAAGAATCAGGCAAACATGACACCATCAAAGGAAACTAGGAAAGTTCCAGTAACCACCCAAAGATATTAAGATCTATGAATTGCATAACAAATAATTCAAAAAACTGTCTTAAGGAAGTTCAGCAAGTTACAAGACAACACCAATAGATGACTTAATGAAATCAGGAAAACCATACATAAATAAAATGAGATTAACAAAGATAGAAATCACAGAAAAGAATCAAACGGGAACTCTAGAGTTGAAAACTACAATGAATGAAGTGAAAAATGCAATAAAGAGCATTGACAGCACAATTGATCAAGCAGAAGAAAAAAAAATCTGTTAACTCAAAAATGGGTCATCTGAAATTATCCAGTAAGAGAACAAAGAAAAGGGAATGAAAAAGAGAACAAAAGAAGGACAAAATTATGAAATGCCATCAAATGAAACAATTTACACATTATGGGAATCCCAGAAGAAGAAAAGGAAAAAGAAACATTTAAAGAAATAATGGCTGATAACATCCCAAATCATATGGATATACAAGTAACTGAAGCTCATAAGTCTCCAAGCAGATAAAGCCTAAAGAGATCCTTTCCAAGTCACAGTATAATAAAATTAAATGAAAAACATAATAAAAATAAAATGAAAAAAAATTTTTGAAAGCAGCAGGAGAAAAGAAACTTTTCACATACATGGGAACTCCCCATGAGGCTATCAGTGGATTCTTCAGCAACAGCCTTGCAGGACAAGAGTGATTTGATACATTCAAAGTGCTGAAAGACAAAAAAAAAAAAAAAAAAAAAAACCTGTTAACCAAGAATACTTTACCCAGCAAAGCTGTCCTTCAGAAATAAAAGAGAAATAACAAAAAACAAAAGCAGGAGTGCATCACTTAGAACTGCCTTACAAGAAATGCTATAAGGACTTATTCAGCTGCAATTAAGATATTAATTAATAACATGAAAATATAAAACACTGTAGTTAAAGTAAGTATGTGGGGGGGGGGGCTGGGTGGCTCAGTCAGTTAAGCATCTGCCTTCTGCTCAGGTCCTGATCCTGGGGTCCTGGGATCGAGCCCCACACTGGGCTGCCTGCTCAGTGGGAAGCCTGCTTCTCCCTCTCCCTCTGCCCATCCCCCTGCTTGTGCTCTCTTGTTCTCTCTCGCTCGCTAATAAATAAATAAAATCTTTTTTAAAAAAGTAAGTATGTAGTCAAATTCACAAGAGTCAAACTCTAATAGTTGTGTATAAGACACTTATAAAGGTTAAAATACAAAAGTATTAAAAATTACTATAGCTAAAATTTGTTGATAGATACTATATAATAAGATGTAAATTATGACCTCAAAAACATAAAATGTGGGGAAGAAGAGTAAAATGGTAGAGTTTTCATATATGATCAAATTTACATTGTTATTAGCTAAAAATAGACTGTTCTAACTATAAGACGTTTATGTAAGTTTCGTGGTAATCACAAAACAAAAATCTATAGTAGATATACAAATGGTGAATAGAAGCATAGAAATATGGAAAATCATAGAAACAAACAAGAAGACAGCAAGAGAGGAATAAAAGAACAAAGGAACTATAAAACACCCAGAAATAAATAAGATAGCAAGTGTAAATCCTCTAAGTAAAATAACTAATTTAGAGGTGAATAGATTAAATTCTCCAAATACAGAGTAGCTGAATGAAAAAAAAAATAGACCCAACTATAATGCTGCCTACAAGAGGCACACCACAGCTTTAAGGACACACTTAGGCTGAAAGTGAAGGATGGAAAATATTCCACACAAATGGAAACTGAAAGAGAATAGGGGAGGCCATACTCAACCAGACAAAATAGACTTGAAGTCAAAAACTGTAACAAGAGACAAAATTTGTTATATAGTAGATAAAGGGGTCAATTCATCGAGGAGACATAATAATTGTAAGTATATATGCACCCAATATCAGAACACCTAAGTATATTAAGCAAATACAAACAGATCTGAAAGGAGAAATTGGTAACAATACAAAAATAGTAGGGGATTTCAACAATCCAATTTCAATAATGGATAGACCATCGAGACAGAAAATCAATAAGGAAATATTGAACTGGAACTATACTTTAGGCCAAATGGACCTAACAGACATATACACAACATTCCATCCCATAGCTGCAGAACACACATGGTATTCCAGTACTAATAGAATATTATCTAGAATAGGAAATAAATTAGGACACAAAACAAGACTTACAAATTTAAGAAGACTTATAAAAATTAAATTATACCAAGTATCTTTTCTGACCACAATGGTATGAAACCAGATCAATAACAAGGTAAAAACTGGAAAATTCAGTCTGTGAAAATTAAATATTCTTGACTGACCAATGGGTTAAAAAAGAAATCAGAGAGGAAAAAAAATGATTTCTTAAAACAAATGAAAATGTAAACAGAAAATAACTAAAACTTACAGGATACAGTTCTAAAAGGGAAGTTTAGTGAGAAACACATTAAAGGAAAAAGAGAGATTGCAAACAAACAACTTCAGTTTACACTTCAAGGAACTAGAAAAAACAACAACAACAACAAAACCCAAAGTTGGTAGAAGAAAGGAAACAACAAAGATCAGAGAAGAAATAAATGAAATAGAGACCGGAAAAAAAATAGAAAAATTAACAAAACTAAAAGGTGGTTTTCAAAAAGATAAACAAAATTAACAAATCTGCAGCTCGTTTAAGAACAAAAGAAAGAAGACTCAAAATCAGAAATGAAAGACATTACAAATGAAAGACATTACTACAGAAATACATAGAATTCTGAGAGACTTTAATGAACAATTATATGCCAACAGTTTGGATGACTTACAAGAAATAAATACACTCCTGTAAACATACAACTGACCAGCTGAAGCAGTAAGGGTGGGGGGAAACTCTCAATAGAGAAAACCCTAGCCCTTGGTGATTTCACTGGTGAATTCTACAAAATATTGAAAGAATAATTAAGGTCAACACTTCTCAAGCTCTTCCAAAAAATTGAATAAAGGAAAACACTTCCAAACTATTTTACAAGGCAGACATTACTCTAATACCAAAGTCAGCTAAGGGCACTAGTAGAAAACTATAGACCAATATTCTTAGTGAATATAGATGAAATATTATAAACAAAATATTGGCAAACCCAGTTCAATAGCACATTTAAAATGAACTGCAGTGAGCTGCAGGATTAGTATGTGTCAAATGTTTTTGAAAGTAAATAAGTTTTCAACTAGGGCTATCACTTCCTCATGGAGTTATTGAAAATAATTCAATTATAATGAAATTTGTTATCATTAAGATTTGCCTTTATAGCCTTGAATAAATAAAAGCTACCAAATGTCTCCAAATTAGGACAAGTGCCTGGGACAGGGATTGCCTCACTTAAATGCTTTCTTCAGATAACTCAGTTTAATACCAGCCCAATTTTATATTTCTCTAGATTATATATATATAATTGGCCTTGCAAAGACACTACAAATATTTCTGGATAGACAAGATAGTTACTAACTCTCCAATGCTCATTACCATGTGTTATTCCATGGAAGTGTACATTCTTTCCCTCTCACAAATAATATAAACCTGAAATACCATGACGTTTTTACTATGTAAAAAAAAAATCACAGCACAAAACTGTTTTCATACAATTTGCAATAATATGGAAAAAGGCTTTTAATAGAGTGAAATATGGCATAAAATTGTTTAGAATGCAATTATACTTAGGCCACAACTATGGAAAGAAGAGAAAGAAAGAAAGAAAGAAAGAAAGAAAGAAAGAAAGAAAGAAAGAAAGAAAGAAAGACAAAGAAAGAGGGGGAAGGAAGGAAGGAAGGAAGGAAGGAAGGAAGGAAGGAAGGAAGGAAGGAAGGAAGGGAGAAAGGGAGGGAAGGAGGGAAGAAGGGAAGGAGGGAGGAAGAAAGAAAGGAAGGAGGAAGCATTGATTTAAAATAAAATCTAAGCATCTAGACCTAGAATAAAATAAGTCAAAGGTGGTAATCCTTGCGTTGTGGGACTATGGGTGGCATTTTTTGTCCTTGAACCTCTTTGTTTTTCAAATTTTCTCATAATTAACATTTTTCAATCATGAAATAACTTTTTGAATTTTAAGCAAGTATTTACTGAAGAATTAATCCTTGCCAGAAAATAACAACCTATAGTTAGGTAATGAGTATTTCTTTAATATATTTAATAATCTGTGGCTCAGGAAGAGAGTTTTCACATGTTGCTTAACTGTTAAGTGATAAACCAATTTTTTAAACCAGCTCTTTTTTTTTTTTTTAAGATTTTATTTACTTATTTGAGAGAGATAGAGACAGCCAGCGAGAGAGGGAACACAAGCAGGGGGAGTGGGAGAGGAAGAAGCAGGCTCGTAGAGGAGGAGCCTGATGTGGGGCTCGATCCCATAACGCCGGGATCACGCCCTGAGCGGAAGGCAGACACTTAACTGCTGTGCCACCCAGGCGCCCCAAAACCAGCTCTTTTGACTTCAGATTTTGTTCTCTTTCTTTGATACTAACCTACTTTCTATAAAAATGGAAGTCCAAATTTGGAAGTTTTGAAAAGTCTTTAATAGTAATCAATATCTCCATTATAATGGTGTCTCATATTAAGACTAGATTTTTTTATTGAACCATAATTGACATGTAATGTTATATTAGTTGCAGTTGTAAAACAGTGATTCTCAACAACTCCACACATTAACCATGATAAGTGTAGCCACCATTTGTCGCCATACGACATTCTTAAAATATTATTGACAATATTCCCTATGCTGTACTTTTCATCCCTGTGACTTATTTATTTTATATGTAGAAGTTTGTTCCTCTTAATCCTCATCACCTATTTCACCCATTCCCTCACTCACCTCCCCATTGGTAAATCACCAGTTTGTTTTCTGTATTTAAGAGTCTGGGTTTTTAAGTTTGTTCATTTGTTTTGTTTTCTGGATTGTTTTTGTTTTTTATTTTTGTTTTTGTTTTACATTTCACATATAAGTGAAACCATATGGTATTTGTCTTTCTCTGACTTATTTTACTTAGTGTAATACCCTCCAGATCCGTCCATGTTATTGCAAATAGCAAGATTTCATTCTCTTTTATGATTGAGAGTATTCCATTGCATATATATATGTATATCCACACCTTCTTATCCATTCACCTATTAATTACACTTGGGTTGCTTCCACATTTTAGCTATTATAAATAATGCTGCAGCAAATATGGGGGATGTATATACCTTTTCAAATTAGTTTCTTCATTTTCTATGGGTAAATACCCAATAATAGAATTACTGGATCATATTGTATTTCTATTTTTAATTTAAAAATTAGACAACATGTGCATTATAAAATATTTTTTACTTTGTAAGCTCACATCTTACAATGCTTTCAAAAAACAAAATTATTTGCTAAGAATGATATAAAATACAGAAACTACAATTTAAAAGTTTAATTAATTAAACTATATTTTTTAACTTCTATGTGAAAAAAATCAACAGGAACAAATCTGAAAAGTAAATAAAAATTAAGAAAACAAAATGTATATCACATAAAGATTTTATAGCCTCAATATATAATGATCCCTTGGGGGGGGGAAGTAAAGCAAAAGATACAGTAATATATCAAAAAATAAATGTTAAAAATCCAAAAATACTAGTTAATCAAAGAAATACAAATAAGAGCTTTTTTTAAAAAAAGCTATCTGTTTGTGAAAGATTGTAAAGATTTACAGACTATAATGTTTTTTGTTTGTTGGCCATATTTCTATTTCTATACCCTATTAGTACTAAGGCAATTTGGCTTAACATTTCATTTGACAATATGTTTCAAAATACAAGATGTTCACATTCTTTAACTAAGAAATTATACTTCTAGAAATGTTTTCTAAGAAAAAAAAGCAACTTTTCTAAGGCATATATGCTAGATAGTTTATCACATCATTATTTACAATAACTAAAATTTGCACATAATGTTCATCAATAGGAGATCAGCTTTAAAAATATGAAATTACATAAATGGAATATTATGCAAACATTTTATACCAATCAATAGTATGGACACAGACCATGAAATGTTTTTAAATTAAAAGACCACTGTACTAATTATGTTTGACAGTAAAACTTCCTCTTCTGTTACAAGTTGTTAAACTCAAATGTATTTGTGTATATTATTTCAGCAATTTTTAAAGTGCATTGATGTACTTTTCATCACTTTGTCCCCACATAACTGTATGCGGTAAACAGGCCAGTATTATTAACTTCGTTGTGCATATGAAAAGTTAGGATGCAAAAAGATTGAGTCTTTGGCAAGGGCCACAGAGTAGACATTTTGTCTATGCTACCCAGAAAAATCTACACTTTCAATGCCATCCTGATCAAAATACCAATGACATTTTTCAAAGTGCTGAAACAAACAATCCTAAAATTTGTATGGAACCAGAAAAGACCCCAAATCACCAAGGAAATGTTGAAAAAGAAAAACAAAGCTGGAGTCATCACGTTGCCTGATTTCAAGGTATACTACAGAGCTGTGATCACAAAGACAGCATGGTACTGGCACAAAAACAGACACATAGACCAATGGAACAGAATAGAGACTCCAGAAACGGACCCTCGACTCTATGGCCAACTAATCTTTAACAAAGCAGGAAAAAACATGCAGCAGAAAAAAAGACAGTCTCTTCAATAAATGGTGCTGCGAAAATTGGACAGCTATATACAGAAGAATGAAACTTGACCACTCTATCATACCATACACAAAGATAAACTCTAAATGGATAAAAGACCTCGATGTGAGACAGGAATCCATCAAAATCATAGAGGTGAACATAGGCTGTAACCTCTTCGACATCAGCCACAGCAACTTCTTTCATGACACGTCTCCAAAGGCAAGAGAAACAAAAGAAAAAATGAACTGTGGGACTTCATCAAGATAAAAAGCTTCTGCACAGCCAAGGAAACAGTCAAAAAAAACCAAAGAGGCAACCCATGGAATGGGAGAAGATATTTGCAAATGACACTACAAATAAAAAGCTGGTATCCAAGATCTACAAAGAACTTCTCAAACTCAATACACAAGAAACAAATAATCAAATCAAAAAATGGGCAGAAGATATGAACAGACACTTTTCCAATGAAGACATACAAATGGCTAACAGACACATGAAAACATATTCAACATCATTAACCATCATGGAAATTCAAATCAAAACCACATTGAATATTTTTCCATCTTTTTGTGTCTTCAATGTCTTTCAAAGGTGATTGGTAGTTTCTAGAATAGAGATCCTTTACGTCTCTGGTTAAGTTAATTCCAAGATAATGTATGTTTTTGGTGCTATTGTAAATGGAATGAATTCCTTAATTTCTCTTTCTTTGGTCTCATTGTTCATGTATAAAAATGGAACTGATTTCTGAGCATTGATTTTGTATCCCACCACATTACTGAATTGCTCTATAAGTTCTAGTAGTTTGGGGATGGAGTCTTTTAGGTTTTCCATATAGTGTATCATGTCATCTGGGAAGAGAGACAGTTTGACTTCTTCTTTGCTGATTTGGATACCTTTTATCCCTTTTTGTTGTCTGATTGCTGTTGCAAGGACTTCTAGTACTATGTCGAATAATAATGGTGAGAGTGGGCATCCTTGTCATGTTCCTGATCTTAAGGGAAAGGCTTTCAGCTTTTCCCCATTGAGAATGATATTTGCTGTAGGCTTTTCCTAGATGGTTTTTATGAAATTGAGGAATGTACCCTCTATCCCTACACGCTGAAGGGTTTTAATCAGGAAAGGATGCTGTATTTTGTCAATAGCTTTTTCTGCATCAATTGAGAGGATTGTATGGTTCTTGACTCTTTTCTTGTTGATGTTGGAGAGAATGTGGAGAAAGGGGATCCTTCTTACACTGCTGGTGGGAATGCAATTTGGTACAGCCACTTTGGAAAACAGTGTTTTAAAAAGTCCCTTAAAAAGTTAAAAATTGAGGGGCTCCTGGGTGGCTCAGTTGTTAAGTGTCTGCCTTCAGCTCTGTGTGTGATCCCAGAGTCCTGGGATTGAGCCCCGCATCGGGCTCCTCCACTGGGAGCCTGCTTCTTCCTCTCCCACTCCCCCTCCTTGTATTCCCTCTCTCAGGCTGTCTCTCTCTCTGTGTCAAATAAATAAATAAAATCTGTAAGAAATAAAAGTTAAAAATTGAACTACCCTATGATCCAACAATTGCACTACTGGGTATTTACCCCAAAGATACAGACGTAGTGAAGAGAAGGGCCATATGCACCCCAATGTTCATAGCAACATTGTCTACAATAGCTAAATCGTGGAAGGAGCTGAGATGCCCTTCAACAGATGACTGGATTAAGAAGATGTGGTCCATATATACAATGGAATATTACTCAGCTATCAGAAAAAACGATTTCTCAACATTTGCTGCAACATGGATGGCACTGGAGGAGATAATGCTAAGTGAAATAAGTCAAGCAGAGAAAGATAATTATCATATGGTTTCACTCATTTATGGAACATAAGAAGTAGGAAGGTCGGTTGGAAAAGAAAGGGAAGAAGAAAGAGAGCGTAAACAGAAGGGGGAATGAATCATGAGAGACTATGGACTCTGGGAAACAAACTGAGGTCTTCAGAGGGGAGGGGGGGTGGGGGAATGGGATGGGCCAGTGATGGGTATTAGGGAGGGCACATATTGCTTGGTGCACTGGGTGTTATACACAAGTAATAAATCATAGAACTTTACATCAAAATCTAGGGATGTACTGTATGGTGACTAACATAATATAATAAAAAATTATTATTAAAAAAACCACATTGAGATCTACCTTACGCCAGTTAGAATGGCAAAAATGGACAAGGCAAGAAACAATAAATGTTGGAGAGGGTGTGGAGAAAGGGGAACCCTCTTACCCAGTTGATGGGAATGCAAGCTGGTACAGCCCCTTTGGAAAACAGTGTGGCGATCCCTTAAAAAGTTAAAAATTGAGCTACCCTATGATCCAGCAATTGCACTACTGGGTATTTACCCCAAAGATACAGATGTAGTGAAGAGAAGGGCCATATGCACCCCAATGTTCATAGCAGCATTGTCCACAATAGCCAAACTGTGGAAGGAGCTGAGTTGCCCTTCAACAGACGAATGGATAAAGAAGATGTGTCCATATATATGATGGAATATTACTCAGCCATCAGAAAGAATGGTTACCCAACATTTGCATCAACATGGATGGGACTAGAGGAGATTATGCTAAGTGAAATAAGACAAGCAGAGAAAGACAATTATCATATGGTTTCACTCATTTGTGGAACATAAGGAATAGCAGGGAGATTGGTAGGAGAAGGAAGGGAAGAATGAAGGAGGGG
This sequence comes from Ursus maritimus, assembly GCF_017311325.1. Classification (NCBI taxonomy): domain Eukaryota; kingdom Metazoa; phylum Chordata; class Mammalia; order Carnivora; family Ursidae; genus Ursus; species Ursus maritimus. The sequence continues at coordinate 6,172,715 of NW_024425564.1, forward strand.
TAAAGAGAAGGGGGAATGAACCACAAGAGACTATGGACTCTGGAAAACAAACTGAGGGTTTTAGAGGGGAATGGGAATGAGGGGATAGGCTAGCCAATGATGGGTATTAAAGAGGGCACGTATTGCATGGAACACTGGGTGTTATACGCGAACAATGAATCATGGAACACTAATCAAAAACTAGTGATGTACTGTATGGTGACTAACATATAATAATAATTTTTTTAAAAGGCCACATAGTAACAGTACTCAAACATTTTTAAATTCCTCATCTAATGATCTCTCTAGTCTAACAAACTTTCTCAAAATGAGAAACAGGCCTATTCCACCGTACCAACATTCCAGGTTGGAAGCCTTATTGAAAATGCTCTTCATAATACATTCCTCCATCTCTCTACCCTCGACATCACCTGTCAAGTTTCACAAATTATGAATTTCTTTATGCTTATTCCCATAACTTTCAAGCTTCTATGTGTTCTAGCTCCCCAACTCTTAACTTTCCTTTACTAATAAAATACAGAGAGAAGGAAATGTGGATGGGGGTTGGTGCCCAATACAGATAATGCAACACCCAAACGTAAAACACACACCTCGACTCCAGCCAATGAGAAGAGCCAATTAGAGAGTGCATGAACTGGTATGCAGTACCAACTGAATAAATCTGTGTGTCCAGTGCCAAATATCTGGGACTCTTCTAAAGGGATGCCACTTTGATGCACAATATGAGCTCTCACTAAGCTCTTGACCCACTCCCAATTTGGGGAGACTCCTAACTCTCATTACTTGCTTAAAATATGTTTTCTATCATATTTTGGTAACTACTTGTCCTATTTGGTCCAGATTAAATAAGGAAAGGGGCATTGAAATTTAGCAGAGGCAAACACTCAAGATCAATTAAAAGAGAAGTTAATCATGAAAGTATTAGCTAAAGGAACCTGGATTTCAATAAAACAAATAATCATGCTCTATTTTTCCTATTTGTAAAAATATTAATTTTACTTTTCTATGTATCACAAAGCAATAAATATTCCTATTACTAGCATAGGTACTACAAGAACCAGATATTTTGCCACCTTATGTAATGCTACCTTCTCTAAATCACTTTCAAAACAGACTTCCTGAAAACCTGTAAGATAACTAAACAAAGTTCCAACCTCATTGTCTCTCAAGCCAGCTTAGCAATTCTCTTTATCACTCAAAGGGAAATGGAGCTTCCTTAAGGAATCATAGATATTAAATAATAATATCATTATCTCAGAGAAGGTTATCCTTTTCATATTACATCTCTATTTTAATCGTACACTCTAGTCACATTCTATTGAGGAATTACTGTTGTATTGTGTTGTGTTGTATTTTTCCCTTTTCTCAGTTCAATTCCTGAACAGTCTGTATTTCAAGAACCTCTTATCTAATCCTTCGTATGTGTACAGCTTCACAAATTTTGTATTATTGGGAAAATAAATTGATTGTTTCAAATTTAAAGCAAAGTAAAATGTTTGATAACAAAAATTGACAATAGAAAACAACTAAGATATGTGTTATGCAATTTTATTATATTATCTGTTATATTTTCAGGTAATTTGAAAGAAGATGCAAAAACAGAAGTAAAAAGTAGGACTAGAGAAGCAAGGAAAACTACCCCAAAACAGGATATTCATTTGAGAATTCAGATAGTTCCATATCAAAATAGCCAAAGTGGTCCTAAATGCAAGCATAAGGGAGAAGTAAGTGGCCATGAGAAAATCCATGAAAAGAGACAAAAACAGAAAACTGGAGTGAAAGTTGAAAAGTTTCCTGAGAAAACTCAGAATAAAGAAGAGAGAAGAGTTAAAAAAGACAAAAGAAAAGATACTGAGAAGGATAGAGACAAGGAAAAGGAATTGAAGAAAGGAGGTGGTGAAAAAGATAAAGGTGAAGAAGAAGAAAGGGTGAATATGAAAAATAAGGGAGATGAGGACATGGAGGATAAAGACAAGAAGGAAGATAAAGACTTCAAGGAGAATAAATACAAGGAGGAGGAAAAGAACAAAAAGGTTAACCTCAATAAAGGACATGAGGATAAGACAGAGGACAAGGACACAAAGGAAAATGAAGACAGGACAGAGGACAGGGACAAGAAGGGAGATGAGGACATAAAGAAGGATGAGGACAAGGACAATAAGGGAGATGGAGACAGGACAGAGGACAGGGACAAGAGTAGAGATGAGGACATAAAGGAGGATGAGGACAAGGACAATAAGGGAGATGAGGACATAAAGGAGGATGAGGACGAGGACAATAAGGGAGATGAGGACATAAAGGAGGATGAGGACGAGGACAATAAAGGAGATGAGGACATAAAGGAGGATGAGGACAAGGACAATAAGGGAGATGAGGACATAAAGGAGGATGAGGACAAGGACAATAAAGGAGATGAGGACAGTACAGAAGAGAAAGACAAGAAGAGAGGTGAAGACAAGACAGAGGACAAGGATATGAAAGATTCTATGAAAAAAAAGGATAAAATAAAGGTGACTAAAGAGGACAAGAAGAACATAGATCCAAAGGAAGGCAAAGGAAAGAAAATGAGCAGTAAAAAAAGGTCTCGTTGAAGAAAACACTAGATTTCATAAACTAACAAAACAGAATTGAATAATTTTGCTCTAACACATAAACTTCAAAACTAACTCCCCATCTTCTGTGATAGAGATTAAAATAATACACTCCTTATATTCTTTTTAGTCACAAATTTTCTGTTCCTTTGCTTGTAATCTGGAAAACGCTCCTTCAGAAATGCTTCTTTTTAGATCTCTCAGTTTCTAACTTCAGCTGCCAAATGTGAGTTTTTCATAATGTGTGTTCATTATGTATCATTTCCAGGAAAATACAATTAAGTAAAAATTAAATAAAACTCTGATTAAAGAAATGTAGAGCTTTATTTTCTCAAAAAAGTGTGTTTTCCTCTCTAACCAATAGCTGTTTATTTAGTCCTTACTAAGTGCAACACCCATAAACGTATGCAAAATATCTTTACCGTTAAGATAAACATAAATGAGAACAGTAAAACCATGTTAAAAATATAAATATAAAAAATTCAGAGCAATAAATATAACAGGAAAAATTAAGAAGAGGAAAATATCCTTGGGGTAATATATGAAAGACTTTCATAAGCGGTAGAATTTGAGCTGGGCATCAAAAGAAGACATGTAGGATTTGTATATTGTTTGAGACCCCTGGATTAGTAATTCCTCTACCAGAGTATAAACTCCTTGAAGGAAGATCTGTGTCTTACCATGATCTCCATCCTCAGTGTTTATTAAATTGAATGTACTGGAAGAGGAAGTGAGAGAGAAAAAAATTTAGAACGTAGGAAGTCTATTCTAAAGGCAGAGAGTAGAGCAGTGAATCTGTGTACAGCAAAGCTCCCCAAGGATAAGGACACAAAGGGGAATGAGGACACCGCTGATGTAAAAGATGATTTCAGGTGACCCCCAAGTAAACATTTTAATAGTAATAGTTAATATTTACTTTTATGTGAATTAAAGTATACCCAGCCTAACAAGCCCATGATTTTTTGAAATTAGAGATTAAGATGAGATTAAGCAGGTGAGTCAATTTAAAAAATAAGTATAAAATAGTGTAGGTTCTATTTAGATATTGTAAAAAAATTATGACAAATGGTGGGATCTAAATGATTGAAATTTGACAAATGCTAAGGGTATTAGAAAAAAATAAGGTTGGAATAAGAAACGAGTTCTGGGGGGACTTGAGTTTTCATTCCATTTATTTCATAGGCAACAGATAAAAGCTCTCCCTCTCTGGTTTCATCTTGTTTTATTTTTTTCCCTCTTCCCCTACCATCCTGTTTTGTTTCTTAAATTCCACACATCGGTGAGACATATGATAGTTGTCTTTCTCTGATTGACTTACTTTGCTTAGTGTAATACTTTCTAGTTCCATCCACATCATTATAAATGGCAAGATTCATTTTTTGATGGCTGAGTATTATTCCATTGTATATATACACCACATCTTCTTTAACAATGATCCTCTTTTATGATGAGATTACTGGTGATTTTTAACTATTTTTCTTTTATTTTTTACACTTACCATATTTTTCAAAATAAATGTATAACATTTTTAACCAAAATAAATATGTTTTAATTTACCCTGAAACACTGCTTCTTTTATATGTTCATTAAAGAGATACTGTTGGGGTGTAATAAATGTCTTCACACTATTTCTGAAATAATTATGATACTATATTAAATTGAGAGACTTTTACAAAAGCCATGATAACATAATGCTCTTAGACTATTAGAAGTAGACTTCTTTTTTTAAAATTCTGTGAGATCCAAGGCTGTATTCTGTTGGGGGTTTTTTGTTTTTTTGACACACTTTTTTTTAAATAATTTTTATTTTGTTATATTAGTCACCATACAATACATCCCCAGTTTTCGATGCAATGTTCCATGATTCATTATTTGCATATACCACCCAGTGCACCATGCAATATGTGCCCTCCTTAATAGCCATCACTGGTCTATCCCAGTCCCCCACCCCCCTCCCCTCTGAAGCCCTCAGTTTGTTTCCCAGAGTCCACAGTCTCTCATGGTTCATTCCCCCTTCTGTTTACCCCCCTTCATTCTTCCCTTCCTTTTCCTACCGATCTCCCTGCTATTTCTTATGTTCCATAAATGAGTGAAACCATATGATAATTGTTTTTTTCTGCTTGACTTATTTCACTTAGCATAATCTCCTCCAGTCCTGTCCAAGCTGCTGCAAATGTTGGGTAATTGTTCTTTCTGATGGCTGAGTAATATTCCATTGTATATATGGACCACATCTTCTTTTTTTTTTAATTTTTTTATTATATTATGTTAGTCACCATACAGTACATCCCTGATTTCTGATGTAAAGTTCGATGATTCATTATTTGTGTATAACACCCAGTGCACCATGCAATACGTGCCCTCCTTAATACCCATCACCAGTCTATCCCATTCCCTCACCCCTCTCCCCTCTGAAGCCCTCAGTTTGTTTCTCAGAGTCCATAGTCTCTCATGCTTCATTCCCCCTTCTGATTACCCCCCTTTCTTTATCCCTTTCTTTCCCTACCGATCTTCCTAGTTCTTATGTTCCATAGATGAGAGAAATCATATGATAATTGTCTTTCTCTGCTTGACTTATTTCACTTAGCATTATCTCCTCCAGTGCCGTCCATGTTGTAGCAAATGTTGAGAACTCGTTCTTTCTGATAGCTGAGTAATATTCCATTGGGTATCTCAGCTCCTTCCACGATTTAGCTATTGCGGGCAATGCTGCTATGAACATTGGGGTGCAAATGGCCCTTCTCTTCACTAAGTCTGTATCTTTGGGGTAAATACCCAGTAGTGCAATGGCTGGATCATAGGGTAGCTCAATTTTTAACTTTTTAAGGGACCTCCACACTGTTTTCCAAAGTGGCTGTACCAACTTGCATTCCCACCAACAGTGTAAGAGGGATCCCCTTTCTCCACATCCTCTCTAATATTTGTTGTTTCCTCCAAGGCTGTATTTTGAAATGCATATTTGACCCCTCCATTTGGATTGATTCATTGACCAATCACTTATTACATACCAGACACAACCCTGGGTACAAATAAATGCTATTAAATATGGCTCATGCCCTCATGGAACTTATTCTAGTGGAAAGATATTAATCCAATAATAAACACATGAAATTGCACTTATAACAGGCATTTTTTAAATTTAGGATGGGAAGTGCAGATAAGATAGTGGTCAGGCATGAGGGATGGAGGGGAAGCTAAGCACAGGTCACAGGATAGGCGACGGTAACTTATAGACAAAGCAAATACAAAGTATATTTGCTGCTCAGAGTCATTTTTAATTTTATAAATAAGTGATCTCTGGGAATAATTTCCAAAGCCTTATCTCTGGGAACAGGGGAAAGAAAGTTCTTTTTATGAGGGCTTGAGATAAAAATAGAGGGGGGGATTGAAGTAACTGTCCAGCACTTCTAACACTTTCTGATTCAGACCTGTGCAGGAGTCATCCTCAATTTTTTTTCTCTTCTAGCAGTTTGTTAGTTAGTTTCTAAAAGGTCAGATTGACAGGCAGAGGCTTCTAGTTTACGTTCTAAAAGTTCAGATGAAGGGCACATGAGTGGCTCAGTCAGTTAAGTGTCTTCTTTCTGGCTTTGGCTCAGGACATAATCTGACGGATCTCTAGGATCCAGACCCAGGTGGGGCTCTGCACTGTGTGAAGTCTGCTTCAGATTCTTTCTCCCTCTCCATCCCCCTCTCCTTCTCCCTGCTCATGCTCTCTCTCTCTCTCCCTCTAAAATAAGTAAATAAAATCTTAAAAATTGGTCTGATTGCCAGGCAGAATCTTCTACTAGAAGTCTCCTGACTTCAGGGGGTCAGGCCAGTGACAATTGGCAATATGAGGGGGTGTAGTAGAGAGAAAGGAGGGTGAAGTGAAGCTGGTGAAAGGCTGGGGCTTGGGGATGGGGTTGCACATGAAGGCAATGGGAAATCCAGGGCTGGTTCTGCTGGCTGGGATGGCTAGTGGGGGCCTTACAGAGCCCAGCACCATCCCCCCACCTCCTCTTCTGCTCAGCAGAAGTGCTGAGTTTTCCTGCCTTATCTAGGAGCCCTTATTTGGGCCTGGGCTCCAAAAGGCAGTGAAAATAACTGCCTAAAAGAACTAAAATAATTTTAGCCACTAAACATAACAAGCACAATTGTGAAAATGACCTGTAATAGGAAGATTTTTACCTAGTGAGTCGGGTTAGGGAATGTTTAATCTTAAGTATTGCCTGAATTGAGAGCTAAAAGAGGATGAAGAATCATTAGAAAAAGAGGAAGGAGAAGAGTATTCCACATTGAAAGAATAGCAGTACAAAGGCATCTTGAATTGAGCAAACAGGCTCAGTAACAGAGACTGATAGAAGCCTTGTACACCCAGAGCAACAGGGAAGAAAGTTAAAAACAAAGCTAAAGAAGCAGACCAGAAGCCACACCATGTAGAGCCTTTTAGGGCTTGTTAAATTTTGTCTCTCCTCTTTGATTAATTGAGAAACTACAGAAAGGTTTCTAATGAGACTTGATTTTTGAACAACAAAAAAATCACTCTTGCTGCAAGAGGATGACAGTTTGAAGAAGGGCCAAGGTAACGTAAGAAGACCCAAGTCAGATGTTACTATGACCATCCATGTGAGAGATGAAGGTATCCTGGTGGTGGTAGTGGAGATAGAAATGGATAGATTTGAGAGAAAGTTCCATTTTGTACATATTAAGTTTGATGTGCCTGCCTTTGCTGTATGCAAGAGGAAATATCAACGTGACAATTGGATCAAGAAGTAAGACTCTCAGAGAAGTCTGAGCTGAAGATATAAATTTCAGTCATCTATGGAGCTGGCAATTGAAGCCATTTCTGAAATCAGCAAAGGAAAGGAATGAGAAGAGGAGATATCCTAAGTCAAACTTGTTATGCGGCCACCAAGAGAACTGTTGAAAAAGATTTCCTGAGATGTTTTTGGTGCAAAAAGGTGCTTTTATTATAGCATGGGGAGAGGACCCATGCACAGAAAAAGCTACTCTGTCATGGTGAAGTGAGACTGATTACAATTTTTAAATTGGGGGGTAGAGATAAGGGAAGTTGCTAAAGGATTTTCTGTATGTTCAAGAAGACTTATAGGATCCTAGAGGTCTGGCTGTTGTCAAAATAAGGTTGCTTTTAGTCTAGCAAAACATCAACATTAAGGCAGCCATGAATTCCTTGAGGAATGTGGCATTCTACTTGTCTCAGGTATTTATCAATGGACTGCAAGTTGTAAGGAAATATAACTTTATCTACATTTCTCTTGCCTTTGTTCTTCTCATCATTTTCTCCCTTGAACAATTTGACCCTTAAATCTTTAAGGTTGCTGAGGGTGGAAGGTCTTATCTTCTGTAACTTCTTCCCGCTGAATAAGGGCATAGAGCTGTCCCTACCTATGGGTCAATATTGGTCAGTCAGGGCATTTATATATCAGAGTTATGAAAGGCAGAGGCAGCCGAATGAATCCAAAGTAGACAACATATATGAATCTCTTTGAGTACAAAGGATCATCTATCAGCTTGAAGTTATGGCAGCGAAAGAATCTTAACACCAGGCAGAGACACCAGAAAAGAAAACAAAATAAGGTTAACATTATTATGGAAAAAAAAGAAGCACAATAAAAAAAATCTGTGACAGTTGACCAAAATCTTCCTCCATTCCAGGAGTTCAACCAATCATTAAAGGAGAGGGAGGAATCATGTAAAGGGTCAATTTGAGGGCTTCAGAGAGGAGGGGGTGGGGGATTGGGATAGGCTGGTGATGGGTATTAAGGAGGGCACATATTGCATAGTGGACTGGGTGTTATACGCAAATAATGAATCATGGAACATTACATCAAAAACTAAGGATATGGGCACCTGGGTGGCACAGCAGTTAAGCGTCTGCCTTAGGCTCAGGGCATGATCCCGGCGTTATGGGATCGAGCCCCGCATCAGGCTCCTTCTCTGGGAGCATGCTTCTTCCTCTCCCACTCCCCCTGCTTGTGTTCCCTCTCTCTCTGGCTGTCTCTCTGTCAAATAAATAAATAAATAAATAAATAAATAAATAAATAAATAAATAAAATCTTAAAAAAAAAACTAAGGATATACTGTATGGTGACTAACATGACATAATAAAAAATTGTTATTAAAAAAAAAGTTCCATGAGAACAACAACAACAAAAAAGGTCAATTTGAGTATTCATATCTTTCAGCAATCCTGTTACATTTGTGATACATGTGATAATTTGGAATATATAGACTACATTATGTTTTATAATGGCACATGTACCAGCCTGTGCAGCTGTCAAAATATCTAAGACCATTTGATGTTGTAGAACTGCTTTGCACATTTGTGTAATTTCAGTGTTTAATAATGTAATGACATTTTGAGCGTCATTTAAGGCTTTAATTGTGTAGCAGGTGCTGTTAGCCATCATGTAGATTCTGTTTTGTTTAACAAGCAACCAGGTAATTAATATGGAAACAAAAGAAAAATACAGGTTAATGGTTGGAGCAAATTACAACCCCAGTGTCTGAGCCTTGAGTGCTGCCAGTGAGAAGATTCTTCAGATGTCAGCCTTGAAGCATCCTCAGATGGAGTGGGAACAGGCAGCAGGAATCAAATGGGTTTCCCGGTTTGTAATTCAAATGTCTCTGCTGGTCCTTTTGAACGGCCCATAGAGCAACAGGCACAGAGGATTGTCTGTACATGAGTTTTGTGGCAATTTCTCTGAAGCTGACCTCAGGATCAGCTTTCAGGCATTTAGGAAAAGGGGCAGTTTTCGTTTTTAATGACGTTAAGAGAATGAAGGAAGATTGGAAACCTTAGTTTGGAGAGCCATAGCCAGATATTTGAGGAAACCAGAAGAATTCAGGGTCTAGTTTACTTTATAATAAATAGTATTAAAATCTGGTATCTACAGAGTTGCAATATTGAAACATATTTTCTCTCTATAATCACCCTCATCTTTATCAAAGGTAGCCAAATCAATACTAATTGATTCGACAAACAAGTCCAATTTTAACATAAACTTGGCTTAATTATTTACATTAGCTAAGCAAGAATAGTTACTCGTCATACATATCTTTTAAAATCTGCTTTGCTGGAACTTTTTATAAGGAATCTCTAGATTGAACTTTTAATTGCTTTTCAAGGCCAAAAGGCAAGCCAAACACACCCAATACCTGTGGATTTGGGAGAATTCCTCTTCTTGAGGTCCCCAAAATATCCTGAGGTTACTGCGCCTGCCAGGAAGTGACATTCTTTACTCACCCAGTAAGGCTACCAGGAACTCTGTAAGCAAGTTATCAGGCCAACATTTCCAAGGGGCTCTATTGGATTCATAAAGTCAACCTCAGTTCCTTAAACTGTCTGGTCATATCTGAATCTATGCACTTCTCTCTCAAATATGACATTCCAATCAAAGCCTTGGTAAAATGATCAGTGTTTCCAATGGTGTCCTGTTACAGGGAAAACAGATTCTTATTGAACTTACGCAAATGACTGTAACTGCCATGAAACAAAGAATATTCACTGAGTTTCTGAATTCTGGGGGGTTTAGGTCTAGAGATAACTTAAATGCCTCATTTGTTCACAAAGGAATATTTTATCATATTTCTGTATAATCATGGATATCTTAAGAGAAAATTTCCTGGGGCTCCTGGGTGGCCCAGTTGGTTAAGCTTCTGCCTTCAGCTCAGGTCATGATCCTGGGGTCCTGGATTGCATCCCATGTTGGGCTTCCTGCTCAGTGGGGAGTCTGCTTCACCCTCTCCCTCTGCCCCTCCACTCCACTCACATGCTTGCTCTCTCTCTCTCTCTCTCTAATAAATAAATAAAATATTAATTAAAAAAGAGAAAGTTTCCTTACTCTGGTTGAACAAACATTAGAGAACCAACAATATTTCAAACAAGAGTCACAAGAAATATAATCAACTTTCTCAATTCATTTAGTCCCATGTCACTGTAATTGAACCGATATGAGTTTACTCCTTGATGAGTCAAAAACTGTACCAGGTTGACTTGTCTCACAAAGAAAACTTTTATTTGTAGAAAATAAGATCACAGGAAATGACTTCCAAAGCCATGACTCCCTCAGAGAGGGAGAGGGTGAATGGGTTCCTTTTGTTTAGGGTTAGGATGAATATTTAGATAGGGAAGCCTTGTCATCCTATGTATAGTCAGAAATAAGGTCACACATGCTTTTTAAGGAAACTTGCCAGTACATACATTGTATGTTATGTAAATGGGGCTGAGGCTCCTCCTTGGGTGGATATTTAGTATTGTAAAGAGGTAAAGGTAATTGTAGGTCATTCCAGAGGTCACTCCATGGTCCATCTGCATAAGGTGAGTCAGAGTCTGGGTAATCTGAGCCCATGAGAGGTATTGTCAGGGCAGTCTTGTCAGGAAAGTCACCATTACCTGCGGGTGGTTTCAACTCTCATTGGAGTTGATGGGAAAACTGGAAAGAAGAGCTTAGGGAAAAATGTAAGAAAAGGTTACTGAGTATGAGCAGGTGGGTAGTAAAGGCCAGGTCTTGGGGTCTAAGTGGTGACATTACTAATTCTTGCTCAGTTTGAATACAGCTTTTTCCTTCTGGAAATTCTTACCCATTTTAGTTTTATTATTTTAAAGATACCAAGCACCATATATTTTTTAAAATTTTTATTATGTTATGTTAGTCATCATTAGTTTTTGATGTAGTGTTCCATGATTCATTATTTGTGTATAACACCCAGTGCTCCATGCAATATGTGCCTTCCTTAATACCCATCACAGGCTAGCCCACAAACACCATATTTTTTAAGAAGATTTTATTTATTTATTTGAAAGAGAGAGAACACAAGCAGGGGGAACAGCAGAGGGAGAAGGATAAGCAGACTCCCCACTGAACAGGGAGCCCAATGCAATGTGACTCAGGGCTCAATCCTAGGACCCTGGGATCATGACCTGAGCCGAAAGGCAGATGCTTAACTGACTGAGCCCCCCAGGCACCACAGAACATCATATGTTTGTTAAGAAGTCCTCTTCAGTAATCTTCTTGAGAACAAAATATGCTCTGCAAGAGCATCAGAATGATAACTATAAAAGGAAAACCTTAAAATTGGACATGCTTAAATTGTTAAAACTGAGGGCTTCAGAGGGGAAGGGGGTGGGGGGATGGGATAGGCTGGTGATGGGTAGTAAGGAGGGCATGTATTGCATGGTGCACTGGGTGTTATACGGAACTAATGAATCATCGAACTTTACATCAAAAAAAATTAAAATTAAAAATTAAAAAAAAAATGGACATGCTTAAAGATCTGGTATGAGAGTTCATTATAATATAGCCACTCAGGAAATTTGGTTATTGCTATGACACACAACGCTTTAACACTTAGAATGTCAAGTGACGACCTTATACCAGAACATATTAAAACTTCAAAACAATTTCTAGAACAATTATAGCATTTACCTATACAACATAAGCCAAAGCTTATAATTATTTGCTTAACAATGCTTCCCAAGTAACTTCATACCAAATAAACAAATCTAATTAATCAAAAAGACTTCATTTACAATTCAAGTCTTTGGGAAGTTTGATAAAACCCTCAGAAAATTTGGGGGCACCTGTATGGCTCACATGGTTAAGCGTCTACCTTTGGCTCAGGTCATGACCCTAGGGCCTTCGACCTAGCTCCACAGCAGGCTCTCTGCTCAGCAGGTACTCTACTTCTCCCTCTCCCTCTGCTTCCTTGGGCTCTCTCTCTCTGTCAAAGAAATAAATAAAATCTTAAAAAAAGAAAAAAAACTCAGGAAATTATAAAACTTATGACTAAACAGGATTACAGATCATTATAGAATTAGTATATACATTTAACCAAGGTGGCTATGGGGAATTCAACAGAAAGTTGTATAGTTCTTAGTAAAATCCATCTCCTTTAACACTAAGAAGTTTTACCTTTCTTTTTTTAAATATTTATTTTTTTTATTATATTATGTTAGTCATCATAGAGTACATCCCTAGTTTTCAATGTAAAGTTCCATGATTCATTACTTGCATACAACACCCAGTGCACCATGCAATACGTGCCCTCCCTAATACCCATCACCAGCCTATCCCATTCCCCCACCCCCCTCCCCTCTGAAGCCCTCAGTTTCCTTCCCAGAGTCCATAGTGTCTTTCTCTGCTTGACTTATTTCACTTAGCATTATCTCCTCCAGTGCCGTCCATGTTGCAGCAAATGTTGAGAACTCGTTCTTTCTGTTAGCTGAGTAATATTCTGTTGTATATATGGACCACATCTTCTTAATCCATTCATCTGTTGAAGGGCATCTCGGCTCCTTCCACGATTTAGCTATTGTGGACAATGCTGCTATGAACATTGGGGTGCATATGGCCCTTCTCTTCACTATGTCTATATCTTTGGGGTAAATACCCAGTGGTGCAATTCCTGGACCATAGGGTAGCTCAATTTTTAACTTTTTAAGGGACCTCCACACTGTTTTCCAAAGTGGCTGGAGGAAAATTCCTTCTCACACAATGTAGGAGGGATCCCCTTTCTCCACATCCTCTCCAACATTTGTTGTTTCCTGTCTTGTCAATTTTTGCCATTCTAACTGGCATAAGGTGGTATCTCAGTGTGGTTTTGATTTGAATTTCCCTGATGGCTAATGATTTTGAACATTTTTTCATGTGTCTGTTAGCCATTTGTAAGTCTCCATTGGAAAAGTGTCTGTTCATATCTTCTGCCCATTTTTTGATTTGATTATTTGTTTCTTGTGTATTGAGTTTGAGAAGTTCTTTGTAGATCTTAGATACCACTCTTTGATCTGTTAAGTCATTTGCAAATATATTCTCCCATTCTGTGGGCTGCCTCTTTGTTTTTTTGACTGTTTCCTTCGCCATGCAGAAGATTTTTATCTTGCTGAAGTCCCACAAGTTCATTTTATCTTTTGTTTCTCTTGCCTTTGGAGATGTCATGAAAAATGTTGCTGTGGCCGATGTCAAAGAGGTTGCTGCCTATGTTCTCCTCTAGGATTTTGATGGATTCCTGTCTCACATCAAGGTCTTTCATCCATTTGGAGTTTATCTTTGTGTTTGGTGTAAGAGTGGTCAAGTTGCATTATTTTCCATGTAGCTGTCCAATTTTCCCAGCACCATTTATTGAAGAGACTGTCTTTTTTCCACCGGATGTTTTTTCCTGCTTTGTCAAAGATTAGCTGCCCAGGGGCGCCTGGGTGGCACAGCGGTTAAGCGTCTGCCTTCGGTTAAGCGTCTGCCTTCGGCTCAGGGCATGATCCTGGCGTTCTGGGATAGAGCCCCACATCAGGCTCCTCCGCTATGAGCCTGCTTCTTCCTCTCCCACTCCCCCTGCTTGTGTTCCCTCTCTCGCTGGCTGTCTTTGTCTCTGTCAATTAAATAAATAAAATCTTAAAAAAAAAAAGATTAGCTGCCCAAAGAGCCGAGGGTCCATTTCTGGGTTCTCTAATGTGTTCCATTGGTCTATGTGTCTGGTTTTGTGCCACTACCATGCTGTCTTTGTGATCACAGCTTTGTAGTACAACTTGAAATCCGGCATTGTGATACCCCCAGCTTTGTTTTTCCTTTTCAACAATTCATTGGCGATTCGGGGCCTTTTCTGGTTCCACAAAAATTTAAGGGCTGTTTGTTCCAGTTCTTTGAAAACTGTCATTGGTATTTTGATCGGGATGGCATTGAAAGTGTAGATTGCTCTGGGTAGCATAGACATTTGAACTATGTTAATTCTTCTGATCCATGAGCATGGAATATTTTTCCAACTTTTTGTATCTTCTTCAATGTCTTTCAAGAGTGACTTGTAGTTTCTAGAATATAGAAACTGGTTAATTCCAAGATAATGTATGGTTTTTGGTGCTATTGTAAATGGGATGGATTCCCTAATTTCTCTTTCCTCAGTCTCATTGTTCATGTATAGGAATGCAACTGATTTCTGAGCATTGATTTTGTATCCCACCACATTACTGAATTCTTCTATAACTTCTAGTAGTTTGGGAGTGGATACTTTTGGGTTTTCCATATAGAGTATCATGTCATCTGCGAAGAGAGACAGTTTGACTTCTTCTTTGCCAATTTGGATACAATTTCTTCCTTTTGTTGTCTGATTGCTGTTGCAAGGACTTCTAGTTCTATGTTGAATAATAATGGCAAGACTGGGCATCCTTGATCCCTGATCTTAAGGGAAAGGCTTTCAGGTTTTCCCCATTGAGAAAGATATTTGCTGTAGGCTTTTCATAGGTGGTTTTTATGAGATTGAGGAATGTACCCTATATCCCTACACTCTGAGTGTTTTAATCAGGAAAGGATGCTGTATTTTGTCAAATGCTTTTTCTGCATCTATTGAGAGGATCATATGGTTCTTGACTCTTGTTGATATGATGTATCACACTGATCGATTTGCGAATGTTGAACCACCCTTGCATTCCAGGGATGAATCCCACTTGATCATGATGGATAATCCTTTTAATGTACTGTTGGATCCTATTAGCTAGGATCTTGTTGAGAATTTTGGTGTCCATATTCATCAGGGATATCGGTGTGTAATTCTTTTTCATGTGGTCTTTGCCTGGTCTGGGGATCAAGGTAATACTGGCCTCATAGAATGAGTTTGGTAGTTTTCCTTTTGTTTCTATTTTTTGAAACAGCTTCAGGAGAACAGGTATTATTTCTTCTTGGAATGTTTGGTAGAATTCCCCGGGGAATCCATCAGGCCCTGGAATCTTATTTTTCGGGAGGTTTTTGATCACTGCTTCAATCTCTTCATAATTAATTGGCCTGTTTAAAAAATCAATTTCTTCCTGTTTCAGTCTTGGTAGTTTATAGGTTTCCAGGAAGGCATCCATTTCTTCCAGGTTGTTTAATTACTGGCATAAAGCTGCTGATAAAAGTTTCTAATGATCCTTCCTATTTCATTGGTGTTGGTTGTGACCACTCCCTTTTCATTCATAATTTTATTAATTTGGGTCCTTTCCCTATTCTTTTGAATAAGTCTTGCCACTGGCTTATCCATCTTATTTATTCTTTCAAAGAACCAGCTTCTAGTTCTGTTGATCTGCTCTACTGTGCTCCTGGTTTCTAATTCATTGATCTCTGCTCTAATCTTGATCAACTGCTTTCTCATGCATGGGTTAGGCCTGTTCTTCTGTTCCAGCTCCAGCTTCTTGAGGTGAGAATATAAAAACTGCATTTTAGATTTTTCTATTCTTTTGAGTGAGGCTTGGATGGCTATGTATTTTCCCCTTAGGACCGCTTTTGCAGTGTCCCGTAGGTTTTGGAC
>NW_024425564.1:6188584-6190133 GCF_017311325.1 Ursus maritimus
TCCCCTCTGAAGCCCTCAGTTTGTTTCCCAGAGTCCATAGTCTCTCATGGTTTATTCCCTCTTCTGTTTACCCCCCCTTTCTTTATCCCTTTCTTCTCCTACCGATCTTCCTACTTCTTATGTTCCGTAGATGAGTGAAACCATATGATAATTGTTTGTCTCTGCTTGACTTATTTCGCTTAGCATTATCTCCTCCAGTCCCGTCTATGTTGCAGCAAATGTTGAGAAATCGTTCTTTTTAATGGCTGAGTAATATTCTGTTGTATATATGGACCACATCTTCTTAATCCATTCATCTGTTGAAGGGCATCTCGGCTCCTTCCACGATTTAGCTATTGTGGACAATGCTGCTATGAACATTGGGGTGCATATGGCCCTTCTCTTCACTATGTCTATATCTTTGGGGTAAATACCCAGTGGTGCAATTCCTGGACCATAGGGTAGCTCAATTTTTAACTTTTTAAGGGACCTCCACACTGTTTTCCAAAGTGGCTGTACCAGCTTGCATTCCCACCAACAATGTAAGAGGGATCCCCTTTCTCCACATCCTCTCCAACATTTGTTGTTTCCCGCCTTGTCAATTTTTGCCATTCTAACTGGCGTAAGGTGGTATCTCAATGTAGTTTTGATTTGAATTTCCCTGATGGTTAATGATTTTGAACATTTTTTCATGTGTCTGTTAGCCATTTGTAAGTCTCCATTGGAAAAGTGTCTGTTCATATCTTCTGCCCATTTTTTGATTTGATTATTTGTTTCTTGTGTATTGAGTTTGAGAAGTTCTTTGTAGATCTTAGATACCACTCTTTGATCTGTTAAGTCATTTGCAAATATATTCTCCCATTCTGTGGGCTGCCTCTTTGTTTTTTTGACTGTTTCCTTCGCCATGCAGAAGATTTTTATCTTGCTGAAGTCCCACAAGTTCATTTTATCTTTTGTTTCTCTTGCCTTTGGAGATGTCATGAAAAATGTTGCTGTGGCCGATGTCAAAGAGGTTGCTGCCTATGTTCTCCTCTAGGATTTTGATGGATTCCTGTCTCACATCAAGGTCTTTCATCCATTTGGAGTTTATCTTTGTGTTTGGTGTAAGAGTGGTCAAGTTGCATTATTTTCCATGTAGCTGTCCAATTTTCCCAGCACCATTTATTGAAGAGACTGTCTTTTTTCCACCGGATGTTTTTTCCTGCTTTGTCAAAGATTAGCTGCCCAGGGGCGCCTGGGTGGCACAGCGGTTAAGCGTCTGCCTTCGGTTAAGCGTCTGCCTTCGGCTCAGGGCATGATCCTGGCGTTCTGGGATAGAGCCCCACATCAGGCTCCTCCGCTATGAGCCTGCTTCTTCCTCTCCCACTCCCCCTGCTTGTGTTCCCTCTCTCGCTGGCTGTCTTTGTCTCTGTCAATTAAATAAATAAAATCTTAAAAAAAAAAAGATTAGCTGCCCAAAGAGCCGAGGGTCCATTTCTGGGTTCTCTAATGTGTTCCATTGGTCTATGTGTCTGGTTTTGTGCCACTACCATGCTGTCTTTGTGATCACAGCTTTGTAATATAGCTTGAA
>NW_024425564.1:6190412-6191222 GCF_017311325.1 Ursus maritimus
TCTCTTAACTGGTTAATTCCAAGATAATGTATGGTTTTTGGTGCTATTGTAAATGGGATGGATTCCCTAATTTCTCTTTCCTCAGTCTCATTGTTCATGTATAGGAATGCAACTGATTTCTGAGCATTGATTTTGTATCCCACCACATTACTGAATTCTTCTATAACTTCTAGTAGTTTGGGAGTGGATACTTTTGGGTTTTCCATATAGAGTATCATGTCATCTGCGAAGAGAGACAGTTTGACTTCTTCTTTGCCAATTTGGATACAATTTCTTCCTTTTGTTGTCTGATTGCTGTTGCAAGGACTTCTAGTTCTATGTTGAATAATAATGGCAAGACTGGGCATCCTTGATCCCTGATCTTAAGGGAAAGGCTTTCAGGTTTTCCCCATTGAGAAAGATATTTGCTGTAGGCTTTTCATAGGTGGTTTTTATGAGATTGAGGAATGTACCCTATATCCCTACACTCTGAGTGTTTTAATCAGGAAAGGATGCTGTATTTTGTCAAATGCTTTTTCTGCATCTATTGAGAGGATCATATGGTTCTTGACTCTTGTTGATATGATGTATCACACTGATCGATTTGCGAATGTTGAACCACCCTTGCATTCCAGGGATGAATCCCACTTGATCATGATGGATAATCCTTTTAATGTACTGTTGGATCCTATTAGCTAGGATCTTGTTGAGAATTTTGGTGTCCATATTCATCAGGGATATCGGTGTGTAATTCTTTTTCATGTGGTCTTTGCCTGGTCTGGGGATCAAGGTAATACTGGCCTCATAGAATGAGTTTGGTAGTTTTCCTTC
>NW_024425564.1:6191728-6225203 GCF_017311325.1 Ursus maritimus
ATTCTCTTTTTGATGGGGTCTTTGCCTGGTTTGGTGATCAAGGTAATATTGGCCTCATAGAATGAGTTTGGTAGTTTTCCTTCTGTTTCTATTTTTTGAAATAGCTTTAGGAGAATAGGTATTATTTCTTCTTTGAATGTTTGGTAGAATTCCCCAGGAAAACTGTCTGGGCCTGGAGTTTTGTTTTTTGGAAGGTTGTTTATCACTGTTTCAATCTCTTCATAATTAATTGGCCTGTTTAAAAAATCAATTTCTTCCTGTTTCAGTCTTGGTAGTTTATAGGTTTCCAGGAAGGCATCCATTTCTTCCAGGTTGTTTAATTTATTGGCATAAAGCTGTTGATAAAAGTTTCTAATGATCCTTCCTATTTCATTGGTGTTGGTTGTGACCACTCCCTTTTCATTCATAATTTTATTAATTTGGGTCCTTTCCCTATTCTTTTGAATAAGTCTTGCCACTGGCTTATCCATCTTATTTATTCTTTCAAAGAACCAGCTTCTAGTTCTGTTGATCTGCTCTACTGTGCTCCTGGTTTCTAATTCATTGATCTCTGCTCTAATCTTGATCAACTGCTTTCTCATGCATGGGTTAGGCCTGTTCTTCTGTTCCAGCTCCAGCTTCTTGAGGTGAGAATATAAAAACTGCATTTTAGATTTTTCTATTCTTTTGAGTGAGGCTTGGATGGCTATGTATTTTCCCCTTAGGACCGCTTTTGCAGTGTCCCGTAGGTTTTGGACCATTGTGTTTTCATTCTTGGTGGTCTCCATAAATTGTTTAAATTGATTTTTGATTTCCTGGTTTATCCAATCATTCTTGAGCAGGATGGTTCTTAGTTTCCAAGTGTTTGAGTTTCTTCCAAATTTTTCCTTGCGATTGTGTTCCAATTTCAAGCATTGTGGTCTGAGAATATGCAGGGAATAATTTCAGTATATTGGTATCTGTTGAGACCTGTTTTGTGACTGAGCATATGGTCTATTCTGGGGAACATTCCATGTGCATTCAAAAAGAATGAGTATTCTTTTGTTCTGCGGTGTAGTGTTCTATATATATCTATGAGGTCCATCTGGTCTATTATGGCATTCAAAGCTCTTGTTTCTTTGTTGATTTTCTGCTTAGGTGTTCTGTCTATTGCTAAAAGCAGAGTGTGGAGGTCCCCTACTATTAACGTATTTTTTTAACATATTTTTATCTATATGTCTCTTTACTCTGCTTAAGAGTTGGCTCGTGTATCTTGCTGTTCCCCTGTAGGGGGCGTAGATATTTAGCATTGTCAGATCCACTTGTTGGATACATCCTTTAAGAATAATATAGTGTTCCATGAAAAAATGTTCAAAATCATTAGCCACCAGGGAAATTCAAATCAAAACCACACTAAGATACCACCTTATGCCAGTTAGAATGGCAAAAATTGACAAGGCAAGAAACAACAATTGTTGGAGAGGATGTGGAGAAAGGGGATCCCTCTTACATTGTTGGTGGGAATGCAAGTTGGTACAGCCACTCTGGAAAACAGTGTGGAGGTCCCTTAAAAAGTTAAAAATTGAGCTGCCCTATGACCCAGCCATGGTACTACTGGGTATTTACCCCAAAGATACAGACGTAGTGAAGAGAAGGGCCATATGCACCCCAATGTTCATAGCAGCATTGTCCACAATAGCTAAATCATGGAAGGAACCGAGATGCCCTTCAACAGATGACTGGATTAAGAAGGTGTGGTCCATATATACAATGGAATATTACTCAGCTATCAGAAAGAACGAGTTCTCGACATTTGCTGCAACATGGACGGCACTGGAGGAGATAATGCTAAGTGAAATAAGTCAAGTAGAGAAAGACAATTATATGATTTCTCTCATCATCCTATAAGAACTAGGATAATCGGTAGGGGAAGAAAGGGATAAAGAATGGGGGGGGTAATCAGAAGGGGGAATGAAGCATGAGAGACTATGGACTATGAGAACCAAACTGAGGGCTTCAGAGGGGAGGGGGAGGGGGGATTGGGATAGACTGGTAATGGGTAGTAAGGAGGGCATGTATTGCATGGTGCACTGGGTGTTATACGCAACTAATGAATCATCGAACTTTACATCAGAAATCAGGGATGTACTGTATGATGACTAACATAATATAATAAAAAAACATTAAAAAAAAAGACTGGTATCCAACATCTACAAAGAACTTCTCAAACTCAATACACAAGAAACAAATAATCAAATCAAAAAATGGGCAGAAGATATGAACAGACACTTTTCCAATGAAGACATACAAATGGCTAACAGACACATGAAAAAATGTTCAACATCACTAGCCATTAGGGAAATTCAAATCAAAACCACATTGAGATACCACCTTACACTAGTTGGAATGGCAAAAATTGACAAGACAAGAAACAACAAATGTTGGAGAGGATGTGGAGAAAAGGGATCCCTCTTACACTGTTGGTGAGAATGCAAGTTGTTACAGCCACTTTGGAAAACAGTGTGGAGGTCCCTTAAAAAGTTAAAAATTGAGCTACCCTATGATCCAGCCATTGCACTACTGAGTATCTACCCCAAAGATACAGATGTAGTGAAGAGATGGGCCATATGCACCCCAATGTTCATAGCAGCATTGTCCACAATAGTCAAACTGTGGAAGGAGCTGAGATGCCCTTCAACAGACGAATGGATAAAGATGTGGTTCATATATACAATGGACTATTAGCCATCAGAAAGGACGATTACCCAACATTTGCAGCAACATGGACAGGACTGGTGGAGATTATGCTAAGTGAAATAAGTCAAGCAGAGAAAGACAATTATCATATGGTTTCACTCATTTATGGAACATAAGAAATAGCATGGAGATCGGTAGGAGACGGAAGGGAAGAATGAAGGGGGGTAAACAGAAGGGGGAAAGAACCACAAGAGACTATGGACTCTGGGAAACAAACTGAGGGCTTTAGACGGGAGGGGGGTGGGGGATTGGGATAGGCTGGTGATGGGTATTAAGGAGGGCACATATTGCATGGAACACTGCGTGTTATACGCAAACGATGAATCATGGAGCACTACATCCAAACTAAGGGTGTACTGTATGGTGACTAACATAACTTAATAAATTTTAAAAAATTTTTAAAAATTTACGATTGTTTTTTCCAGCACTTTGAAAAATGCCATTGGTATTTTGATTGGGATGGCGTTGGAAGTATAGATTTCTGTGGGTAGCATAGACATTATAACAGTGTTTATTCTTCAAATCATGAGCATGGACTGTTTTTCTATCTCTTTTTTGTCTTCCTCAATTTCCCTCATAAGTGTTCTGTAGTCTAGAGTATAGATACTTTGCCTCTTGGTTAGGTTCATTCCACGATATCTTATGGTTTTTGGAGCCATTGTAAATGGAATTGATTCCCTAATTTCTCTTTCTACAGTTACCTTGTTAGTGTATAGGAAAGCAACTGATTTCTGAGCATTGATTTTATATTCTGCCACAATACTGAATTTCTGTATGAGTTCGAGTAACTTGCGGGGGAGTCTTTTGGGTTTTCCACATAAAGTATCATGTCAATTGCAAAAAGAAAGAGTTTGACTTCTTCTTTGCCAATTTGAATGCCTTTTTTTCTTTTTGTCTAATTGCTGTTGCTAGGACTTCCAGTACTATGTGTAACAATAGTGGTGAGAGTGGGCATCCTTATTGTGTTCCTGATCTTAAGGGAAGGGCTCTCAGCTTTTCCCCATTCAGAATGATACTCGCTGTGGACTTTTCATAGTTGGTTTTTATGAAATTGAGGAATGTTCCCTCTATCCCTTCACTCTGAAGGGTTTTAATCAGGAAATGATGCTGTATTTTTTCAAATGCTTTTTCTGCATCAATTGAGAGGACTATGCAGATCTTGTCTCTTCTGTTATTACTGTGTTCTATCACACTGACTAACCTGCAAATGTTGAACCACCTTGCATCCCAGGGATAAATCCTACCTGGTCATGATGGGGGAGGGGGGGTAAACAGAAGGGGGGAATGAACCACAAGAGACTATGGACTCTGGGAAACAAACTGAAGGCTTCAGAGGGGAGGGGGTACGGGATTGGGATAGGTCAGTGATGGGTATTAAGGAGGGCACATATTGCATGGAGCACTGGGAGTTATACGCAAATAATGAATCATGGAACACTACATCCAAAACTAAGGATGTACTGTATGGTGACTAACGTAACATAATCAATTTCTTCCTGTTTCAGTCTTGGTAGTTTATAGGTTTCCAAGACGGCATCCATTTCTCCCAGGTTGTTTAATTTATTGGCATAAAGGTGTTGATAAAAGTTTGTAATGATCCTTCCTACTTCCTTGGTGTTGGTTGTGATCTCTCCCCTTTCATTCATACCTTTATTAATTTGGGTCCTTTCTCTATTCTTTTGAATAAGTCTGGCCAGTGGCTTATCGATCTTATTTATTCTTTCAAAGAACCAGCTTCTAATTTTGTTGATCTGCTCTACTGTGCTCTTGGTTACCAATTCATTGATCTCTGCTCTAATCTTGATCACCTGCCTTCTCTTGCATGGGTTAGGCCTGTTTTTCTGTTCCAGCTCCAGCTTCTTGAGGTGAGAATATAAAAAATTCATTTTAGATTTTTCTATTCTTTTGAATGAGGCTTGGATGGCTATGTATATTCCACTTAGGACTGTCTTTGCAGTATCCCACAGGTTTTAGACCGATGTGTTTTCATTCTCATTGTTCTCTAAAAATTGCTTAATCTCCTTTTTAATTCCCTGGTTTACCTAATCATTCTTGAGCAGGATGGTTCTTAGTTTCCAAGTGTTTGAGTTTCTTCCAAATTTTTCCTTGTGATTGAGTTCCAGTTTCAAAGCATTGTGGTCTGAGGGTCCTGGTACTTCCCCACAACCTCACCTCATCAGAATCACAAGAAGGAGAAATCCCCCCAAACAAAGAAAAGATACAGAGTCTGTGGCCTCTGCCACATAACTAATGGATATGGCTATAACCAAATTGTCAGAAATGGAGTTCAGTGACACAATGGTCAACATGATGTGTAGGCTTAACGAAAATATTAACGAGAATATAGAATCTCTAAGGGTGGAAATGAGAGCAAATCTGGCAGAAATTAAAAATGCTATGAATCAGATGCAGTCTAAACTAGATGCTCTGATGGCCAGGGTAAATGAGGCAGAAGGACGAATTAGTGAATTGGAAGATGGGATGGTAGAAAAGAAGGAAAAAATGGAAATTTAGCTCAAAAAAATCCAATCTCAAGAATGTAGATTACAGGAGATTACTGACTAAATGAAACGTTCCAATGTCAGAATCATCAGCATTCCCGAGGGGGTGGAGAAAGAGAGAGGTCTAGAAGAGATATTTGAACAAATTGTAGCTGAGAACTTCCCTAATCTGGCAAAGGAAACAAGCATTCATGTCCAAGAGGCAGAGACGACCCCTCCCAAGGTCAATGACCACAGACCTACACGACATCACATCATAGTGTCATTCGCAAATATTAGATCCAAGGATACAATCTTGAAAGCAGCCAGGGGAAGAGAATCCTCACGTACAGAGGGAGGAACATTAGAATAATGTCAGACCTGTCTATAGAAACCTGGCAAGCCAGGAAAGGTTGGGAAGGTATATTCAGAGCTCTAACTGAGAAAAACATGCATCCAAGGATTCTTTATCCAGCAAGGCTATTATTCAGAATTGATGGAGAGATAAGGACCTTCCAAGACCAGCAGAAACTGAAAGAATATGTGACCACCAAGCCAGCCCTACAAGAAATATTAAGGGGGCTTCTATAAAAGTAAAAAGACCCCAAGAGTGATACAGAACAGAAATCTGCAATCTATAGAAACAAATACTTCACAGGCAACATGACATCATTAAAATCATATCTCTCAATAATCACTCTCAATGTGAATGGCTTAAATGCTCCCATAATGCCACAGGGTTGCAGCTTGGATAAAAAGACAGGACCCACCCATATGCTATCTACAAGAGACTCATTCTGAACCTAAAGATACATCCAGACTGAAAGTGAAGGGATGGAGAACCATTTTTCCTGCCAATGGACCTCAAAAGAAAGCTGGGGTAGCAATTCTCATAGCAGACAGATTAGATTTTAAACTAAGACTGTAGTTAGTGATACAGAAGGACACTATATTATTCTTAAAGGATGTATCCAACAACTGGATATGACAATTATAAAAATCTATGCCCCCAACAGGGGAGCAGCAAGATACACAAGCCAACTCTTAACCAGAATAAAGGTACATATAGAAAATAATATGTTATTAGTAGGGGACCTCAAGACTCCACTCTCAGCAATAGACAGATCACCTAAGCAGAAAATCAACAAAGAAACAAGAGCTTTGAATGACATACTGGACCAGATGGACCTCATAGATATATACAGAACACTACACCCCAGAACAACTGAATACTCATTCTTTTCGAATGCATATGGAACTTTCTCCAGAATAGACCATATACTGTGTCACAAAACAGGCCTCAACCGATACCAAAAGACTGAGATTATTCCCTGCATATTCTCAGTTCTTCTTTGATTTCTTGGTTGGCCCAAACATTCTTAAGCAGGATGGTCCTTAGTTTCCAAGTGTTTGAATTTCTTCCAAATTTTTTCTTGTTATAGAGTTCCAATTTCAAACCACTGTGGTCTGAGAATATGCAGGGAATAATCTCAATCTTTTAGTATCAGTTGGGTCCTGATTTGTGACCTTGTATGTGGTCTATTCTGGAGAAAGTTCCATGTGCATTCTAGAACAATGAGTATTCTGTTGTTTTAGGGTGGAATGTTCTGAATATATCTATGAGGTCCATCTGGTTCAGTGTGTCATTCAAAGCTCTTGTTTCTTTGTTGATTTTCTGCTTAGATGATCTGTGTATTGCTGAGAGTGGAGTGTTGAGATCTCCTACTTTTAATGTATTATTATCAATACGTCTCTTTATTTTGGTTAACAGCTGGCTTATGTAGTTGGCTGCTCCCCTGTTGGGGGCATAGATATTTATAATTGTCATATCCACTTGTTGGATATACCCTTTAAGAATAATATAGTGTCCTTCTGTATCTCTAACTACAGTCTTTAGCTTAAAATCTAATTTGTCTGCTATGAGAATTGCTACCCCAGCTTTCTTTTGAGGTCCATTGGCATGAAAAATCACTCTCCATCCCTTCACTTACAGTTTGTATGTATCTTTAGGTTCAAAGTGAGTCTCTTGTAGACAGCATATGGATGGGTCCTGTCTTTTTATCCAATCTTCAACCCTGTGCCATTTCATGGAAGCACTTATGTCATTCATGTTGAGAGTGATTATTGATAAATATGATTTTATTGTCATCATGTTGTCTGTAAAGTCCTTGTTTTTATAGATTGTCTCTGTAAATTTGTATTCTATATAACTCTTGGGGTCTTTCCCCTTTTACAGAACCCCCCCTTAATATTTCTTGCAGGGCTCTCCTGGTGATCACGTCTTCTTTCAGTTTCTTCTGGTCTTAGAAGCTCCTTGTCCCTCCGTCCATTCTGAATGACAGCCTTGTTGGATAGAGTATCCTTGGCTGCATGTTCTTCTCATTTAGTACTCTAAATATGTTTTGCCAATCCTTTCTGGCTGGCCAGGTCTTTGTGGACAGTTCTGACATTATTCTGATGTTCCTCCCTCTGTACACAAGAAATCTCTTACCCCTCACTGCTTTCAAGATTGTTTTCTTGGATCTATGATTTGCGAATTGTACTGTTGAATGACATGGTATTGGTCTGTTCTCCTTGATCTTGGGAGGGGTCCTCTCTGCCTCTTGGCATGAATGCTTGTTTCCCTCCCCAGATTAGGGAAGTTCTCAGCTATGATTTGCTCAAATTAATCTTCTAGACCTCTCTCTCCACCCCCTCAGGGATCCCAGTAATCTGATATTGGAATGTTTCATTAAGTCATTAATCTCTCTCAGTTTGATTTTAATCTGTTTTTCCCATGTTGCCTTGGTTTCCTTCTTTTCTATCATCTTATCTTCTAGTTCACTAATTTGTTCTTCTGCTTCATTTACCCTGGGAGTCAGAGTATCCAGTTTAGACTGCATTTCATTCATAGCATCTTTAGTCAGCCTGATTAGATCTCATTTCTGCCCTTAAGATTCTATATTGTAATTACTATTTTTCTTAAGCCTAGATATCACCTTAATTATTATAACTCTGAAATCTATTTTTGACATCTTGGTTATATCCATAACCAATAGTTCTATGGCAGAGGCCACAGTCTCTGAATCTTTCCTTTGTTGGGGGTTCCTCCTCTTAGTTATTTTGTTGAGGGGTGGTTGAGGGATGTACAGAGTCCAAATTATTGACCAGGACCCAAGCAAGATGCACCTGTTTCATAGGCACCTTAAGGTTGTGGGCCTTTTCTTCTTCCAGCCTATCTTCTGGGGGAGGGGCGTGACACGCTGTTACTCAGGCAAACTGTTTGGGCAGAGTTTCCCTGCCACCTTTGGGGGGGGGGGAACTCAGTGAACAGGTTTTATGGGGCTTTTGTTTTCTGGCAGCTTTCCCTTGCAGATTTCCACATCTCTTCCAAGAGTCAGAGCAGAAGTGACCATATCCAATCCTCTGTCTCAGAACAGAGGGATCGCAGTCTCCTCTTCACTGAGATAGGCCACACTGCCTCTGTTTCTGTCTGTGCTGCTAAAAACCACAGCATCCTGGGTTGTGCACCCCACATCAGCACCCCCAACCCTCGCTCCCAGGGCCAGGCATGTCTCTTCCCTATGTGCTTCTAAAACTGCAAGCTGCCCCCTGTTTGCATGGGTGCCCCTGTAGCTCCAGGATTGAGTCTGGAGGGTTGCCCTAAAGTCCTCTCCCCACTGCTAATGGTCTATAAGTCTGTGCCCACTCCCCAGAGGGGGAGGCTTTTGCCTTGCTGGCCCAAGAGCACAGAGGCTCCTTCCCCCTTCCATTTATATTCTAATACCTGCCCGCAGATTCACAGCTCCCCGCTTCATACCTCAAGATGTTCTGCTTGTAGAGATCCATACCACCAGAGATGTTCTGCTTGTAGAGATCCATATATATCTTCTGACATCTCAGGCTGATTTCCTGGGTGTTCAGAATGGTCTGGTAGATATCCAGCTCAATTCAGGGGACCCATTGAAAAAGAGTCCCCTACTCCTCTGCCATATTTTCTCCTCCTGATCTGCTATATTTCCAATGCTTTCTAATGAATTCTTCATGTCATTTACTGAGTTCTTCAGAGCCAGAATTCCTGATGGTTTTTTAATTTAAGTCTCTTTGGTAAAGTACTCCTTCTATCCATTAATTTTATTTCTGAATTCACTGAATTGCCTGATTTTCTTGTATTTTGTTGAATTCTGTCATGACAGCTATTTTGAATTCTCTATTACTTAGACCATAATTTTCTGTATATTTAGGTTTGGTTGCTGGAGAATTATCATTTTCTTTATGCAAAACCATGTCACCATGATTTTTCACTCTCTTTAATGAGATTTTCCTCTGTCAGATCATTTGAAGTAGTAAACACTTTTTGCATGTAGGTAAAGATATGTTAACTTTAACAGTTCACAGGTGGGCAACTAGAGGCCCTTCTTTTGTATTATAGCAGGTAGCAGAACAGCACAAGTTTTTGGTTTCTCTTGCCAGAGCTGTTTTGGTGGCTATTTAAGACCAGGCTTAAAAAAAAAAAAGTGGGAAGCTGACAACCAAGTACAGGCACAATGTACTAATCCTTTGGCTTTGGGTGTGCCCTGCAGTACAGGAAGGGAAATCCTCAAGTTCAGGAGTCCCAATGGAGCTGGGTATTCTCTTGCTGAATTCCCACAGCAGACAGGGCATAAAATGTTTCATCTCGTCTGCCTCCTTCCATTGACTCTTCCTTGCCCACACCACCCCCACCCTGTCACAGATGCTTTGCCTCAGAGGACCTGCTCTGCAGGTTAACAGCTCTGGGGTCCTCCAAATGGAACCCACAGGGCCATGTAGCTCTTCACTCAACCCTTTCCACCCCCAACCCTCTCTGTCAGAGAGGTCACAGATGTTGCCACCACTATAGAAGCCAGGGTAACAGGCCCCACCACTGCTACATGGGCTCTGGTCTCCAGGAGGCCCAATCCATACACCTTCAGATATAAACATGGGTGGATCATTTTAGCATCTTGATATGCTTTGGTGATGCACCTATGTTGGGTTTTGGATGTCCTACAAATTGTAAATAAAAGGGGAGAGACAAATGGAAGGACTCATGCTGCCATGATACTGACCTCAATCCTCACAGGAGTGATGATTTTAATTATTCTTTCAGAAATTACATGGACAGTTTCTCCACTTATTTCAAAAGATTCCTCTTGTGTGTTTGGATAATTCATATCACATCCATACCTTTCTTTCCTCTCCATTTCAAAGGAAATATGCCCATAGCCCATCCAAAAGTAATCCAGTGTCATAAGGCCACAAGGTATACAGAAGGGGGAGAAAACATGTCAGATAATATGTTAACATATAGAGTACTTAAAATATATACAAAAGTTCCAAAGATTACATGTATGACTTTATCATTGGAGTGAGTATTTTTAAGTTTGAAGATTCCTCCACTACCCTTTCCCACATACTGTGAGCAGTGCAGTGCCTTCCTCCAAAATATAGTTCAGTGTAGATGTTCTTATCATTCAGTGTCCAGTCAGGAGACAGAAATCACATCAGTCATTTTGACAGGGAAAATTTGATATAAAGAATTATTAACTAGTAAAAGGTGTTTAACTATGAGAGAGGTAAAAGAAAACTCTAAAGAAACAGGAGATACAGGAAGCAGACACTACCTTAGGACTGACGTAGAGTACCCAAAGAAGGAAGACATTTGGAAGAGGTAATACAGAGATTCTGTTTATTGGAGATGGTAAGACTGGGGTCTCCAGGAAAGAAAAGTTTTCCATCAAGCCACAGGTCAAGTCTGTTTGGCAGGAAAACTCCTACTAGTGAATGGCAAGATTCCTCAGGAAACAGTCCTCTACAACAGAGCCTGCTGCAATGCCATATTCATTCACCCAAAGGTGAGAGAAGCTAGGTCTTCTCCAGGCCACTGGCAGTAGTATCATAGCATTGAGAGAAAAAGCACCAGAACAAGAAGAGATTTTTCCTCTGCTATTTCTTGCTGTATCATTCTGATACACAGACTGACAAAGGCTAACATTGTTCCAAATCGCAAGAAAGAAACTATCCTGGGATCCTGCTCCAAGATCAGTAAGTAGGTTAAATACAGGGTAGATATGAACCCAAAGGCAATAAACTGATAATGCGCAGAGACCACAACTTTAGTTACTCAGCTTCCATATACACCAATTTACCCACACTGGAGGTTTCATTTAACAACACACCTCCATATTTTCACTCATCTACAAAGCTACACTTACATGTGAAGAAGTTCTCACTCTTTCCCCAAAATGAAACACAGAGGCAGTCCCAGTCATTGAGTCAAGAATTGTTATATTGTTCATTCCTCAAGTTTAGTCACAATCCCCTTGACTATTCTGTTATCTAGAGACTATATTTTCTTAACTTAAATTCTATTTAGTTGACATATAGTTCAAATTGGTTTCAGGAGTAGAGTTCAGTGGTTTATCATTATGTATAATGCCCAGTACTCATCACAACAAGTGCCCTCCTTAATAACCATCACCAATCTATCCCATCCCCTACCCACCTCCCTCCATCAACCCTTCCATTGTTCTATGTAGTTAAGAGTCTCTCATGGGGGGTGCCTGGTTGACTCAGTCAGTTAATTTACAGCCTTTAGCTCAGGTCATGATCTGGGGTCCTGGGATTGAGCCCCAAGTCATCAGGCTTCCTGCTCATCAGGGAGTCTGCTTCTCCCACTCCCACTGCCCCCCACCCCCACTCACACTCACACGCTCTCTCTCTCAAATAAATAGATAAAATCTTTAACAACAACAACAAAAAAGAGTCTGTCATGGTTTGTTTCCCTCTCTCTTTTACCCCTCCCAAATTTTCATCTGTTTTGTTTCTTAAATTCCACAATTCCTCATATGTGGAATTAAGGAATTCCATATGGAATTTGCCTTTCTCTGACTGCCTTCTTTTGATTAGCATAATACACTCCAGCTCCATCCATGTCATTGCAAAAGGCAGGATTTGATGACTGAATAGTATTCCATTGTATATATATATATATATATATATATACCACATCTTCTTTATTATCTAACACTCATTGGGCATTTGGGCTCTTTCCATAATTTGATTAACGTGGACATTGCTGCTATGAACATTGGGGTTCATGTACTCCATTAAATGTGTATTTCTCTATGCTTTGGGTAAATACTGAGTAGTGCAATTGCTAGATCATGTGGTAGATCTATTTTCAGCTTTTTTAGAACTACCATACTTTTCTCCAGAGTGGCTGCACCAGTTTTCATTCCCACCAACAGCACAAGAGGATTCCCCTTCCTGCACATCCTAGCCAGCACCTATTGTCTCCTGTGCAATTGATTTTAGCCATTCTGACTGTGTGAAGTGGTATCTCATTGTGGTTTTGTGATTTTGATTTGTATTTCCCTTTTTATGTGTCTGTTAGCCATCTGGATGTGTTTTTGGAAAAATGTCTGTTCATGTCTTCTATTCATTCCTTAACAGGATTATTTGGTTTGTGGTTGTTGAGCTTAATATGTTCCTCATAGATTTTGGGTAAAACCCTTTAACAAGAATATCATTTGCAAATAGCTTCTCCCATTCTGTACCCTGCTTTTTAGTTTTGTTGATTGTTTCCTTCACCCTATCTGGGTGAAGTCTCAATAGTTCATTTTTGCTTTTGTTCCCCTTGTCTTGGAGATGTGTCTAGTACCAAGTAGCTATGGCCAAGGTCAAAGACATTGCTCCCTGTGTTCTCCTCTAGAATTTTGAAGGTTTCCTATAGAGGCTCTATTTTAAACATAACCATCAACACCTTGAATAAAATCAAAAGGGTAAGAAGAAGAGAGAGGAAGAAAACAGATCATAAATACAAATAAATACATCTATATGACAAGAAAGAAAAATATGCAAAGCTACCACAGTCCTTTTTTTCTTATTGGTCACAGGCAGGAACTGATATCTGTGACTTCTTTCTTCTACTTCTGATTCTGTGTCTTCTCATCTCTCCCAGAAGCACAGCAGGTCTGACTTCTCTACCTGTGGAGTGAATACACCTTCATGCCTGAAGGTCTGAGTCCTAAATAGTCTGGTGTCTTTTAGGTTGCTGTGGTTGATACTTTTGTCATTAGACTTGGAATTACTGAGAGGCAGTACATAGATCCTGGAACCGTGTTCATGATCAATGCTTTCTTCAATTCACCTGGCATCTGAAAACTCTCTTCACCATTCACATCTTTGTTCTAGTGGCAGTTCTGTTCTTTCCAACTGGTGTTGACACAAAAGGGGAACCCAGATCCTCATCCTTAATTCCTTGATGTAACACAGCACTACTTTTTCAAAGTAACAGAAATTTATAAAGATATGATAAGTGTGTTTCATCTCCTGCAGAATAAGAAGTTTATACAATGGAATATTAGACTCATCTCTTCTTAAAGTCCATCAGCCATCCATTTCTCCAGAAATTTTTGGATGACCAATGTCCCTGGTCAGAGTGTAGATTTCCCAAAACAGCTGATGACCCACCTGTAGCCTCTGGGTTCATCTGCACAACTCAAGCTAGATAAAACAAACACCATATAATTCTGCAGAGTCATTCAGCCCTCATCTCCTTTCATACCCAAACAATATAAAGACTTCATGAAATAATTTCTCTGACCAAAAGAAACATGACTTCCAATAGTAAAATTCAGCCTGTTCTAAATCAGCACAAACAACAGTCAACCCTTAACTTCTCTTACCTGAGCACAAGGCATGAACTGACTATTCTCATAACCACACCCCAAGAAGTCTGCATCCAAAGCAGGAGGGCAAGATACCATGTCATCCAGGGTTAACACCAGAGGCTTTTGCCCCAGGGACTCTGCAGTTCCAGTAAGAGCCACCATGAGGAGTCTGGGACAGTGGTGGGGTTCTATGGGGACATAGCTTCAGGGCTGCAGGGGAGTAATGGAGATTCGGCCCCCGGGAGAGCACCATCAACATCAGAGACTGACTTGAGCCCTACCCCTGAGAGGCTTACAGGCTCCTCCAATGAAGAAGGAGGATTGTTAAGGGGCACAAGGATCTCTGCAGGCCCACCCATCACAGAGCAGATGGTCAAGGACACATCTCCTGACCTCAACATGAAGTATGGAAACAAAGTTCCAGAGGAGGAAGCTAGAGGGAAGGAGAACATGTGGGAATCATCAGTCATGTTGTAGAAGGAGACATCCCCTTCCTTGAGGTCCAGGAAAACCCCCACCCTGTGGGGAACTTGTCTACAGGATAGTAGAATCCGAAAGATAGAACAGGCATAATAATTTTCCAAATATCTTCCCACAGCCCAGATCCCCTTTTCTGGGCTCTCTAAGTGCAAGGATTTCCTGTCCACATCTCCCCTACAGACCCCTAGAGACCATTCACTTTTGTCTCCATTCCTGATCTCCACCACCCAGTAACAACGCCCTGATGTGATGCTCTCCCGACCTAGGATGCTAAAGAGTATTGTTGGGTCCTCAGCTGTATCCTTCAAGGTCACACTAGTCTTTTCATCAGACACAGCAAGGCTGGGATGTGCAGACTTTGGATCCAGAGTGACAGACACTGCAGAGAGAATTACCAATCATTTGAGGTCTCCCCCTACCCCATAAGAAGGCACACATCACCCCCCAGACACCTAGATGCATGTGGGCAGGGCTAAGCCTCCTGAGATAAGAGTCTTGTGACTCATGTACACACCCCTCCAACCAGGAGAAGTAACCAAAAGACTGATCTGGGGGTTAGACATGTCACAGGGCACTTGAGAACCAGACTGGACTCCATCACTGAAGGGTATCTCTTTAGCATCTGATATCATCCACACCCACCAATCCCACCTTTGTGACTTTCACTGCCCCATCTGACCCCACCACAATTGACGGGGCCAACATCTGTATCATCACAGCAAGCTGAGGAGATGTCAGCAGCCATGAGGGCAGCAGTAGAATCATCAGAAAGAACTCAAAGTAACTCACAGGGCTGGAATTTCTCCTTCCGCCAATCTACAAGAGAACCACATGTTTCATGTTAAGGCTTTGAGAAGTCTGAACACATTGGTGTCTATGCCTAGTCTTCTGAAATACACTGATGCAGGAGTTACAGGGAAATATCTTTTGGAAATGTTCAGCTGATGCATTTCTCTCTCTCTCTCTCTCTCTCTCTCTCTCTTTCACACACACACATACACACACACAGCCATCATGCTACAGCCTTCCCATGAAAGCCAAGCCAAAAAGCTTAATACCAGGGCACCTGGGTGGCTCAGTCGTTAAGCGTCTGCCTTTGGCTCAGGGCGTGATCCCGGAGTTCTGGGATCGAGCCCCACGTCAGGCTCTTCCGCTGGGAGCCTGCTTCTTCCTCTCCCACTCCCCCTGCTTGTGTTCCCTCTCTCACTGGCTGTCTCTATCTCTGTCAAATAAATAAATAAAATCTTTTAAAAAAAAAAAAGCTTAACACCACTGAGAGGCTGGATAACAACCTGAAAAAAGAATCTATGCCTGATTTCACTTTTATTTATTATTTATTTTTTAATAATAATTTTTATTATGTTATGTTAGTCACCACACAGTATATCCTTAGTTTTTGATGTAGTGTTCCATGATTCATTATTTGCATATAACACCCAGGGCACCGTGCAGTATGTGCCCTCCTTAATACCCATCACTGACCTATCCAATTTCACTTTTAAATTATACTTTCTCAATCCCCAGACACATATCCATCATGAAAACAAGGTTTTCTTGAAAAGAATGGGGGAGATCAAAATACAAATATGCAAGGCATACTTTAAAATACACGCACTTCAGTGGCTCCTGTGTGGCTCAGTCATTTAAGCATTTGGTTCCTGATTTTGGCTTAGGTCATAATCTCATGTGGTTGGATCCAGCACCCCCATCAGGATCCACACTGGGCATAGATTCTACTTGAGATTCTCTCTCTCCCTCTGCCCCTCCACCCACTCCAACATGCTCTTTAAATAAATAAAAATAAATAAATAAATAAATAAATAAATTAAATAAATAAATAATAAATAAATAAATAAATAAATATAAAATACCTTTGTAAAATTTAAAAAATCAAAACACATGCACATAAATTCAGCAGAGAAGAGGGAAATGCTAAAGAATGACTATTTGATCATCATTTTTTCAAACAAATCCCAAGAATCACTGAGGCTCTCTAAGGAGCCTCACACATCTGGACCCTTGGCCTCCATCACCTCTGACTTCCCCTTCTCTGCTCTCACAGTCTATCCCTGATCATAAACAGAAATGAATCATTGAACACTAAAAATAATAATAATAATAATAAAAAGAAAAAAGAAACAGCCAAACAGTAAAAGCACATATTATACAGGTTGAAGTGGCTCAGATTTTTAACCCATCCCAGTGCTAAAGGATCCTCTGGATAGCTTTTCATTGCTTTAGGATCCCCCAGACCACACTCCTGTCCCAATGCCGCTAGAAGATCAAGATGATCTCATTATCAGAGGCAAACTTAGTTCGATGATTATTTCCAAACAGCCTAAAACAAATATAAGTCTTCTCAGAAATCTCTCAGACAGGTGTCAGGGGTTTATTACTTTTCATACACACAAATAACTTGCACACCCTCTGTGTGCATCCCATTCAAACCACCACGGCTGTGATTTGTGTTCTCTATTCTGTCAGTCTTAGCCATCCAAAATCTCTCTAAAGGAATCTGAGGCTCTCTACTTTTCTTCTCATCTCCTCCTCTTCTCCCAACAAATTTTTTTCTTTCCTGATTTGAACCTCACTTTTCCCTGGTAAAGAATTTTAACTCCCCTACATTTCTCCTTTTGAAATCTTCACACATTGCCTCTAATAAACCTGACCAAGTTCAAGCCCATCAGGTAAGTGCAATATTTTTCTAAAAGAAAGGATAATAGTTGTGAACAATTATTAGTAATCTTTTTTTTAAAAAATACATACACAAGAGACTATGGACTCTGGGAAACAAACAGGGTTTCAGAGGGGAAGGGGTTGGGGGATTGGGATAGGCCAGTGATGTGTATTAAGGAGGGCACGTATTGCATGGAGCATTGGGTGTTATACGCAAACAATGAATCATGGAACACTACATCAAAAACTAATGATGATTAACATATGGTGATTAACATATAACATAATAAAAAATTAAAAATTAAAAATAAATAGGGGCACCTTGGTGGCACAGCGGTTAAGCGTCTGCCTTCGGCTCAGGGCGTGATCCCGGCGTTATGGGATCGAGCCCCACGTCAGGCTCCTCCGCTATGAGCCTGCTTCTTCCTCTCCCACTCCCCCTGCTTGTGTTCCCTCTCTCACTGCCTGTCTCTCTCTCTGTCAAATAAATAAATAAATTCTTAAAAAAAAATTAAAAATAAATAAAAAGTAAAAAATACATACATATCATATATCATAATGTCATTTAATATATAATACATATTAAATAATATAATATGATTATATATATGTTATTGCTCTAGTTACACAAACATATATAAAAGATATTGTATATAATTGCTAGGTGGCTCACAGACCCCACCTCCAGGAATCCATAAATATCCTGGTGGCCCTGGATCTCAGGTTCAGAACACCTGCTCTAAAGTAGCAACTAAGGAGTCTTAAAGTAGCAACTAAGGAGTCTTAAAGGAAGAAGCCCAATTTGGACAGGGAGTCAGAGCATGAGGGGAAAAAAAATGAAAACCAGCATGCCAGAAGTATAGCAAGAAATGGGAAAATTTAACCAGAGCCAAAAAAAAAAAAAAGTAGGAATTTCAGGGTAAAATGTACTCAGAACCAACAATCCACTTAGGAAGACCTGAGTCCTACACAGGCAAGCTTGATTTCTGAAATCCTCTACAAACAACCATTTCTGATTTATAGCATCACTACCTTGTTCAAGACTCTCCTTATAAATGACCTCTCCGTTGTCAACGACCAATTAAAAGTATGAATTGAACGAAGTGTGTTCAGAGGGTGTTGGTAACCCTAACAGTGACCTGCTGTAGAGGATGGGTCAGAATGGAGGCAGATCTGTGTTCCCAAGGACAGTCCTTGCAGTCTTCAGAAGAAGACAGAAGTGACAAGGGGAGCATGGACACCAACCCCATCCTGGTGTGGGGTCTGTGACATAGAAGGGGGCAGCTGAGGCTGGGGAGGTAAGATAACAGGAAACTGAGTCACTTACCTGCATATAGCTGTGCCTTCCTCCAGACTGAAAGGGAACACACCCTGGTGAGACCTCAGTCAGAACAAGCCTGCTCAGCATTGATCTACTGGCCCTTGCCTGTCCTCTGGGCTACAGGTGACAGTAGCTGCAGAGTAGGGAAAGGCTGGAGAGGAGAAGACCTCCTGCCATGGCTGACAGCAGAGTGTTGTGGGAAATTACCTGGACCACAGGTCAGAAAGTCTGCATTGCAGACTGAGTTCCACCCCTGTCTGCTGCTGCTGTGTCACCTTTGCCAAGCCAAGTAGCTGTCCCAGGCCTCAAAAAAAACTCAAAAATTCTTATTCTCTCTGTGGTCAATTTTGCTACAATTTGTCAAAAATTATACAATGTGAGGCATCAGGGTAGCTCAGTCAATTAAGCTTCCAACTCTTGATAATGGCTCATATCATGATCTCAGTGTCATGAGACAAGCTCCGTATCGGGTTCTGCACTGTGAAGCCTGCTTAAAGCAGGATTCTCTCTCTCCTTCTCACCCTATGCCCCCCATCATCTCCCCAACTGGCTGGCTCACACACACTCTCTCTCTCTCTCCCTCTCAATCTCTCTTAAAAAGAGCGTAAAATAAAATAAAATAATCTATATAAGAAAATTATACATTGTATGAAAAGATTATAGGGATAAAATATACATTATTTCATAACTGTAAAAAACCATTACTACATCCAGTGAATTTGAACACAGAGGTATTTGAGAAATAACCCAAAAGGAGAGGTGAATTCAGGCAGAGATGTGAGATGAACTCTAGGGTTAAAAGTGGCCAATCCTGGGGTGTCTAGGTGGCGCAGTCGTTAAGCGTCTGCCTTTGGCTCCGGGCGTGATCCCAGAAAGCTGGGATCAAGCCCCACATTAGGCTTCTCCGCTAGGAGCCTGCTTCTTCCTCTCCCACTCCCCCTGCTTGTGTTTCCTCTCTCACTGGCTGTCTCTCTCTGTCAAATAAATAAATAAAATCTTTAAATAAATAAATAAATAAATAAATAAATAAATAAATAAATAGTGGCCAATCCTTCTCAGATAACACAATTGCTATTTGGGGGCATTGACAGCTCATTCCACCACATTCTCACACATAGTCTGTCCAGTCCTCTATCCGTCACTTTGTGATCACAACTTCCAGGAACTAGAGAAAACACACTCTCCCTGATTAGTATTATGTAGCTGATGTTACATTCCTAACCTTAATGACCCTATTATTTTATATAGTTACTTTACTGAAATCACAGAGCAGCTGGCTTTTGGATTCCAGGTTCTGACTGAGAACTAGTTGCACTGAAGGCTGAAAACCTAGCAATATGGGGGGAAGGTCAGCATTGGAATAAACCCAAGATGCATGACAGGCTCCAGGGACCACCATCACCCCCAGGTACCCAAGCATTGGCTGAGAAACAGTGGCCCAGATTAGGGAAAGCTCATGGAACAGGGTTCTGCCTCCCACCAGCTTCCACTTCTGCCCCAGGAAAGGGTCCTCAGTTCCTGACTGAAACAAGGAGAGGAGATACCTTGACTTAGGTGGAACAAGAGACCCAAGAACATCTGGACAGTCACTCACCAGCCAGGTAAACAGATTTCCTCCAGGCTGAAAGGCAACACAGGAAACAGGTGAGCTAAGAACCAGAATCTCCTACAAAGGGGACACAGAAAGTTCTGGAGGAAAAGCAGAACTTACCAAGATCTTCTTGGAGTTCATCTGAAAGAGAGTGAAAAATAAACATGAAGTCCCATCCCTAAGAATAGCAAACATTGCACCTGGCAAACCCACAAATGCACATCTCAGTATCCTAGAAGTTATAGGTCCAGATCCATCAAGACTCCACAGCTCCAGCTGTCCTCTCTGGACCTCCTCAGCCACCCTTTCCAGGGCAAGGGCCCTCTGTCTACTTTTCCTCTGCACCAGCTGCCACACTCACAGGCCTTGGCCACTGTCCTGCCTTACCTCTGGTCTTCAGTGCCTGCACCTTTGCCTGCTGGTCCTCCTCCTTTTCCCTATGGAGTTTCTTCCATTCCTGCACCTCCCGGCACTTTGCAGTATGTTCTCTCTTGGTATAGTAGGCAGTCCCAAGGAGTAAGAGCATCAGCAAGGTCAGGATCACCATGAAAGCTGACATCCAGGGAGAAGTTCGGGGAAAGAAGTCCTCTGTGTCCGGCCAAACACACAGTCAGGGGAATGGCCCAGGACAGCCCACCCAGCACACCCAGGGACTCCCAGCCCCTCCCTATGGCCCTACTGGGAGAGGGAAACAGCACCGACCTGGGATGATAATGGCCATCGCCTTCTCCTGGCTCAGGATTGGGTTGAGGAGCGAGCAGGTCACATTCCCTGAAGAGCTGTCCCTCACAACTAGAGTGGCCTCCACACTGAACAGCCCTTCAGGATCTTGGGCATGGGTCTCAGAAAATGTCAAGAACTTTTCCCCACTGAGAGCTTTCCACCGCACCTCGGGCTTCGGAAACCACCCCGAGGCCATGCACACCACTCGGACCCCATCCTCCTCTGGCCCTTGGATGTGCACTTGAGGGACAGAGCCCACACCTGCAAGAGAGAAGCTGGAGAGCACAGGAAGACTACCCAGAGACCACAATGCAAGCACAGCCTGACCATGCACAACTCCAAGGGCAGCATTGCTTTCTGGAGGCCCCACTGGGGAGTGAACACTGCAGGGAGCAAAGCAGGGGTCCTGCCACAGAAAACAGAGAGAAGGAGCATGGGGACCTGCGGCAGGCACAGAGGGCAGGACCCTTCTCCCCAACCATGAGGGTGGGTAGTCCACTGCCCAGAGTGACAGAAGGAGGAATTTGATCTCAGACTTCATCATTCTCTGCTCTTCTCACCTCACACACTCTCCAGGGCATCTGCTTGCACACCCACTGCCACTTGGTACATCACTTCCACCTTCAACAACCCTACCTACCTCCTGAGCTCCCTCCCCAGTATTCACATCCCTGGGGTTAGCTCTGCCGGGATTCCTCACAGATGCTTCAAACTCAAACCCTGAACTGGTTCATACTGGGCCCCATCCGTGATAGTCTGATGATGAAAATATCCCAATCCTTCAGCCTTCCCTATATCCAGCTGGCCTTCTGCCACATATATTTAGGGCCTTCACACTCTGCTTCTGGGCTCCATGCCGTGACTTGACTGGGCCACTGAGAGTTCAGGGAATGTGACTCTAGCAGAGGTTGGAAGCTGCTTGTGCCATTGCCTTGCCCTCTGCCATGGGAGGGACATGCTCAGACTAGCACTGCCTTTCCAGCTGAAACTGCCCTAGACCAGTCAACAGCCAGCTAAACAACACTATGTGAGCAAACCCAGCCAAGGTCCACTGTCAAGACAAATAAAAATTAAGGGTAAGAGGCTTAATTGTCCCTGTTGAAAATAGGGAAGAGAGGCCTAACTTTTTTTTCAGCATTTATTTGAGGAAACTTGTGACTGTGGGTGCTTTCTCCCCTCATTGAAACGTATGTAAGTCCCCAAATCTGCTGACTCACTTGATTCTAATTTCCAAACCTCTCTGAAGCCAGATGTCTCTCACCCACTGCCCCTACATGAAGTCAGACAGACAACGTTCCACTGTGTTACTATATCCATGCCTCCAGTCTTACTCTCCTCTCATCCATCCTGCCTCATGCTATCAAAGAAAACCCCCCAACCTTAGACTGTTCTGTTTAAAATTTCCTCACCTCTACATCTAAAACTCATTATGCAGCACAAAGCCTTCTATACTCTGACATCTGCCTCCAACCCCAACAAAACTCCTGTCCATTACTCCCCACTTCCCTCACCTACGCCCATCAGCATGCCAGCCCCAGGACTATTTGGATAACTGTTCATAACCACAATCAGCATTCCCTCCTTGCCCCATATAATCCAGACCGCAAACCAGAAAAGCCCTTTGGGAGAGTCTGGTGATCCCGAGTACCTGTTCAAGTGTGTGTTCCTCATGAGCTTTCCTGATCAATCTCTTCTCTGTGCAACTGAATCAGGAACACCTCTTCATTCTAAGATTACCCGCTTGCTACCACCCACTTGTCTCACCAACCACGTGGCCTCCCTGTGTGTCCCAAAACATCACCCACACTCCTACCTCAGCTCTTTCACATGGGTGTTTCTCTGATTGGAACTCTCAACCCCAGATATCCATTTGGTAAAGTCCTACTAATCACCATCTAACATCCTCCTCTATAACCCTTCCGTTTACATTTTTATTGCTTTTAGAAAATAAAGTCTGCAGAACAGGGAACTTTGTTTGGTTCAGTGATGACTCCAGGTGCCCAGAAGGGGGGTTGACACTTTATAGGGATTTTATATAGTCACTCTGAATTAATGAATAAGTGAAGACCCTCCTTTCCTTCATCTGTAAAATGAGGGGCTGATTTTCTTGGCCTCAAGTTTGTTTCCAACTCCAATGCTACAGAACCCTAAATATAGATCGACAACCCACCTGCTACCTTCAGTTCCAAACTGGCAGATTCATAGAAGCTTCCCTTTCTGAAGAAGCAGGTATACATCCCGTTGTCAAAAGCCTGGACATTGTGGATGCGCACAGCAGCCTCCCCCCAGGTGAGGAATTCCTTCACCAGTGAGGTCCGCCCTGTGTACTGGGCCAACTGCTCCTCTCTCTGCTCCTGCTGGTTTTGATAGATGAACACTGCTTCTGAGAACTTGGAGCGGAACCACCGCAGCTCCATGTTCTCCACATTCATGGCTGGGGACACACTACACGGTAGTGTGACGTCCCCACGCAGCACTGCCACAATGGGGTCCGAGGGGCCAATCACCATGAACTCCTCTGTGAACACAGACATAGCAGTGAGAAAGCTGGAGAGATGCAGGATGGGGAAGGGAACACACTGTCAGGTGGAGGCCCAGGTAGGTGGGGATAAGCGTCAGATGAGAGGCCCTGATCTGAGGTACTTAGCTGTGATCACTCTGAATCAGGGCAAGTTTGCTTTTAACAAATTTGAGACACAGCAATGTTGTCACAGAGACTCCCTCAGCAGCCTGTGCTCCTGGCTCCAGGCTCTTCCATGAAGGACTCTAACTCAGTGGTTCTAACCTTCCACAGGCATCACAAACACCAGGAAGGCCTGTGAAACACAGACTGCTGGGCTCCACCCCCAGAGCTCCTGGTTCAGTTGGTCTGGGTTGGGTCCAGGAATGTGCCTTTCTAAAGAGGTAGCAGGGATTCTGTTACTAATAGTACAGGGACCACATTCTGAGATCCACAGCTCCAACCTGCCTCCTCTTAGGACAGGACTGAAAAATGACCCAAAGCCCCTGTGGCCTAGGTGGAACCTCTCTGTTCCTTCGGCCACACTTACGAACTTACCCACACATGCTCCTAAGTTAAATATTTGTCCCCATATTTTAGTACTCTGCTGAATTACATGTGCACTATATCTAGAGTCCACAGTTATTTCTGTTAAAACCTGCCCCCTCTCACAAGACCCAAATCACTACTTCTGACAACGGAAGGTTCACTTCACTGCCACCACCCCTCATAGGCTTCGGTCGTCTGAGAACTGATGGACATGTTGCTATAGGACACTTCTGCAGAAAGACCCCTGCTGGACCTCAGAAGAGTGACTTCTCACCTCCTGTGCTACTCAACTTTGGCTGAGTCACTATATGTCTCACCTGCAGGATGACAGTGACTAGGCTCCCTGTGACTATGCCATCTCCAGCCCATATATGTGACTCTTCAACCTGTAAACAATACCATGTCCCTCCTCTGCTCAAAACCCAGCAGTGGCTCCACAGTTCCCCACATGGCCCACAGGCTCTATAGGGATGAGCCCCCCACTGCTCTCTGACCACCAACACTTGCTTTCCTCCCTCTCCCTCACTCAGCTCCAGGCAACACTTACCTCCTTGCTCCTTGAACACACAGGCACACTGCCAGTTTTGCCCTGGCTGTTCCACATGACAGAAACCCTCAATCCAGGGGCATCCTCACACGATGACACACCACCTCCACCAAGTTCATTTGCATCTCACTGCCTACCCTGGCCACCTTATGGAGCACTGCTGCCTGCCCTCCTGCACATCTCACTTCCACACCCTGCTCTACTTCCTTGTCCCATGCTCTGCACTCCTCTAACAGACGTAGATTGTATGGGGTTGTGGTATTTAGTATTCGCTGTCTCCTGCCAGAAGGAGCTCTGTGAAGACAGATACTCTGACATTTTGTACATAGAGTAGCACCTAACACACACTGGACACCCTGTCAGTATGTGGGTGTAGTGAATTAATCACAGAATAAGTGGTTAGATACCAATAGAGTCAGGAAACAAGAAATGAGGGGAAATTCATTTTCACACTTTTCATAGTGAAATTCACAATATTAATTTATAAGACATGAAGTCCTCATTAGACAACGGTCGTGGTCCCCTGCCCTTATTTTACAGTTCTGGGATTCTTCATAAATCTTTAATTACAACTAGCACTTGGGGGATCACCAGAATCTCTCTAGAGCCAGGGTCTCCACCAGTAGCCATCCATCCTGATGGAGACACCAGCAGAGTTCCTGGGGGCTCACATCCACCCCACAGAGACACAGGAAGGGGGAGGGGACACACTCACCTGCAGACCCCCCAGCAGGCAGCTGGAGGAGGAGAAGCAGGGAGTGGAGAAGGGAGAGCAAAGAGCCCCTGCAGCAATCCTCCATTTTCTCAGAGCTGGGGAGACACAGGGCAGGAGGCAGGTGAACACCTACAGAGAGGAGGCAGGGCCAGCCCACAGCTCTGGGCCCCAGAGCAGACAGCAGGGCTCAGGGCTGGCCACAGTCCCCAGCAGGAGCACAGCCTTTCCTACTGCTCATTAGGCTGATGGGGGGGCGGGGCACAACCCTGATGCCAAGAAAGCCCTCCCAGCCCTTTGGAAACTTTCCCAACCTGCTCTGTGCACAGGACCAGACCCTTCCCGCCTCAGCTCAGGGACCTCGTCCATGTCTGCATGAGTCACAGGCCACACGCCCAGGGACACCGGGCCCAGACTCAGGTCCCTCCCCAGGAAGGACATGCCAGCTCCCTTGTGCTGTTCCTCTGCTCCCCCAGAATTATGACCAGGGAATCACTGAGCAGCATGAGAGTCAGACTGTGTTCTCCCCAAGGACCCCGTGCCTCCCAGCACATGCACCCTGTCCTGGAGTCCTTTGTTGAGTTCACCTGAATTTCAGGCCCCTCCCCCCCCCCAGCACTTGGCTGCTCAGGACCAAGGACCTTGCTTTCCACACACTCTGTGCCCAATTATCCATGATGGCTTGATAATCCCCATCTTCTCTGTCTTTGAGGAGTTCTTCCTCAGGATAAAGGATTCCAGGAGAGCAGGGGCAGCAGAGAGGATAAAATGAGCTCTGGGCAGAAAGAAGGGCTTCGAACCACTTATATATGGGGGCCAGCCAATGGTCCTGGGAAGGACAGATTCTGGGGCTCACTGCTAATGACTCCTCCACTCTCAGGCACTTGCTGTGTGACTTTCTTAGTTGAGATTCTTGACCGGCTCTGCCTCATTTCCTCATCTGCAAAATGGGGATAGTAACAAAGATATGAGGAGAATCCTAGGAATTTATGTATGGACAGTCAGTACATGTAATTAGAACTGTTACTAGTCCTAGTAATGCCACAGAAATTTCGCAGCCCTCA
The DNA here is from genome assembly GCF_017311325.1 of Ursus maritimus. Lineage (NCBI taxonomy): Eukaryota > Metazoa > Chordata > Mammalia > Carnivora > Ursidae > Ursus > Ursus maritimus. The sequence goes on from NW_024425564.1 coordinate 6,217,762, forward strand.
CTGTAGTTGTGTTGGGTCTTCTCAGAGCCTCGTTATTATCCAGCACCACCACCCCCAGCCTCACTACAATTTCAGCCTCCTCCTCACAGCCAGCTGCTCCCAGCTTTCCTCTTCTTGGCCATAGATGTCTTCAGAACCCACTTACCTGCTTGAAAACCTGGGACTTCATAAGCATCTCTACCTCAGTAGCATGAGATCTCAGCTGCCCCCAGATCTGCTCTCAGAGATTGCATCTATAGTCTCCTGCTCGGAGGCCCAAACCCCGCTTCCAGATCCAACACTAGTGCCACAGGTTCCTCTTGTCGGAGAGGCAGGTATTCCCAGGAGAGTAGAGAAAACCAGCCTGACAGGCTGCAGGGGCCAGGGGGCACTAAGGACTCCCAGACAGAAGAATCCACCCTGCTCTGCCCCCTTCCACCATTTGAAAGTGAAAGCTGACAACAAGAAATCCAAGCAGACTCTGCCCTGCCCTCTGGACGGTGCACCCTCGTGATCAGGAAGGAAATGGGGAGACCAGAGCCACAGACACAGGGCAGGTGCAGGTACCCCGATCACCCTGCAGGGGGACCCACAGAGACACAGACTCAGCAATCCTTTCCTGAACACCTGCCACTCTCCTGGTCGCCTAACTGTTCACTACTAAGATGATACCATGTGGGTGTTGGTGCATCTCAGGTGCAAGAGTCTCCGTGGAGTCACCAGTGTAGCTGCTTTGCTTTTCTTCACCAGGAGACCAAATACATCATCCCACAACCTGGCAACAGACAGGCTAATACTGGGCATCGGGGTCTTTCAGGACCAGCTCCAGGAGCCTATCCCTGCAGAAGGAAATGCACAGTGCTGTGTGGCTTCTTATACCTTACTATCACACATGGCCGGGGTGCACCATTGACCCCTCCCTGCCAGGCTGCAGTCTGTACCAGGAAAGGAGGAGTCTATGGTCTCTAAAGGAAAACCATGGAGCACTAGGGCTTCTTCCCCAGTGCCTCTGTTCCTGTAGTTCCCCAGCTCAGTAAAAGATACCTGGGCTCAGGCATTTATGTGTGCTAGAAAGTTGTAGGACATTTCTGACACTCTACTTTCTCACCTAGTCTACTTTCATTGTACTAGAAAACTCAAGAGTTTCTCAAATCCATATTCACTGCCATCATCTACCTAAAATATACTCCTATTTCTTCCCTGATCCAAGCTGGGTATTTCTGCTTCCCCATGAGTGTCCCCTGGCACCTCTAGCCTCAACTCCTCAAGTTCATTTTCTCTCCAAGTAAATGATTTCTCAAATCAGCTTATGTCAGGTCACCTCATCCCTTCAGGGAATCCTCCTGCTAAACCTCTTGTCTATGACTCCCAGACCCCAGCTTCCTCTCTGACCTTGCAGCACTTTCCCATTTCCTCCCTCATTGGCCTGTGCAAGTTCCTCCAGTTCATAGAGTTTTCCCAGCCTCAGGCCTTCTCATAAGCCACTTAATGTTCCTCTCTCTCTCTCTCTCTCTCTCTCTCTCAATCTCATCCCTCAAAGTTATCTCACCTAAAGTGACCTTCCTCAGAGGGGCCTTCGCCAACCTGCTCATCCCCACATGGGCCCCTTACACGTGCTTGCTGGGGTTTTACTGGCACCCTGCTCACCTTCACAGCCCTGACATGAGATCTTCTGTGGAATGTCCGTGACATCCACAAAGGGAGCCACTGTGTGCCTCTCCATTGTCCAGCGCACAGTAACACTCAGGAAACTCCGCTTGAGCTCATGGGCAGAGCAGTTACTTCAGCAGCACATCGGCTACTCAGCCCTGTCCAAATTCAGAAGACACTTCAGTCCACTGAGAAACAGGAAGAATCCTAACTCTGACCTAAACAAGTCAGCCCCTGGATGGACACAACAACTCCACCATCTTCTCTGCTCTTTTTTTCTTCCTACCCCAAACATATATGCAGTATTTAAGCACCACCAGGATAGAAACTCAGATTTAACCACCCTACCCATGTTTGCTCCCTCAAGCCTGCCCAGTGCTCAGGTGTTCATGTGTTAATTGACTGGTATTAAGACACTAGCTTGGGCTAACACTTCGTGGCCACACTTCTGCCAGCTTCCTGTTATTACTGTCTTCATTCTACAGGGAGGAAACCAAATCTCTCAGAGTTCCATAACCACACAGCCAGCAAAACCTCTCCCGGCCTGTATTCACTCTCAGTTGTTCTGAATGATCCACTGTGTTTGTTTTCATGAAGCAAGGACTGACTGACCCATTGATGCCTGGGAGTGATTGGTTTCTGCTCAGATGTCTTGTCTGAGATATTACAAATATGGGCAAACCCAAGACATCTGGATATATCTGAACACATCCCATGCTGTCATCCCCAAAGGTCCATTCTGCCAATATCCACTTAGACTCAGGAGTATGGAGAAAATGCATCTTAATTAAAAATAATGATCTACCTATCACCGGCCACGTATTGCATGGTGCACTGGGTGTTATACGCAAGTAATGAATCATGGAACTTTACATCAAAAACTAGGGATGTACTGTATGGTGACTAACATAACATAATAAAAAATTATTATAAAAAAATAAAAATAATGATCTATTCTACTGAAACTTTTCCAAAAAATAGAAACAGAAAGAAAACTTCCAAATTCGTTATATGAGGCCAGCATGACCCTGATTCCAAAACCACACAAAGATGCCATCAAAAGGAGAATGACAAACCAATATCCCTGATGAACATGGATGCCAAATACTCACCAAGATCCTAGCCAATAGGATCCAACAGTACACTAAAAGGATCATTCACCATGACCAGATGGGATTTATTCCTGGATGCAAGGGTGGTTCAACATTCACAAATCAATCAAGATAGATCACATTAACAAAAGAACAGACAAGAACCATATGATCCTCTCAATACATGCAGAAAAAGCATTTGACAAAACACAGCATTTTTTCCTGATTAGAAGTCTTCAAAATATAGGGATAGAGGGAACACACCTCAATATCATCAAAGCCATCTATGAAAACCCCACAACAGATAATCTGAATGGGGAAAAAAATGAGAGCTTTTCCCTTAGGGTCACAAACACAACAGGGATACCCACTCTCACCACATTTGTTCAACATAGTACTAGAAGTCCTAGCCTCAGCAATCAGACAACAAAAAGAAATAAAAGGCATTCAAATTGGCAAAGAAAAAGTCAAACTCTCTTCATAGATGACATGATACTTTTTGTAGAAAACCCAAAAGACTCCACCCCCAAATTATTAGAATTTTTACAGCAATTCAGCAACGTGATAGAATATAAAATCAATGCACAGAAATCAGTTGCATTTCTATGCGCTAACAATGTGACTGAAGAAAGAGAAATTAAGGAATCAATTCCATTAACAAGTGCACCAAAAACCATAAGATACCTGGGAATGACCCTAAACAAAGAGATAAAGGATCTATACTCTAAAAGCTACAGAACATTTAAGAAAGAAATTGAGGAAGACACAAAAAGATGGAAAAATATTCCATGCTCATGGATTGGGAAAATAAACATTGTGAAAATATCTGTGCTGCCCAGAGAAAGCTACACTATCAACGTCATCCTCATCAAAATCATCGAGATTTTTCACAAACCTGTAACAAACATTCCTAAAATTTGTATGGAACCAGAAAAGACGCTGAATCACCAGGAGATAGTTGAAAAGGAAAAGAAAAGCTGGGGGCAGCACAATTCCTGACGTCAAGCTATAATACAAAGCTGTGATCTTCAGGACAGCATGGTATTGGCACAAAAACAGACACATAGATCAATGGAACAGAATAGACCCTCAACTTTATGATCAACTAATCTTCGACAAATCAGGAAAAAATATCCAGTGGAAAAAAGACAGTGTCTTCAATAAATGGTGCTGGGAAAATTGGACAGCCACATGAAGAAGAATGAAGCTGGACCATTCTCTCACACCATACACAAAGATAAACTCAAAATGGATGGAAGACCTCAATGTGAGACAGGAATCCATTAAAATCCTAGAGGAATACATGGGCAGTAACCTCTTCAACATTGGTCACAGCAAATTCTTTCAAGACATGTCTGTAGCAAAAATGAACACTTGGGACTTCATCAAGATAAAAAGCTTCGGCACAGCAAAGGAAACTGTCAACAAAACTAAGAGGCAACCCACAGAATAGAAGATATTTGCAGGGATGGGGAGTTAAGATGGCGGAGGTGTAGGGGTCCCCTTTTCAGCTGGTCCCCTGAGTTGAGCTGGATAAGTACCAGACCATCTGGAAAACCCACAGAATCAGCCTGAGACGCAGGAAGATACATCTGGATCTCTACAAATGAACATCTCCAGCACTGAGTATTGAGGTAGGAAGTGGGGAGCCATGAATCCGCAAACAGATATCGGAAGATAAACGGAAGGGAGAGGGAACCACCACATTCGGGTGCCGGGAAGTGGTAGCCACCTGCACTGGGGAGCAGGCAGACTCGCAGACCAGCACCCGCAAGAGAGCGGACTGAGACCATGAGCCGGGGTCGCATGACCAGTCTGAAAACCGGAGCTCTGGGGTGCACGAACCACACTGAAACAGAGCTCTGGAGCACGCGGGGGGCGGCTGGCAGCTGGCGGTGTTAGAAACACAAAGGACAGAGACATGCCGGCCCTGGAAGTGAAGGCTGGGACGCCGGGTGTGGGGCGCACATCACGGGACACTGTAGGGTTTAGCAGCACCAACAGAAACAGAGTTAAAGTGGCCAGAAGAGACCAGTGGAGAGCAGTCTGCAATCCCTCTGTTCTGAGACAGAGGCTGGAATTCGGCTACTGCTGCTTTGACTCTCAGAAGAGGCACAGCAAACCGCCAGGGAAAGCTGCCAGAGAACAAAAGCCTAGAAATACTGGCTCTCGGTGTGCCTATCCCCATCCCCCCTTGCAGGGGACATGGAGACTCTACCCAAACAGATTTGCCTCCGTATCAGCACAGCAGGCCCCTCCCCCAGAAGGCAGGCTGAAAAATCAAGAAGCCCACATCCCTAAGGTCCCTATAAAACAAGTGCACACTGCCTGGGTCCTGGTCAATAATTTGGGCTCTGGGCAACCCCACAATCTCTCCTCATCAGAATGACGAGAAGGAGAACTACCCCCCAGCAAAAAAAAGACAATGAGTCTGTGGCCTCTGCCACAGAAATAATGGACATGGATATAACCAAATTATCAGAAATGGAGTTCAGAGTAACAATGGTCAAGATGATGTGTAGACTTGAAAAAAATATTAATGAAAATATTAATGAGAATATAGAATCTCTAAGGGCGGAAATGAGAGCGAATCTGGCAGAAATTAAAAATTCTATGAATCAAATGCAGTTAAAAGTAGATGCTCTAACGGCCAGGGTGAATGAGGCAGAAGAACGTATCAGCGAATGGAGGATGGGATGGTAGAAGAGAAAGCTAAAACAGAAACTTGGCTCAAAAAAATCAAATCTCAAGAATGTAGGGTACGTGAGATTACTGACTCAATGAAACGTTCCAATGTCAGAATCATCGGCATCCCTGAGGGGGTGGAGAAAAACAGAGGTCTAGAAGAGATATTTGAACAAATTGCAGCCAAAAACTTCCCTAATCTAGCAAAGGAAACAAGCATTCATGTCCAAGAGGCAGAGAGAACCCCTCCCAAGCTCAACTAAGACAAACCTACGCCACATCACATCATAGTGCAATTTGCAAATATTAGATCCAAGGATACAGTTTTGAAAGCAGCCAGGGCAAAGAAATTTCTCACATACCAAGGCAAAAGTATCAGGATTACGTCAGACCTGTCTACATAGACCTGGAATGACAGAAAGGGTTGGGGGGCATTTTAAAGCTCTTTCAGAGAAAAACATGCAGCCAAGGATCCTTTATCCAGCAAGGCTGTCATTCAGAATTGATGGAGAGATAAAGACCTTCCAGAATCGCCAGTCATTGACCAGTTTCATAACCACGAAACCAGCCCTACAGTAGATATTAAGGGGGGGTTCTATAAAAGTAAAAAGGCTCCAAGAGTGATACAGAACAGAGAGTCACAATCTATAGAAACAAAGACTTTACAGGCAACATGGCATCATTAAAATCATATCTCTCAATAATCACTCTCAATGTAAATGGCCTAAATGCTCCCATAATGCCACAGGGCTGCAGATTGGATAAAAAGACATGATCCATCCATTTGCTGTCTACAAGAGACTCATTTTGAACCTAAAGATACATACAGACTGAAAGTAAAGGGATGGAATACCATCTTTCATGCCAATGGACCTCGAAAAAAGCTGGGGTAGCAATTCTCATATCAGACAGATTGGATTTTAAACTAAAGACTATAGTTAGAGATACAAAAGGGCACTATATTATTCTTAAAGGATGTATCCAGCAAGTGGATATGAAAATTATAAATATCTATGCCCCCAACAGGGGATCAGCAAGATACACAAGCCAACTCTTAACCAGAATAATGAGACATATAGATAATAATACCTTAATAGTAGGAGACCTCAACACTCCACTATCAGCAATAAACAGACCACCTAAGCAGAAAATCAACAAAGAAACAAGAGTTTTGAATGCCATACTAGATGAGTTGGACCTCATAGATATATATAGAACACTACATCCCAGAACAAAAGAATACTCATTCTATTCTAATGCCCATGGAACATTCTCAAGAATAGACCATGCTCTGGGTCACAAAACAGGTCTCAACCAATACCAAAAGACTGAAATTATAGCCTGCATATTCTCAGACCACAACACTTTGAAATTGGAACTCAACCACAAGGAAAAATTTGGAAGAAACTCAAACACTTGGAAACTAAGAACCATCCTGCTCAAGAATGATTTGATAAACCAGGAAATTAAAAATCAATTTAAAAAATTTATGGAGACCAAGGAAAATGAAAACACAACAGTCCGAAACCTATGGGACACTGCAAAGGCAGTCTTAATGGGTAAATACATAGCCATCAAAGCCTCACTCAAAAGAACAGAAAAATCTAAAATGCAGTTTTTATATTCTCACCTGAAGAAGTTGGAACAGGCCTAATCCACGCATGAGAAAGCAGTTGATGAAGATTAGAGCAGAGATCAAAGAATTAGAAACCAGGAGCACAGTGGAGCAGATCAACAGACCTAGAAGCTCGTTCGTTGAAAGAATAAATAAAATAGACAAACCACTGGCAAGTCTTATCCAAAAGAATAGAGAAAGGACCCAAATTAATAGAATTATGAATGAAAAGGGAGAGGTCACAACCAACACCAAAGAAATTGGAAGGATTATAGAAACATTTATCAACAGCTTTATGCCAATAAATTAAGCAATCTGGAGGATGGAGGCCTTCCTGGAAACCTATAAACTACCAAGACTGAAACAGGAAGAAATTGATATTTTAAATAGGCCAATTAATTCTGAAGAGATTGAAACAGTGA
>NW_024425564.1:6225213-6227400 GCF_017311325.1 Ursus maritimus
TAGAATCTCTAAGGGCGGAAATGAGAGCGAATCTGGCAGAAATTAAAAATTCTATGAATCAAATGCAGTTAAAAGTAGATGCTCTAACGGCCAGGGTGAATGAGGCAGAAGAACGTATCAGCGAATGGAGGATGGGATGGTAGAAGAGAAAGCTAAAACAGAAACTTGGCTCAAAAAAATCAAATCTCAAGAATGTAGGGTACGTGAGATTACTGACTCAATGAAACGTTCCAATGTCAGAATCATCGGCATCCCTGAGGGGGTGGAGAAAAACAGAGGTCTAGAAGAGATATTTGAACAAATTGCAGCCAAAAACTTCCCTAATCTAGCAAAGGAAACAAGCATTCATGTCCAAGAGGCAGAGAGAACCCCTCCCAAGCTCAACTAAGACAAACCTACGCCACATCACATCATAGTGCAATTTGCAAATATTAGATCCAAGGATACAGTTTTGAAAGCAGCCAGGGCAAAGAAATTTCTCACATACCAAGGCAAAAGTATCAGGATTACGTCAGACCTGTCTACATAGACCTGGAATGACAGAAAGGGTTGGGGGGCATTTTAAAGCTCTTTCAGAGAAAAACATGCAGCCAAGGATCCTTTATCCAGCAAGGCTGTCATTCAGAATTGATGGAGAGATAAAGACCTTCCAGAATCGCCAGTCATTGACCAGTTTCATAACCACGAAACCAGCCCTACAGTAGATATTAAGGGGGGGTTCTATAAAAGTAAAAAGGCTCCAAGAGTGATACAGAACAGAGAGTCACAATCTATAGAAACAAAGACTTTACAGGCAACATGGCATCATTAAAATCATATCTCTCAATAATCACTCTCAATGTAAATGGCCTAAATGCTCCCATAATGCCACAGGGCTGCAGATTGGATAAAAAGACATGATCCATCCATTTGCTGTCTACAAGAGACTCATTTTGAACCTAAAGATACATACAGACTGAAAGTAAAGGGATGGAATACCATCTTTCATGCCAATGGACCTCGAAAAAAGCTGGGGTAGCAATTCTCATATCAGACAGATTGGATTTTAAACTAAAGACTATAGTTAGAGATACAAAAGGGCACTATATTATTCTTAAAGGATGTATCCAGCAAGTGGATATGAAAATTATAAATATCTATGCCCCCAACAGGGGATCAGCAAGATACACAAGCCAACTCTTAACCAGAATAATGAGACATATAGATAATAATACCTTAATAGTAGGAGACCTCAACACTCCACTATCAGCAATAAACAGACCACCTAAGCAGAAAATCAACAAAGAAACAAGAGTTTTGAATGCCATACTAGATGAGTTGGACCTCATAGATATATATAGAACACTACATCCCAGAACAAAAGAATACTCATTCTATTCTAATGCCCATGGAACATTCTCAAGAATAGACCATGCTCTGGGTCACAAAACAGGTCTCAACCAATACCAAAAGACTGAAATTATAGCCTGCATATTCTCAGACCACAACACTTTGAAATTGGAACTCAACCACAAGGAAAAATTTGGAAGAAACTCAAACACTTGGAAACTAAGAACCATCCTGCTCAAGAATGATTTGATAAACCAGGAAATTAAAAATCAATTTAAAAAATTTATGGAGACCAAGGAAAATGAAAACACAACAGTCCGAAACCTATGGGACACTGCAAAGGCAGTCTTAATGGGTAAATACATAGCCATCAAAGCCTCACTCAAAAGAACAGAAAAATCTAAAATGCAGTTTTTATATTCTCACCTGAAGAAGTTGGAACAGGCCTAATCCACGCATGAGAAAGCAGTTGATGAAGATTAGAGCAGAGATCAAAGAATTAGAAACCAGGAGCACAGTGGAGCAGATCAACAGACCTAGAAGCTCGTTCGTTGAAAGAATAAATAAAATAGACAAACCACTGGCAAGTCTTATCCAAAAGAATAGAGAAAGGACCCAAATTAATAGAATTATGAATGAAAAGGGAGAGGTCACAACCAACACCAAAGAAATTGGAAGGATTATAGAAACATTTATCAACAGCTTTATGCCAATAAATTAAGCAATCTGGAGGATGGAGGCCTTCCTGGAAACCTATAAACTACCAAGACTGAAACAGGAAGAAATTGATATTTTAAATAGGCCAATTAATTCTGAAGAGATTGAAACAGTGATAAAAAAAAAAAAAAAAAAAAAAAA
>NW_024425564.1:6227410-6265591 GCF_017311325.1 Ursus maritimus
TCATCGGCATCCCTGAGGGGGTGGAGAAAAACAGAGGTCTAGAAGAGATATTTGAACAAATTGCAGCCAAAAACTTCCCTAATCTAGCAAAGGAAACAAGCATTCATGTCCAAGAGGCAGAGAGAACCCCTCCCAAGCTCAACTAAGACAAACCTACGCCACATCACATCATAGTGCAATTTGCAAATATTAGATCCAAGGATACAGTTTTGAAAGCAGCCAGGGCAAAGAAATTTCTCACATACCAAGGCAAAAGTATCAGGATTACGTCAGACCTGTCTACATAGACCTGGAATGACAGAAAGGGTTGGGGGGCATTTTAAAGCTCTTTCAGAGAAAAACATGCAGCCAAGGATCCTTTATCCAGCAAGGCTGTCATTCAGAATTGATGGAGAGATAAAGACCTTCCAGAATCGCCAGTCATTGACCAGTTTCATAACCACGAAACCAGCCCTACAGTAGATATTAAGGGGGGGTTCTATAAAAGTAAAAAGGCTCCAAGAGTGATACAGAACAGAGAGTCACAATCTATAGAAACAAAGACTTTACAGGCAACATGGCATCATTAAAATCATATCTCTCAATAATCACTCTCAATGTAAATGGCCTAAATGCTCCCATAATGCCACAGGGCTGCAGATTGGATAAAAAGACATGATCCATCCATTTGCTGTCTACAAGAGACTCATTTTGAACCTAAAGATACATACAGACTGAAAGTAAAGGGATGGAATACCATCTTTCATGCCAATGGACCTCGAAAAAAGCTGGGGTAGCAATTCTCATATCAGACAGATTGGATTTTAAACTAAAGACTATAGTTAGAGATACAAAAGGGCACTATATTATTCTTAAAGGATGTATCCAGCAAGTGGATATGAAAATTATAAATATCTATGCCCCCAACAGGGGATCAGCAAGATACACAAGCCAACTCTTAACCAGAATAATGAGACATATAGATAATAATACCTTAATAGTAGGAGACCTCAACACTCCACTATCAGCAATAAACAGACCACCTAAGCAGAAAATCAACAAAGAAACAAGAGTTTTGAATGCCATACTAGATGAGTTGGACCTCATAGATATATATAGAACACTACATCCCAGAACAAAAGAATACTCATTCTATTCTAATGCCCATGGAACATTCTCAAGAATAGACCATGCTCTGGGTCACAAAACAGGTCTCAACCAATACCAAAAGACTGAAATTATAGCCTGCATATTCTCAGACCACAACACTTTGAAATTGGAACTCAACCACAAGGAAAAATTTGGAAGAAACTCAAACACTTGGAAACTAAGAACCATCCTGCTCAAGAATGATTTGATAAACCAGGAAATTAAAAATCAATTTAAAAAATTTATGGAGACCAAGGAAAATGAAAACACAACAGTCCGAAACCTATGGGACACTGCAAAGGCAGTCTTAATGGGTAAATACATAGCCATCAAAGCCTCACTCAAAAGAACAGAAAAATCTAAAATGCAGTTTTTATATTCTCACCTGAAGAAGTTGGAACAGGCCTAATCCACGCATGAGAAAGCAGTTGATGAAGATTAGAGCAGAGATCAAAGAATTAGAAACCAGGAGCACAGTGGAGCAGATCAACAGACCTAGAAGCTCGTTCGTTGAAAGAATAAATAAAATAGACAAACCACTGGCAAGTCTTATCCAAAAGAATAGAGAAAGGACCCAAATTAATAGAATTATGAATGAAAAGGGAGAGGTCACAACCAACACCAAAGAAATTGGAAGGATTATAGAAACATTTATCAACAGCTTTATGCCAATAAATTAAGCAATCTGGAGGATGGAGGCCTTCCTGGAAACCTATAAACTACCAAGACTGAAACAGGAAGAAATTGATATTTTAAATAGGCCAATTAATTCTGAAGAGATTGAAACAGTGATAAAAAAAAAAAAAAAAAAAAAAAAACCTTCCAAAAAAGAAAACACCAGGACTGGATGGTTTTCCCGGGGAATTCTACCAAACATTCAAAGAAGAAATAATACCTATTCTCCTAAAGCTATTTCAAAAATAGAAACAGAAGGAAAGCTACCAAACTCATTCTATGAGGCCAATATTACCTTGATCCCCAAACCAGGCAAAGACCCAATCAAAAAGGAGAATTATAGACTGATTTTCCTAATGAATATGGACACCAAAATTCTCAACAAGATCCTTGCTAATAGAATCCAACAATACATTAAAAGGATTATCCATCATGACTAAGTGGGATTCATCCCTGGGGTGCAAGGGTGGTTCAACATCCACAAATCTATCAGTGTCATAGGTTTTATCCGGAAGAAGAAAGCCAAAAATCATATGATTCTCTCAATAGATGCAGAAAAAGCATTTGACAAAATACAGCATTCTTTCCTGATTAAAACCCTTCAGAGTGTAGGGACAGAGGGTACATTCCTCAATCTCATAAAAACCGTCTATGAAAAGCCTACCGCAAATATCATTCTCAATGGGGAAAAGCTGGAAGCCTTTCCCTTAAGATCAGGAACACAGCAAGGATGTCCACTCTCGCCGTTATTATTCAACATAGTACTAGAAGTCCTTGCAACAGCAATCAGACAACAAAAAAGAATAAAAGGTATCCAAATCGGCAAAGAAGTCAAACTGTCTCTCTTCGCAGATGACATGATACTCTATATGGAAAACCCAAAAGACTCCACCCCCAAACTACTAGAAGTTATAGAGCAATTCAGTAATGTGGCAGGATACAAAATCAATGCTCAGAAATCAGTTCCTATACACGAACAATGAGACTGAGGAAAGAGAAATTAGGGAATCCATTCCATTTACAATAGCACCAAAAATCATACGTTATCTCGGAATTAACCAGAGACGTAAAAGACCTATATTCTAGACACTACAAATCACTCTTGAAAGACATTGAAGAAGACACAAAAAGATGGAAAAATATTCCATGCTCATGGATCAGAAGAATTAACATAGCTAAAATGTCTGTGCTACCCAGAGCAATCTACACTTTCAATGCTATCCCAATCAAAATACCAACGACATTTTTCAAAGAACTGGAACAAACAGCCATTAAATTTGTGTGGAACCAGAAAAGGCCACGAATCACCAAGGAAGTGCTGAAAAGGAAAAACAAAGCTGGGGGCATCACATTGCCAGATTTCAAGCTGTACCACAAAGCTGTGATCAGAAAGACAGCATGGTACTGGCACAAAAACAGACACATAGACCAATGGAACAAAATAGAGAACCCAGAAATGGACCCTTGGCTCTTTGGGCAACTAATCTTTGATAAAGCAGGAAAAAACATCCAGTGGAAAAAAGACAGTCTCTTCAATAAATGGTGCTGGGAAAAGTGGACAGCTACATGCAAAAGAATGAAACTTGACCACTCTCTCACACCATACACAAAGATAAACTCCAAATGGATGAAAGACCTCAATGTGAGACAGGAATCCATCAAAATCCTAAAGGAGAGCATAGGCAGCAACTTCTACAACATCGGCCAAAGCAACCTTTTTCATGACACATCTCCAAAGGCAAGAGAAACAAAAGAGAAAATGAATTTGTGGGACTTCATGAAGATAAAAAGCTTCTGCACAGCCAAGGAAACAGTCAAAAAAACTAAGAGGCAGCCCACGGAATGGGAGAAGATATTTGCAAATGACACTACAGATAAAAGACTGGTATCCAAGATCTACAAAGAATTTCTCAAACTCAATATGCGAGAAACAAATAAACAAATCATAAAACGGGCAGAAGATATGAATAGACACTTTTCCAATGAAGACATACAAATGGCTAACAGGCACATGAAAAAATGTTCAAAAGCATTAGCCATCAGGGAAATTCAAATCAAAACCACACTGAGATACCACCTTACGCCAGTTAGAATGGCAAAAATTGACAAGGCAAGAAACAACAATTGTTGGAGAGTATGCGGAGAAAGGGGATCCCTCCTATGTTGTTGGTGGGAATGCAAGTTGGTACAGCCACGCTGGAAAACAGTGTGGAGGTCCCTTAAAAAGTTAAAAATTGAGCTACCCTGTGATCCAGCAATTGCACTACTGGGTATTTACCCCAATATACAGACGTAGTGAAAGAAGGGCCATATGCACCCCAATGTTCATAGCAGCATTGTCCACAATAGCTAAATCATGGAAGGAGCTGAGATGCCCTTCAACAGATGACTGAATTAAGAAGATGTTGTCTATATATACAATGGAATATTACTCAGCTATCAAAAAGAAAGATTTCTCAACATTTGCTGCAACATGGACGACACTGGAGGAGATAATGCTAAGTGAAATAAGTCAAGCCGAGAAAGACAATTATCATATGGTATCTCTCATCTATTTGAACATAAGAACTAGGAAGATTGGTAGGAGAAGAAAGGGATAAAGAAAGGGGGGTAATCAGAAGGGGGAATGAAGCATAAGAGACTATGGACTCTGAGAAACAAACTGAGGGCTTCAGAGGGGATGGAGGTGGGGGAATGGGATAGGCTGGTGATGGGTAGTAAGGAGGGCACATATTGCATGGTGCACTGGGTGTTATACGCAACTAATGAATCATCTAACTTTACATCAAAAACCAGGGATGTACTGTATGGTGACTAACATAATATAATAAAAAATACATTTTTTTAAAAAAGGGGGTGGTATCCAAGATCTGTAGAGAACTTCGTAAACTCAACACCCAAAAAGCAAATAATCCAGTCAAGAAATGGGCAGAAGACATGAACAGACACTTCTCCAAAGGAGACACACAAATGGCTAACAGACACATAAAAAAATGTTCAACATCACTAGCCATCAGGGAAATACAAAGGAAAACTACAATGAAATACCACCATACGCCAGTTAAAATGGCCAAAATTAAGAAGACAGGAAGCAACAGTGTTGGTGAGGATGTGGAAAAAGGGGAACTCTCTTACACTGTTGATGAGAATGCAAGCTGGTACAGCCACTCTGGAAAAAACTATGGAGGTTCTTCAAGATGTTAAAAATAGAGCTACTCTATGCCCCAGCAATTGCATTACTGGGTATTTACTCCAAAAATACAGGGGTAGTGAAAAGAAGGGACACATGCACCCCAATGTTCACAGCAGCAATATCCACAATAGCCAAACTGTGGAAGGAGCTGAGATGCCCTTCAACAGATGAGCAGATAAAGAAGATGTGGTCCATATATACAATGGAATATTATTCAGCCATCAGAAAAGATGAATACCCATCATTTGTGTCGACATGGATAGAACTGGAAGGGATTATGCTAAGTGAAATAAGTCAACAAGAGAAAGGCAATTATCATATGGTTTCACTCATTTGTGAAACATAAGTAGTGTGGAGGACCACAGGGGAAGGGAGGGAAACTGAATGGGAAGAAATCAGAGAGGAAGAAAAACCATGAGAGACACTGGATTCTGGGAAACAATTTGAGGGTTACAGATGGAGGGGGTGGTGGGATGGGGTAACCTGATGATGGATGTTAAGGAGGGCACATGTGTTGATAAGCACTGTTATACACAACTAAGGAATCATTGAACACTACATCAAAAAGTAATGATGTATACTGGCACAAAAACAGACACATAGACCAATGGAACAGAATAGAGAGCCCAGAAATGGACCCTCGGCTCTTTGGGCAACTAATATTTGATAAAGCAGGAAAAAACATCCGGTGGGAAAAAGACAGTCTCTTCAATAAATGGTGCTGGGAAAATTGGACAGCTACATGCAAGAGAATGAAACTTGACCACTATCTCACACCATACACAAAAATAAACTCCAAATGGATGAAAGACCTCGATGTGAGACAGGAATCCATCAAAATTCTAGAGGAGAACATAGGCAACAACCTCTACGACATCGGCCAAAGCAACCTTTTTCATGACACATCCCCAAAGGCAAGAGAAACAAAAGATAAAATGAATTTATGGGACTTCATCAAGATTAAAAGTTTCTGCACAGCCAAGGAAACAGTCAGAAAAACTAAGAGGAAGCCCACGGAATGGGAGAAGATATTTGCAAATGACACTACAGATAAAGGACTGGTATCCAAGATCTACAAAGAACTTCTCAAACTCAATACACGAGAAACAAATAAACAAATCAAAAAATGGGCAGAAGATATGAACAGACACTTTTCCAATGAAGACATACAAATGGCTAACAGACACATGAAAAAATGTTCAAAATCATTAGCCATCAAGGAAATTCAAATCAAAACCACACTGAGATACCACCTTACGCCAGTTAGAATGGCAAAAATAGACAAGGCAAGAAACAACAATTGTTGGAGAGGATGTGGAGAAAGGGGATCCCTCCTACATTGTTGGTGGGAATGCAAGTTGGTACAGCCACTCTGGAAAACAGTGTGGAGGTCTCTTAAAAAGTTAAAAATTGAGCTACCCTATGATCCAGCCATTGCACTACTGGGTATTTACCCCAAAGATACAGACGTAGTGAAGAGAAGGGCCATATGCACCCCAATGTTCATAGCAGCAATGTCCACAATAGCTAAATTGTGGAAGGAGCCGAGATGCCCTTCAACAGATGACTGGATTAAGAAGTTGTGGTCCATATATACAATGGAATATTACTCAGCTATCAGAAAGAACAAGTTCTCAACATTTGCTACAACATGGACAGCACTGGAGGAGATAATGCTAAGTGAAATAAGTCAAGCAGAGAAAGACAACTATCATATGATTTCTCTCATCTATGGAACATAAGAACTAGGATGATAGGTAGGGGAAGAAAGGGATAAAGAAAGGGGGGGTAATCAGAAGGGGGAATGAAACATGAGAGACTATGGACTATGAGAAACAAACTGAGGACTTCAGAGGGGAGGGGGATGGGGGAATGGGATAGGCTGGTGATGGGTAGTAAGGAGGGCACGTATTGCATGGTGCACTGGGTGTTATACACAACTAATGAATCATCGAGCCTTACATCGGAAACCGGGGATGTACTGTATGGTGACTAACATAATATAATAAAAAATCATTAAAAAAAAAGTAATGATGTATTATATGTTGGCTAATTGAACATAATAAAAAAAAAGAAAAAGAATGAAAGAACAACAACCAATATTGGCTTCCAGGTCCACTCCCCATTCTCCCTGCCAATCCCTGCCCCACAGGGAGTCTCCTCAAAGCTTGATAGATATTAGGGTAATTTTATTAAAAGACACAGGGAAGGAACTCAAATTTTATTGAGTACCTGTTAAGTGCCAGGAACTGGACTACACAAGTTGTATTTATGAAACTTCGTTCTCACACATTCAAACAGAGAAGAAGAAAGATGTGAGCCCTGCCATCTAGTAACATTTCATCCAGGAACATCCCAGAGGAGGGAGGACTGGAGCTGCAGGGATACTGCCTCCCATACCCCAACACACTCCAGTCCTCAAGCCCAGCCCAGCCCCCAGCTCCACACAACTCACAGTGAAAGAGGAGCAGGAAGGGGACCTTGGACTCAGAAATGGCCCAGGATGATATGGCCAGAAAGCGTATCTTCCCTGGATGCCAGCCCTTGGATCCCATATTGGGAGGGGAGGGGAACAAATGACAAAGCACAGGGAAGATTATCCCAAAGGACACTGGGAGGACACCTGAAGACACTGCAGGAAGGACAGCCAAACAGCAAATTTCACTGCCCTCTCTCAGCTCAGCAGGCTCCCTTCCAGGCTGCTTTATCGACAAACACTGTTCACTGGCCACGAATGACTTTTCTTGCTCAAATATAAATCCTCCTAACTGTAGTAGGGTTAATATTATACTTCTACTTTAATAGCCGTATAGTACTTCTTATCTTTAGTTGCTTCAAGTGAATTTGAAACAGTTCCAGAGAAATATGAAAGCCATAAAACCAGGGCTAAGGTAAAATGGAGTGTGATTTTATAATGTGCCAGTTGGTAGAGAGGATTAAACCCACTTATTAAAAACATGAAATAAAGTAAAGCTTAATTTATTTTAATTTTTTATGATTTTTCCTTATTTCAGTGTAGTTGACAAAGACACATTTATTTCAGGTGTACAACATAGTGATTTCACAAGTTAAACATTATGCTACGCTCACCATGAGTGTACCTACCGTCTAACTGGGAGCCTATCTCCCACTCTCTTCACTCATTTTGGCCCACCTCCCACCCCACCTCCCTTCTCGCAACCATGGGTTTGCTCTGTGTTTATAGGTCTGATTCTGCTTTTTGTTTGTTGTTTATTCATTTGTTTGGTGTTTTAGATTCCACACATGAGTAAAATCATATATTTGTCTTCACCAGTCTGACTTCTTTCACTTAGCATAATACCCTCTAGGTCCATCCATGTTGTCACAAGCAGCAGGATCCCATCCTTTTTCCTGGCTGCATACATAATATTCCATTGTGTATATACCTACTCCTCCTTATCCATTCATCTATCAGTGGACTCCTACGTTGCTTCCACATCTTGGCTATTGTAAATAACGCCGCAGTAAACATAGGGATGCATATGTCTCTTTGAATTAGTGTTATCATTTCCTTTGGGTAAATACCTGATGAGAGAAAACAGAACAAAGGCTGGACTTTGCTGTGGCTCCTGGTCTCCAGGATTACAGATGGTAACACTCCTACAGCTCCCTCAAGGACTTCCTTTCATGTTTTACCATTATAGCTTTGTTCTTCTTAGTGTTACTTCCCTGTGATAACCATAAACACCCCCAAGATAGACGTTAGCAATCATCCTTCGAACAGATGGCCCACTGATAAATATCCGAAGGGTCTCAGGACTAATGTTTTACTAGACAGTAGTAAATAACTATCTTAACAGCATCTAGCCTCTCAAGGTCCTGGAAGCCTTGTTTCCAAATTTCTTAACACTAATCCTAATCCCCACTAAGTAAAAAATATATATCAGTTGCACCTCACAATACCCGTGCAGCTCTTCCTGCCCATGGGTCCTGTCCCTGTGCTAAAATAAAAGCATCTTTCTGCACCAAAAACATCTCAAGAATTATGCCTTGACTGTTTTCTCACTGGACCCACATCAATATTCATAGTGATATTATTGGATCACACGGTCTTTTAATTTTTTGAGAAACCTCCATACTGTTTTCCACACTGGCTTTACTAATTGACATTCCCACCACCAGTGTACAATGGTTCCTTTTTCTCCTCATCATCACCAACACTTCTTATTTCCTGTCATGTTGGTTTTTGCCATTCTAACAGGTATGAGGTGATATCTCATTGTGGTTTTGATTTGTATTTCCCTGATGATGAGTGATGTTGAGCATCTTTTCATGTGACTACTGGTGATCTTTATGCCTTCTTTGGTAAATATCTATTTTGGTTCTCTGCCCATTGGTTAATCAGTTTGACTGGGGGTTTGGGTGGTTAACTTTTATAGGTCCTCTATATATCACGGATATTAACACCTTATGGGATATATCATTTCCAGATATCTTCTCCCATTCACTAGGTTACCTTTTGTTTTGTTGATGGTTACCTTTGCTATGCAAAAGCATTTTATTTTCTTGTATTCCCAATAGTTTGTATTTCTTACCCTATCCCTTGTCTGAGGAGACTTACCTGGAAAAATGTTTCTATGGCTGGTGTAAAAGAAATTATTCCCTATGTTTTCTTCTAGAACGTTCATGGTTTCAGGTCTCACATTTGGGCCTTTAATCCACTTTGATTTTATTCTTGTGTACAGTGCTACAAAGTGATCTTGAGTCATTCTTTTGTATGTTGCTTCCCACCCTTCCCAGCATCTTTTTTTTTCTTCAAGAGACTGTCTTTTCACTGTTGTGTGTTCTTGTGTCCTTTGTCATAGATTCACTGATCACAGGATTATGAGTTTATCTCTGTGCTTTCTATTCTCCTCAATTAAGTTATGTGTCTATTTTTTTTGCAAGTATTGTACTGTTTTCATTACTACAACGTTGTAGTATATCTTGAGATCTGAAATTGTGATGCCTCCAGGTTTATTCTCCTTTTTCCACATTGCTTTTGCTATTCAGGGTCTTCTGTTGTTCCATTAATTTTTAGTATTTTTGTTCTAGTTTTGAGAAAAATGCTACTGGTATTTTTATAGGGATTATCTTGAATCTGTAGACTAGTTTGGGCAGTAGGTATGGACATTTTAACAATATTAATGCTTCTGATCCATGAGCATGGCATATCTTTCCATTGGTTTCTGTCATCTTTGGTTTCTTTCATCAATATGTTATAGGTTTTTTTTATGTTATGTTAGTCACCATACAGCACATCATTAGTTTTTTATGTAGTGTTATAGTTTTCAGAGTACAGGTCTTTCACCTCTTTGGTTAAGTTTATTCTTAAGTATTTTTGTCCTTTTGGAGCAATTGTAAATAGAATTGTTTTCTTACTTTCTCCTTCTGCTCCTGTGTTATTAGTGTATAGAAACACTACTGATTTATGAGTATTAATTTTGTATCCTTCAACTTTACTGAATTCATTTAACTTCTAGGAGATTTTTAGTGGAGTTGTTATGGTTTTCTGTGTATACTCTCATGTCATCTTCAAAAATGGCAGTTTTACTTCATTAACAATATGGATGTCTTTCATTTATTTTTCTTGTCTGATTGCTGTAACCAAGACTTTCAATATTCTGTTGAATGAAATTGGAGAGAGTGGACATCCTTGTCTTATTCCTGATCTTAGAGCAAGAGCTCTGAATTTTTCTCCATTGAGCAAGATGTTAGCTATGGACTCTGAGAAGCAAACTGAGGTCTTCAGAGGGGAGGGGGGTGGGGGAATGGGATGGGCTGGTGATGGGTAGTAAGGAGGGCACGTGTTGCATGGTGCACTGGGTGTTGTACACAACTGATGGATCATCGAACTTTACATCAAAAACCAGGGATGTACTGTATGGTGACTAACATAATATAATTAAAAAAATTATTATAAAAAAAAAGATGTTAGCTATAGGTTTCTCATGGATGGCCTTTGTTTTCCTGGGATATATTCTCTCTAAATCCACTTCATTGAGGGTTTTTAAAATAAATAGATGTTGAGTTTTATTAAATGAGTTTTCTTCTGCATCTATTGAGATGATCACATATTTTCCTTCTTTTTTTCTAATGAGATTTATCACATTGAATTATTTGCAAATATTGAAACATCCTTGCATCCCTAAAATAAATTCCACTTGATAATGGTCAATGATCCAAATAATGTACTATTAAATATGGTTTGCATCTATGTTCATGTGAGATATTGGCCTGGGTTGTTCTTTTTATTGTGTCTTTCCCTGGTTTCAATATCACATTAATTCTGCCCTCATAAAACATATTTAGAGCCTCCTTCCTCTTTTGTTTTGGAGAATAGTTTGAGGAGAATAGGTAAAAACTCTAAATGTTTGGTACAATTCACCTGAGAAGACATCTGGTCCTGAACTTTTGTTTTTTAGTAGTTTTTTTATTACTATTTCAATTTTAATTGGAATGGGTTGGCTTAGATTTTCTTTCTTCTTTTTTTTTGTAAAAATTTTTTATTATGTTATGTTAGTCACCATACGGTACATCCTAAGTTTTTGATGTACAGTTCCATGATTCATTACTTGCATATAACACCCAGTGCACCATGCAATACGTGCCCTCCCCAATACCCATCACCAGCCTATCCTGATTCCCCACCCCCCTCCCCTCCAAAGCCCTCACCATAGTCTCTATTTCTTCCTGATTCTGTTTTGGAATTCCCAGGATTCCTAGGAATTTATCCGTTTCTTCTAGGTTGTCCTGTTTGTTGATATATAGCTTGTGATAGTATTCTCATAATCCTTTGCATTCTGTGCTGTCAGTTGTTCCTTCTCCTCTCTCATTTCTGAGTTTATTTATTTGTGTTCTTTCTCTTTTTTTTTTTCTTGAGTAGTCCAACTAACAAATTGTCAATTCTGTATCTTTTCAGAAAACCAGCTCTTGGTTTCATTGATTTTTTTTCTATTGACTTTTATTCTCTATGCCATTTATTTCTGCTTTGATCTTTATTATTTCCTTCTTTCTGGCCACCTTGAGCTTTATGTGTACTTCTTTTCTCATTTCTTTACAGATCATGTTAGATGGTTTATTAGAGCTTTTTCTTGGGTCTTGATGTAGGCCTATATCTCTCAACATTTCCCTCTTGGAACTGCTTTCCCTGTGTTTTGAAGATTTTTTTACGATTGTGTTGTCATTTTCATTAGTGACCATGTATGTTTTTATTTCTTCTTTGATTGCTTTGTTGACTCTCTAGTTATTTAGTAACATGTTGTTTGGCCTCTATGTGTTTGTGTGTTTTCCAGTCTTTTTCTTGTGGTTGATTTCCTGTTACATACCAGTGGGGTCAAAAACTTTGCATGGTATGCATTCAATGTTTCTAAACTTATTGAGGCTTGTTTTGTGCCCTAACCTGTGATATATTTTAGACAGTGTTCCACATACACTTGAAAAGAATGTGTAATCTGTTGTTTTCAGATGGAATGTTCTTTATATGTCTGTTATGTCCACATGGTCTTTTGTCATTCAAAGACACCGTTTCCTTATTGATTTTCCTCCTTGATGATCTACCCATTGATGTATGTGGGGTTTAAAGTCCCCTACTATTGTTGTGTTACATCACTTTGTCTCCTTATGTCTGATAATATTTGCTTTATTAATTTAGGTGCTTCAGTGTTGGGTGAGTAGATATTTAGAATTGTTATGTCCTCTTGTTGGATTAATCTGTTTGCATAATGTAATGTCTCTCTTTCTCTCTTGTTATAATCTTTGTTTCAAACTCTATTTTGTCTGAGATAAGTATTGCTCTGGGTTCTTTGTTTTGTCTGGTTTGGTTTGTTATTTTTTTGCTTCCAAATGCATGGTATATGTTTTTCATCCCTTACCTTTTAGACTGTATGTGTCTCTATATCTGAGATGATCTCTTGTAGGTACCAAATACATATGTCTTGCTCATTTATCCATTCTCCTCCTTATGTCATTTGATTGGAACACTTAGGCCATTTACATTTACCATAATTATTGATAGGTATATACTTACTGCCATTTTGTTATTTGTTTTCTGGTTGTTTTGTATTTCTTCTCTGTTCTTGTCTCCTTATCTCCCTCTCTTTCTTTGTGATTGATGTGTGTTTGTAGTGTTATGTTTGACACTCTCTTCTTCAATTTTGTATATCTTTTACAGGTTTTAGATTTGTGGTTACCATGAAGTTCTTATATAATATCCCGAGAATACAGCAGTCTAGATTAATTGAAAAGTCACTGAGTCAAAGCACATTCTTTAAAAAACTTGTCTTCCTTTTTTATCTCTCCTCCATGTTTTATGTACATGCTATGATATTTTACATATTTTTTGTGTTTTACTTTTTATTCCTAATTTACTGATGCAATTTATGGCCATTCATTTTCTATTTTAATAAGTTAAATTAACATTTACTGTAAGGCTTGTTTGGTGGTGATAAACTCCTTTATCTTTTGTTTCTCTAGGAAGATATTTATCTCTCTTTCAAATCTGAATGATAGTCTTGCCAGGTAAGTTTTTTCCTTTCAGCACTTGCATATATCATGCTACTCATTCTGGCTTGCAAAAAGCTTCATTTATTTTGACACTGTTAAGATGAAGGGTTTGGTGGGTTATCATCCACTGCAGGGTAAAGTTTAAAGAACTCTTTTCTACTTATTAGCTATCCAGAAAAAAACTGGCATATGACAGAACACACACACACATACACACGCAATGGTAGTATTTTTTGGCCTTTCAAATTTTTCCTTACTCTTCTGCCTATCCTGACACTGGCTGCTGGTCTGATTTTTGCCCTGTCAGCCTGCTGTGAGAAGTCTAAGGCCACAGTGGGAATGAGCACCATCTTCTTAGCCCACACATCTGCCCCTCTGGTGAGCACAGACCCTCCCAATAGAGATTGTCATCCCATAACTGAAATATCCAACAAACGGAGCCTCTAAGAATTCCTTAAGACCCTATCACTCCCAAGAGTTGGAGCCTTCTAAGCCCCACCCAGATATCAGCTGAACAGTGCATGTGACAGGAGTCCCCTGCCCCAGGACCCTCTGAGTAGGCAATCCACTCTGCTTCCAAAGTCTGAGATTCCAGGGGAAGTAAGGAGGCATCACTTCCACCCAAGCCCTGAGCTATATAAGATAAAGGCCTTACAACAAGGAAAAGACATTCTTTTTTTTTTTTTAAATGATTTTTTATTATATTATGTTAGTCACCATACAGTACATCCCCGGTTTCCGATGTAAGGCTCGATGATTCATTAGTTGCGTATAACACCCAGTGCACCATGCAATACGTGCCCTCCTTACTACCTATCACCGGTCTATCCCATTCCCCCACCCCCCTCCCCTCTGAAGTCCTCAGTGTGTTTCTCATAGTCCATAGTCTCTCATGTTTCATTCCCCCTTCTGATTACCCCCCTTTCTTTATCCCTTTCTTCCCCTACCTATCATCCTAGTTCTTATGTTCCATAGATGAGAGAAATCATATGATAGTTGTCTTTCTCTGCTTGACTTATTTCACTTAGCATTATCTCCTCCAGTGCCGTCCATGTTGTAGCAAATGTTGAGAACTTGTTCTTTCTGATAGCTGAGTAATATTCCATTGTATATATGGACCACAACTTCTTAATCCAGTCATCTGTTGAAGGGCATCTCGGCTCCTTCCACAATTTAGCTATTGTGGACATTGCTGCTATGAACATTGGGGTGCATATGGCCCTTCTCTTCACTACGTCTGTATCTTTGGGGTAAATACCCAGTAGTGCAATGGCTGGATCATAGGGTAGCTCAATTTTTAACTTTTTAAGGGACCTCCACACTGTTTTCCAGAGTGGCTGTACCAACTTGCATTCCCACCAACAATGTAGGAGGGATCCCCTTTCTCCACATCCTCTCCAACAATTGTTGTTTCTTGCCTTGTCTATTTTTGCCATTCTAACTGGCGTAAGGTGGTATCTCAGTGTGGTTTTGATTTGAATTTCCTTGATGGCTAATGATTTTGAACATTTTTTCATGTGTCTGTTAGCCATTTGTATGTCTTCATTGGAAAAGTGTCTGTTCATATCTTCTGCCCATTTTTTGATTTGTTTATTTGTTTCTCGTGTATTGAGTTTGAGAAGTTCTTTGTAGATCTTGGATACCAGTCCTTTATCTGTAGTGTCATTTGCAAATATATTCTCCCATTCCGTGGGCTGCCTCTTAGTTTTTCTGACTGTTTCCTTGGCTGTGCAGAAACTTTTAATCTTGATGAAGTCCCATAAATTCATTTTATCTTTTGTTTCTCTTGCCTTTGGGGATGTGTCATGAAAAAGGTTGCTTTGGCCGATGTCGTAGAGGTTGCTGCCTATGTTCTCCTCTAGAATTTTGATGGATTCCTGTCTCACATCGAGGTCTTTCATCCATTTGGAGTTTATTTTTGTGTATGGTGTGAGAGAGTGGTCAAGTTTCATTCTTTTGCATGTAGCTGTCCAATTTTCCCAGCACCATTTATTGAAGAGACTGTCTTTTTCCCACCGGATGTTTTTTCCTGCTTTATCAAATATTAGTTGCCCAAAGAGCCGAGGGTCCATTTCTGGGCTCTCTATTCTGTTCCATTGGTCTATGTGTCTGTTTTTGTGCCAGTACCATGCTGTCTTTGTGATCACAGCTTTGTAGTACAGCTCGAAATCCGGCATTGTGATGCCCCCAGCTTTGTTTTTCCTTTTCAACAGTTCCTTGGAGATTCGGGGCCTTTTCTGTTTCCATACAAATTTAAGGACTATTTGTTCCAGTTCTTTGAAAAATGTCCTCGGTATTTTGATCGGGATAGCATTGAAAGTGTAGATTGCTCTGGGTAGCATGGACATTTTAACTATGTTAATTCTTCCAATCCATGAGCATGGAATATCTTTCCATCTTTTTATGTCTTCCTCAATGTCTTTCAAGAGTGATTTATAGTTTCTAGAATATAGGTCCTTTACGTCTCTGGTTAAGTTAATTCCAAGGTAACGTATGGTTTTTGGTGCTATTGTAAATGGGATGGATTCCCTAATTTCTCTTTCTTCGGTCTCGTTATTCGTGTATAGAAATGCAACTGATTTCTGAGCATTGATTTTGTATCCCGCCACGTTACTGAATTGCTCTATAACTTCTAATAGTTTGGGAGTGGCTTCTTTTGGGTTTTCCATATAGAGTATCATGTCATCTGCAAAGAGAGACATTTTGACTTCTTCTTTGCCAATTTGAATACCTTTGATCCCTTTTTGTCGTCTGATTGCTGTTGCAAGGACTTCTAGTACTATGTTGAATAATAGTGGCGAGAGTGGGCATCCTTGTCGAGTTCCTGATCTTAAGGGAAAGGCTTCCAGCTTTTCCCCATTGAGAATAATATTTGCAGTAGGCTTTTCATAGATGGCTTTTATGAGATTGAGAAATGTACCTTCTATTCCTACACTCTGAAGGGTTTTAATCAGGAAAGGATGCTGTATTTTGTCAAATGCTTTTTCGGCATCGATTGAGAGGATCATATGGTTCCTGAGTCTTTTCTTGTTGATATGATGTATCACGCTGATTGATTTGCGAATATTGAACCACGCTTGCATCCCAGGTATGAATCCCACTTGATCGTGATGGATAATCCTTTTAATGTACTGTTGGATTCTATTAGCAAGTATCTTGTTGAGGATTTTGGCGTCCATATTCATTAGGGAAATCGGTCTGTAATTCTCCTTTTTGAGGGGGTCTTTGCCTGGTTTGGGGATCAAGGTAATATTGGCCTCATAGAATGAGTTTGGTAGCTTTCCTTCTGTTTCTATTTTTTGAAATAGCTTTAGGAGAATAGGTATTATTTCTTCTTTGAATGTTTGGTAGAATTCCCCAGGAAAACCGTCCGGGCCTGGAGTTTTGTTATTTGGAAGGTTGTTTATCACTGACTCAATTTCTTCATAATTAATTGGCCTGTTTAAGGAATCAATTTCTTCCGGTTTCAATCTTGGTAGTTTATAGGTTTCCAGGAAGGATTCCATCTCTTCCAGATTGCTTAGTTTATTGGCATATAGCTGTTGATAAAAATTTCTAATAATCCTTCCAATTTCAATGGTGTTCGTCGTGACCTCTCCTTTTTCATTCATAATTTTAATAATCTGGGTCCTTTCTCTTTTCTTTTGGATAAGTCTTGCCAGTGGTCTGTCAATTTTATTGATTCTCTCAAAGAACCAGCTTCTAGTCCTGTTGATCTGCTCTACTGTACTTCTGGTTTCTGCTTGATTGATTTCAGCTCTAATTTTGGTCAACTGCTTCCTCGTGCGTGGATTAGGCCTGTCCCTCTGTTGCTGTTCCAGCTTCTTGAGGTGAGAATATAAAAACTGCATTTTAGATTTTTCTATTCTTTTGAGTGAGGCTTGGATGGCTATGTATTTCCCCCTTAGGACTGCCTTTGCAGTATCCCATAGGTTTTGGACTGTTGTATTTTCATTCTCATTGGTCTCCATAAATTGTTTAATTTGATTTTTGATTTCCTGGTTTATCGAGTCATTCCTGAGCAGGATGGTTCTTAGTCTCCAAGTGTTTGAGTTTCTTCCAAATTTTTCCTTGTGGTTGAGTTCCAATTTCAGAGCGTTGTGGTCTGAGAATATGCAGGGGATAATTTCAATCTTTTGGTATCGGTTGAGACCTGTTTTGTGTCCCAGAACATGGTCTATTCTTGAGAATGTTCCATGGGCATTAGAATAGAATGAGTATTCTTTGGTTCTGGGGTGTAGTGTTCTATATATATCTATGAGGTCCAACTCGTCGAGTATGGCATTCAAAGCCTTTGATTCTTTGCTTAGTTTTTGCCAGGGTGTTCTGTCTATTTCTGAGAGTGGAGTGTTGAGGTCCCCTACTATTAATGTATTTTTATTTATATGTCTCTTTATTCTGGTTAAGAGTTGGCTTGTGTATCTTGCTGCTCCCCTGTTGGGGGCATATATATTTATAATTGTCATATCCACTTGTTGAATACTTCCCTTAAGAATAATATAGTGCCCTTCTGCATCTCTAACTATAGTCTGTAGTTTAAAATCCAATTTATCTGATATGAGAATTGCTACCCCAGCTTTCTTTTGAGGTCCATTTGCGTGAAAGATGGTACTCCATCCCCTTACTCTCAGTCTGAATGCATCTTTGGGTTCGAAATGAGTCTCTTGTAGACAGCAAATGGATGGGTCATTTCTTTTTATCCAATCTGCAACCCTGTGGCGTTTTATGGGATGGTTCAAACCATTTACATTAAGACTGATTACTGAGAGATATGATTTTAATGTTGCCATGTTGCCAGTAAAGTCTTTGTTTGTATTGGCTGTGACTTTCTGTTCTGTATCACTCTTGGGGCCTTTTTACTTTTATAGAACCCCCCGTAATATCTCCTGTAGGGCTGGTTTCGTGGTTACAAAATTGGTTAGTGACTGGCGATTCTGAAATGTCTTTATTTCTCCATCAATTCTGAATGACAGCCTTGCTGGATAAAGGATCCTTGGCTGCATGTTTTTCTCTGAAAGAGCTTTAAATATGCTCCCCCAACCCTTTCTCTCATTCCAGGTCTGTGTAGACAGGTCTGACGTAATTCTGATGCTTTTGCCTTGGTACGTGAGAAATTTCTTTGCCCTGGCCGCTTTCAATACTGTATCCTTGCATCTAATATTTGCGAATTGCACTATGACGTGACGTGGCGTAGGTTTGTCGTGGTTGAGCTTGGGAGGGGTCCTCTCTGCCTCTTGGACACGAATGTTTGTTTCCCTTGCTAGATTAGGGAAGTTTTCAGCTACAATTTGTTCAAATATCTCTTCTAGACCTCTGTTTTTCTCCACCCCCTCGGGGATGCCGATGATTCTAACATTGGATCGTTTCATTGAGTCAGTAATCTCCCGTAACCTACATTCGTGGGCGTGGATTTTTTTAAGACCATCTTCTATTTTCATTTTTTCCTCTATTAACCCATCCTCCAATTCACTAACCCGTTCCTCTGCTTCTGCGACCCTGGCCGTCAGAGCCTCTAGTTTTGCCTGCATTTGGCTCATAGAATTTTTAATTTCTGTCAGATTCGCTCTCATTTCTGTCCTTAGGGATTCTATATTCTCAGTAACCTTTTCGTTAATAGTTTTTTCAATTCTACTCATCATTTTGACCATCGTTACTCTGAATTCCATTTCTGATAATTTGGTTACATCCATATCCATTATTTCTGTGGCAGAGGCCACAGAATCACTGTCTTTTCTTTGCTGGGGGGGGCTTCTCCTTCTTGTCATTCTGATGAAGAGAGGTTGCGGGGTTTCCAGAGCCCAAATTATTGACTGGGTCCCAGGCCGTGCCCCTTGTTTTATAGGGATCTTAGGGATGTGGGCTTCTTCTTTAAAGATTTTATTTATTTATTTATGTGGCAGCCAACCAGCGAGAGAGGGAACAGAAGCAGGGGAGTGGGAGAGGAAGAAGCAGGCTCCCAGCGGAGGAGCCCGATGAGGGACTCCTTTCCGGAACGCCGGGATCACGCCCTAAGCCGAAGGCAGGCGCTCAATGACTGCGCCACCCAGGCGCCCGGGTTGTGGGCTTCTTGATTTTTCAGCCTGCCTTCTGTGTTCTGGGGGAGGGGCCTGCCGCGCCAATACTCAGGCAACCCTGTTTGGGTAGAGTCTCCGTGTCCCCTGCGAGGGAGGATGGGGATGGGCACTCTCTGAGCCGGTATTTCCAGGCTTTTGTTCTCTGGCGGCTTTCCCTGGCGGTTTGCTGTGCCTCTTCTGAGAGTCAGAGCAGCAGCGGCCAAATTTCAGCCTCTGTCACGGAACAGAAGGATTGCGGCCCGTTCTCTACTAATGTTCTGGCCACTTTAACTCTGTTTCTGTTGGTGCTGCTCAACCCTGCAGCGTCCCGGGATGTGCGCCCCACACCCGGCGTCCCAGCCCTCACTTCCAGGGCCTGCAGCGTTTGTCCTTTGTGTTTCTAACGCCGCCAGCCGCCAGCCGCCCGCTGCATCCCGGATCTCCCGGTCTCAGTCTGGATCCAGTGAGCGCACCGGGATTCCGGTGTTCGCGAGATGCCTGGTGGCGCGCGACCCGCCGCTCACGGTCTCAGTCTGCTGTTTTGCGGGTGCCGTCGAGCCCGCCCGCTCTCCCGTGCAAGTGGCTACCACTTCCCAGCGCCCGAGACCGGCGGCTCCCCCCCTTCCATTTATCTTCCGATATCTGTGCACAGTTTCATGGCTCCCCGCTTCGTACCTCAATACTCAGCGCTGGAGATGTTCATTTGTAGAGATCCAGATGCGTCTTCCTGCGTCTCAGGCTGGTTCCATGGTTGTTTAGGCTGGTCTGGTACCTATCCAGCTCGACTCAGGGGACCGGCTGAAAACGGTGTCTCCTACTCCTCCGCCATCTTAACTCCCAGGAAAAGACATTCTTATATACACTTTAAGAAATTTTATTTTCCTCATTAATTAGCAATACATGAATAAGATGTTAGAAGAAAAATAAACAGATAAGAAGATGGTGTAAAAATGGAAAAAAAACATGAAGAAAGAAGGAAGAGAGGGAGGGAGGGAGGGAGGGAGGGAGGGAAGGATGGAGGGAGGGAGGGAGGATGGAGGGAGAAAGAAAGGGAGGAAGAAACAGAGAAAGAAAAAGGAAGGGGTAAGCTCCTCCTTGCATTCAGCCCTGATATATCTGGGGACAGACACCTGAATGGACATAATAATGCCCAGAGTGTCTCAACCACGTACTTCAGTCATTGTGATGTCACTGAATGATTTGTAGAGAGTGAGTGCATGTACTTCTCACATGGGTGACTCAGTCAGTGACCTGGGAAGAATTTGCTCACTCTCCCAATCCCATGTAGGTCAGACCCACCACGGACAAGGGTGAAGCAGACAAGTTTGGTGGGAGGGATGTGAGTGCCAAGTTATGGGAAACAACTGCCTCTTCTCTGCAGAGAAATTACCCCAGGGCACATTCTCCACCAGCTGGATTCTGGCGGAAGACACAAATAGGCAGGACACATGGAAAGTTGTCTTTGTGTTGGGGATAGTGGTGGAGTGGGAACATCATTCTTTGGGGATCTCGCTGCACCTGTTCGCATAGTGTCCAGTGCTCCTAAATGAATCCAGAGCTGAGTGAAGAGACTCTGGAGTTCACCCAGGCCACGGCCAATCTCCTTATCACTGGGCAGAGAACTGCCATAAGGAGAGCTCCTTGTATATTGCAGTCACAATTTTGGGCCCCTTAAGGCCTTGCTCCTTCCCCAACCAAGGTGTCTCCACCTCCCCATGATCCCATCTTCCTGCCCTTTGTCCTCCACCCATGCGACCCAGGTGGACTGAACTGTTCAGGTTTTGTATATCTTCCTAACTCAATTTTAGTTAGTTGTATATTTCTAGGAATGTACTCATTTCCTCTAGGTATGTGATTTTTGGTATGTAATTGTTCACAGTCTCTTATGGCTCTGTGTATTTCTGTCCCATCAGTTGTAATAACTCTCTTTTAATTCCAATTTTATTTATTTGAGTCTCTTTTTTTCTTACTTATACTAGCTAAAGTTTTGCCAATTTTTGTTCATCGTCTTTGAGAAACAGCTTTGGTTTCATTGAATCTTTCTTTTTTTAAAAAAAGATTTTATTCATTTAGGAGAGAGATGGAGCACAAGTGAGAGAGTAAGAGAGAGCATGAGCAAGGGGGGAGGGCCAGAGGGAGAAGCAGACTTCCCACCAAGCAGGGAACCTGATGCTGAGCTCCATCCCAGGACCCCTGGACCATGACCTGAGCCAAAGACAGATGCTTAACCAACTGAGCCACCTGGGTGCCCCATCATTGATCCTTTCTATTGTTTTTCTGGTCTCTATTTCATTTACTTCTGCTCTGATTTTTATTACTTCTTTCCTTTTGTTAACTTTGGGCTTAACGTGTTGCTTTTTCAAGTTCCTTGAAGTGTAAAAGTAGATGGTTTATTTGAGCGCTTTCTAATTTTTATTGTTATAAACATCCTCTCAGAACTGCTTTTGCTGCAACCCACAATATTTGTTATGTTGTATTTTCATTTTCACTTGTTTGAGATAACAACTTATTTCCCTTTTGATTTCCTATTTGATCTATTGGTTGTGTTACCAAATCAGACCAGACGAGTGCCCAATGCACAGCAAGCCAAATTCTGAGATTCCAGTTTTGAAGCAAAGAAAGCTCCCTTATTACAAGGACTGCCCAATGAGAAGGCTGGCGATGATTCCCAAAGCTGCATTGCCCTGTGGAGTTGAGGGACAGCTTCTATATGTTTGGCGAAGGATATGAATACATGAGAGGAGGGTGAGGTGTTTCTGGAAACCTTGAGAGGGAGGGCCTTGAAACATCTGGAGCTCTGCATAATTCCAGAAAATGAGGCACTCCATTCAGGGTCTGGTATAATCAGGTATCTCGCATAGTTTTAAGACAAATGTTTCTGTCTGGTCCGCATTAAGTTTCTATAATCAGTGGGTAAACAGGGAGTAGGGGCGAAAAGCAAAGTTAATGATTGATTGTGCATCAAGGTTGAAAGATGCATAAAACATAATTAATGTTTTATGGAATAAACATAATGTTTTATGGAATAAAATGTAACATGCAGCTAATGTAATAATGCAACTAACACAACTATAGTTCCGCATATGCTTTGAAAACAGGTCCGTGAACCGAGTCCAGCTTCAGTTGTTTTAGAATAGTGTCATTTTTTAAACAATTTTTTATTATATTATGTTAATCACCATACAGTACATCCCTAGTTTTTGATGTAAAGTTCCATGATTCATTACTTGCGTATAACACCCAGTGCACCATGCAATACGTGCCCTCCTTAATACCCATCACCAGCCTATCCAATTCCCCCACCTCCCTCCCCTCTGAAGCCCTCAGATTGTTGCCCAGAGTCCATAGTCTGCCATGGTTCATTCCCCCTTCTGTTTACACCCCTTTCTTCTTCCCTTTCTTCTCCTACCGATCTTCCTACTTCTTCTGTTCCATAAATGAGTGAAACCATATGATAATTGTCTTTCTCTGCCTGACTTATTTCGCTTAGCATTTTCTCCTCCAGTCCCATTCATGTTGCAGCAAACGTTGAGAAATCGTTCTTTTTGATGGCTGAGTAATATTCCATTGTATATATGGGCCACATCTTCTTTTTTTTATTATAATAATATTTTTTATTGTATTATGTTAGTCAGCATACAGTACATCCCTGGTTTCTGATATAAAGTTCGATGATTCATTAGTTGCATGTAACACCCAGTGCACCATGCAATATATGCCCTCCTTACTACCCATCACCAGCCTATCCCATTCCCCCACCTCCTTCCCCTCTGAAGCCCTCAGTTTGTTTCTGAGTCCATAGTCTCTCTGCTTCATTCCCCCTTCTGATTACCCCCCTTTCTTTATCCCTTTCTTCTCCTACCAATCTTCCTAGTTCTTATGTTCCATAGATGAGTGAAACCATATGATAATTGTCTTTCTCAGCTTGACTTATTTCACTTAGCATTATCTCCTCCAGTGCCGTCCATGTTGCAGCAAACGTTGAGAAATCATTCTTTTGATAGCTGAGTAATATTCCATTGTATATATAGACCACATCTTCTTAATCCAGTCATCTGTTGAAGGCCATCTCAGCTCCTTCCATGATTTAGCTATTGTGGACAATGCTGCTATGAACATCGGGGAGCATATGGCCCTTCTCTTCACTACATCTGTATCTTTGGGGTAAATACCCAGTAGTGCAATTGCTGGATCACAGGGTAGCTCAATTTTTAACTTTTCAAGGGACCTCCACACTGTTTTCCAGAGTGGCTGTACCAACTTGCATTCCCACCAACAATGTAGAAGGGATCCCCTTTCTCCACATCCTCTCCAACATTTGTTGTTTCCTGCCTTGTCAAGTTTTGCCATTCTAACTGGCGTGAGGTGGTATCTTAGTGTGGTTTTGATTTGAATTTCCCTGATGGCTAATGCTTTTGAACATTTTTTCATGTGTCTCTTAGCCATTTGTATGTCTTCATTGGAAAAGTGTCTGTTCATATCTTCTGCCCATTTTTATTTGTTTCTTGTGTGTTGAGTTTGAGAAGTTCTTTGTAGATCTTGGATACTAGTCTTTTATCGGTAGTGTCATTTGCAAATATCTTCTCCCATTCCGTGGGCTGCCTCTTCATTTTTTTTGACTGTTTCCTTGGCTGTGCAGAAGCTTTTTATCTTGATGAAGTCCCACAAGTTCATTTTTTCTTTTGTTTCTCTTATAATATAATAAAAAAAATTATTAAAAAAAGAAAGAAACATATAATCCAGTCAAGAAATGGGCAGAAGACACGAACAGATACTTCTCCTAAGAAGACATAGAAATGGCCAACAGACACATGAAAAAATGGTCCACGTCACTTGCCATCAGGTAAATACAAACCAAAACCACAGTGAGCTACCACCTTACAGCAGTCAGAATGGCTAAAATTAACAACACAGAGAACAACAAATGTTGGTGAGGTTATAGAGAAAGAGAGCCCCTCTTACACTGTTGGTGGGAATGCAAGCTGCTGCAGCCACTCTGGAAAACAGTATGGAGGTTCCTGAAGACGTTAAAAATAGAGCTACCCTACTGGGTATTTGCACTGCTGGGTATTTACCCCCAAGGACACAGATGGGGCAACTTCACCCCAGTGTTCATAGCAGCAATGTTCACAATAGCCAAACTGTGGAAGGAGCCCAGATGTCCTTCAACAGATGAATGGATAAAGAAGATGTGGTTCATGGATGAATACTTACCATTTATAGCCACATGAATGGAACTGGGGGGGGAAGGATTAAGCTCAGTGGAATAAGTCAAACGGAGAAAGACAATTACCATGTGGTTTCACTCATATGTGGAAAATAAGCAGCAGAGAGGAGAAAGGAGGGAATAAGAATGGGATGTCATCAGAGAGGGAGAAAAACCATGAGAGGCTCTTTACTATAGGAAACAAACTGTGGGTTGCTGGAGGGGAGGTGGGTGGGGATACGGGGTAATTGGGTGATGGGCATTAAGGAGGGCATTTGATGCGATGAACACCAGGTGTTATACACAACTATTGAATTATTGGACTCTGCCCATCTGTAAGTGATTGGTTACTATATGTTGGCTAATTGGATTTAGATAATAAGTAAATAAACGACATTAAAAAAAGAATTGTGTCATTTATTTTCCACATGTTTTTAGATCTACTCACTTTCCTCTTGTTCATTTCCATTTTCTTTTTTTTTAATTTTTTATAGTAATTTTTTATTATGTTATGTTAATCACCATACAGTACATCCTTAGTTTTGGATGTAGTGTTCCATGATTCATTATTTGCGTATAACACCCAGTGCTCCATGCAATACGTGCCCTCCTTAATACCCATCACTGGCGTATCCCAATCCCCCACCTCCCTCCCCTCTGAAGCCCTCAGTTTGTTACCCAGAGTCCATAGTCTCTCATGGTTCATTCCCCCTTCTGTTTCAACCATGCTTGTCAGAGAAGTTGGTTGATATGGTTTCAATATTCTTAAATTTGCTAAGATTTCTGTGTTCCATCATAGGATCTATCCAGGAGAATGTTCCATGTACATGTGAGAAGAATATGTATTCCTCTGCTGAATGTTCTGTAAATGTCTGTCATTCTTCTAAAGTATGGTTTCATTCCAATGTTTCCTTGCTGATTTTGTGTCTGGACGAGCCACCCATTGTTCACAGTGTGGTATTGAGAACTCCTTGTGTTACTGGATTGTTATCTATTTCTCCCTTAAGATTTGTATTTGTTTAATGAATTTCAATACTCAGGTATTTGGAGCATATGTATTTATGGTTGTTAGATCTTAGTGAATTGACCTGGTAATTAGTATACAGTAATCTTCTTTGTATTTTGTCTTTATTTTTGGCTTGATATCTATCTTGTCTGATATTATATGGCTATGCCTGCTTTCTTTTCATTACTGTTTGCTTGGGATATCATCATCCACTCCTTCACTTCGAACCACATTTGTCCTTACAGCTAAAATGAGCCTTCTGAAGGCATCATATACTTGGGTCTAGGTTTTTATTTTATGGAGGAACTCTGTGTCTTTTGATTGGTAAACTCAACCTATTTACATTTAGGTGATTTTTTGATACCTAAGGACTTACTATTGCCATTTTGTCTTTTCTTTTCTGGTTGCTTTGTATCCCTATTATTTCTTTTTCCTTGTGTTTCTGTCTACCTTTGTAAGTTGGTGGTTTTCCATGATGATTTACTCAGTTTCCCCTTTTTTATTGTTGTCTCTGCTCCAGGTGTTTGTTTTCAGTTACCATGAGGTTTATATAAATGGCCTCAGAGATTAAATGGTGCTTTTCTATCTTGGCAACTTATCGTCATTTGCCTACAGCTGCTATCATTTTTCTCCTCCCTTTTTATATTTTTGCTGTCACAAACTATCTCTTTTCTTGGTGTGGGTTTGTTACCAATTGTAGTAGCTAGAGTTATTTTTAATAACCTTAACCATATGATATAATGAAGTGCTTAACACCCTATTCTAAAATAGAGTTACAGTTTCTGACTCTGTCCATCAGCTTACTCAGAGTTTTCTGTACCTTTATCTTCTCATTTCGGTATAAAAGCTCCTTTCACTTGTCTTGTAAGACAGAATTAGTGCTGGGGAAATCATTTAGCTTTTGTTTCTCTGGGAAAACCCTTATTTCTCCTTATATCTGAAAGGTAACTCCTGGATACAGTAGTCTTGACTGGCAATTTTTATTTTTCAATGCTATGACTATGTCATTCCACTCTCTCCTGGCCTACAGAGTTTCTGCTGAGAAATCTGCTGATAGTCTTTCTCATGGGGTCTCATTTGTAGGTTGCTTTCATTTTCTCCTGGCTGCATTTAAGTTTCTTTCTTTATCATTAACTTTGACAGTTTCTTTGTAATGTGTCTTGGAGAAGGTTTTTTTGTATTAAGATAATAAGGTGATCTATTAACTTCACAGACTTCTATGTCCAATTCTTTCCCCAGGATTGGGAAGTTTTCAGCTAATATTTTATTAAAAATGACTCTGTCCCGGGGCACGTGGGTGGCTCAGTTGTTAAGCGTCTGCCTTTGGCTCAGGGCATGATCCCGGCATTCTGGGATTGAGCCCCACATCAGGCTCCTCCACTGGAAGCCTGATTCTTCCTCTCCCACTCCCCCTGCTTGTGTTCCCTCTCTCGCTGGCTGTCTCTCTCTGTCAAATAAATAAATAAAATCTTTTTTAAAAAATGACTCTGTCCCCTTCACCTTTTCTTCTCCTTCTGGTATACCCATTCTTATGTGGGCTCTCCTAATGAGGACTGGTAGCTCTCACAGGGTTCTTCACATTTTTTAAGCATTTTTTAAAGTAAACTCTACACCTAAGGTGGGGCTTGAACTCACGACCCAGAGATCAAGAGTCGGATGCTCCACCGACTGAAACAGCCAGGTGCCCCAGGGTTTCTTCACTTAAAAAAAATCTTACTTCTCTCCACTTCCACCTGAATCATTTCT
This sequence comes from Ursus maritimus, assembly GCF_017311325.1. Lineage (NCBI taxonomy): Eukaryota > Metazoa > Chordata > Mammalia > Carnivora > Ursidae > Ursus > Ursus maritimus. The sequence continues at coordinate 6,254,923 of NW_024425564.1, forward strand.
CAATTCCAGCAGTCAGATCATGTATTCTCTCTTCCACCTGATCTGCTCTATTTCATAAGTTCCTCAGCTCCAGAATTCCTGTCTGGTTTTTGTGTGTGTTTTTTTATTTGTTTGTTTGTTAGAATTTCAGTCTCTTTGGTAAAGTACTCCTTCTGTCCATTAATTTGATTTCTGAGTTCACTGAATTGCCTGATTTTCTTGTATTTTGTTGAATTCTGTCATGACAGCTATTTTGAATTCTCTATTACTTAAACCATAATTTTCTGTATATTTAGATTTGGTTGCTGGAGAATCATCATTTTCTTTTACCAAAACCATGTCACCATGATTTTTCATGCTCTTTAATGAGATTTTCCTCTGTCAGATCATTTGACGTTGTAAACACTCTTTGCATGTAGGTAAAGATATGTTAACTTTAACAGTTCACAGGTGGGCAGTTAGAGGCCCTTTTTTTGTATTACAGCAGGTAGCAGAATAGCACATTTTTTCATTTCTCTTGCCAGAGCTGTACTGGTGGCTATTTAAGACAAGGCTCAAAAAAAAAAAAAGGAGCTGGCAACCAAGTACAGGCACGATGTACTAATCCCTTTGGATTCGGGTGTGCCCTGCAGTACAGGAAGGGGTTTCTCAAGTTCAGGAGTCCCGATGGGGCTAACTGTTCTCTTGCTGAATTCCCACAGCAGACAGGGCATAAGTGTTTCATCTCGTCTGCCTCCTTCCATCGACTCTTCCTTCCCCACACCACCCCCACCCTGTCACAGATGCTTGCCTCAGAGGACCTGATCTGCAGGTTAACAGCTCTGGAGTCCTCCAGATGGAACCCACAGAGCCACTTAGCTCTTCACTCACCACTTTCCACCCCCCACCCTCTCTGCCAGAGAGGTCACAGACGTTGCCACCACTACAGAAGCCAGGGTAACAGACCCCACCACTGCTACATGGTCTCTGGTCCCCAGGAGGCCCAATCCACACACCTTCAGATGTAAACATGGGTGGATCACTTTGGTATCTTGATATGCTTTGCTGGTGCACCTATGTTGTGTTTTGGATGTCCTACCAATTGTAAATCAAAAGAGAGAGACAAATGGAAGGACTCATGCTGCCATGATACTGACCTCACTCCTCACAGGAGTGATGATTTTAATTATTCTTTCAGAAATTACATGGACAGCTTGTCCACTGTTTCAAAAGATTCCTCTTGTGTGTTTGGATAATTCATATCACATCCATACCTTCCTTTCTTCTCCATTTCAAAGGAAATATGCCCATAGCCCATCCAAAAGTAATCTGGTGTCAGAAAGCCACAAGGGGGAGAAAACATGTCTGATAATATATTAACATATAGAGTACTTAAAATATATACAAAAGTTCCAAAGAGTATATTTATGACTTTCTTGTTGGAGTGAGTTGCAGCAGCCCCTGGCCAAAAACTTACGTTAAGGAAATAATAGGAAAACATGTTTGTGACCTTGCGGGCTTCAGTGTAAAGGTCAGAGCCAAGCGGCAGGGAACGCTCGGCTCGCTTAGTGGCTGGGAACGCCCGGCCTGCCCAGCGGCCGGGAACGCCTGGCTTGCCCAACAGTTGGGAACGCCCAACTGTTTCAGGGCGGAACACTGCTGAAACCTGATTGCTCTTGACAGTAGCCCGCAGGGTCCCTAGAAACATGCTTAAGAATAAGCCCCACTTGCTAAACGTTACATCATCTGATCTCCTGACCTTCCCTGTGATGTACCACTATTCTGTGACCTTCCCCGTGATGGTGGTGCACTACTATCCCGTGACCTTCCCCGTGATGCACTACTATTCACTAGAATGTAATACAGATCACTCCCTTGATTGATTGTGATTGTGATTGTTGTCAATAAATACGCGAGGTTGCAGCTGTTCAGGCGATCACTCGTGGTGGTCGTCCCCTGCACCCACGCTGTTTTTCACAAGCTAACCTGTCTGTGCCTCCTCCTTCTCCCTAATCCACGAATCAACGGTGCTGCGGCTGTGGCGCTGTGGGCGGTGCCCCGGCAGTGAGTATTTTTAAGTTTGAAGATTCCTCCACTACCCTTTCCCACATACTGTGAACAATGCAGTGCCTTCCTCCAAAATACAGTTCAGTGTAGATGTTCTTATCATTCAGTGTCCAGTCAGGAGGCAGAAATCACATCAGTCATTTTAACAGGGAAAATGTGACATGAGTTATTAACTAGTAAAAGGTGTTTACCTATGAGAAAGGTAAAAGAAAACTCTGAAGAAACAGGAAACAGGAGATACAGGAAGCAGACACTACATCTAGGGCTGAAGTAGAGCACCTAAAGAAGGAAGACATTTGGAAGAGGTAAGACAGAGATTCTGTTTATTGGAGAAGGTGGGACCAGGGTCCCCAGGAAGGGAAAGTTTTCCATCATGCACAGGTCAAACCTGTTTGGCAGGAAAACTCCCACTAGTGAACTGGCAAGATTCCCCAGGAAGCAGCCCCCTCTACTATACAGCTTGTTCCAATGCCATACTCATTCACCCAAAGATGAGAGAAGCTAGGTCTTCTCTAGGCCACTGGCAGTAGTATCATAGCATCGAGAAAAAAAGCACGAGAACAAGAAGAGATTTTTCCTCTGCAATTTCTTGCTGTGTCCTTCTGGTGCACTGTACTGACAATGGTTCACATTCTTCTGAATAGCAAGAAAGAAACTATTCTGGGATCCTGCTTCAGGATCAGTAAGTCAGGTAAATACAGAGTAGATATGAACCCAAAGGCAATAAACTGATAATGGGCACAGCCCACACCTTTAGTTACTCAGCCTCCTTATACATCATTTTATCCACATTCAAAATTCCATATAACAACACATGTCCACATTTTCACCCATCTACAAAGCTACACTTACACATGAAGTTCTCACTCTTTGCCCAAAATGAAACACACAGGCAGTCCCAGCCATTGAATCTAACACTGTTATATTATTTATTCCTCAAGTTTAGTCACAATCCCCTTGACTATTCTGTTACATAGAGACTGTATTTTTTTGAGCTGTTCCCTTTATTCAATAATTAGTTTCATGAAGAATAGGACCTAGCAATGCCCAGAGATTTTCTCCATTCCTTCCCACAATACACTCAAGCAATCCTAAAGTTTTTAAAGTAGAAACAAGTTTTGCTTCAGGAATATTGAAATCCATGTTAACAAAACTTTTATAAGATACATTTATTTACCTTATTCATGAATTTCTTCTCCAACTTAAATTCTATTTAGTTTACATACAGTTCAAATTGGTTTCAGGAGTAGAGTTCAGTGGTTTATCATTTAAGTATAATGCCCAGTGTTCATCACAAGTGCCCTCCTTAATAACCACGACCAATCTATCCCATCTGCCACCCACCTCCCTCCATCAACCCTCAGCTTGGGGGCACCTGGGTGGCTCAGTAGTTAAGTGTCTGCCTTCAGTTCAGGTCATGATCCCAGGGTCCTGGGATTGAGCCCCACATCAGGCTCCCTGCTCAGAGGGAAGCCTGCTTCTCCCTCTCCCACTCCCCCTGCTTGTGTTACCTCTCTCACTGCCTCTCTCTCTGTCAAATAAAATCTGTAAAAAAAAAAAAAAAAAAACCTCAGCTTGTTCTTTGTAGTTAAGTTTCTCATGGCGGGGTACAGTGCCTCGGTGGCTCAGTCAATTAACTTTCAGCCTTCGACTCAGGTCATGATCCTGGGGTCCTGGGATCAAGCCTCCTGTCTGCCTGCTTCTTGCTCATCAGGGGATCTCTTTTCCCCTCTCCTGCTGCCCCTCCCCACCCCGCTCATGTTCTCTGTCTCTCTCTCTCTCTCTTTCTCTCAAATAAATAGATAAAATCTTTAACAAAAAAAAGAGTTTATCATTTCTTTCCCTATTTTACTCCTCCCGAATGTTCATACATTCTGTTTCCTAAATTCCACATGTGAGTGACATCATATGGAATTTGTCTTTCTCTGACCACCATCTTTTGATTAGCATATTAACTCTCACTCAATCCACATCATTGCGAAAGGCAAGGTTTCATTCTTTTGGATGGTGAATAGTACTTCATTGTGTGTGTGTGTGTGTGTGTGTGTGTGTGTGTATGCCACTTTTTTTTTTTATTCATTTAACAGCCCATGAGCATTTAGGCTCTTCCCATAATTTGGCTATTGTTGATAATGCTGCTATAAACATCAGGGTGCATATACTCCTTCAAATGAATATTTCTGTATGCTTTGGGTAAATACCTGGTAGTGTAATTGCTGGATTATGTAGTGGATCCATTTTTAGCTTTTTTGGAACTACCATACTTTTCTCCAGAGTGGCTACATCAGTTTGCATTCCCATCAACAGCACAAGAGGATTCCCCTTCCTGCACATCCTTGCCAACACTTATTGTCTCCTGTGCCATTAATTTTAGCCATTCTGTATTGTGTGAGGTGGTATCTCATTGTGGTTTTGATTTGTATTTACCCGATGGGAGTGATTTTGAGATCTCTTCATGTGTCTGTTAGCCATATGGATGTCTTTTTGGAAAAATGTTTATTTGTGCCTTCTACCCATTTCTTAACTGTATTATTTGATTTGTGGTTGTTGAGCATAATATGTTCTTTATAGATTTTGGATAAAACCCTTTAGCAAGAATATCATTTGCAAATAGCTTCTCCCATTCTGTACCCTGCTTTTTAGTTTTGTTGATTGTTTCCTTCACCCTATCTGGGTGAAGTCCCAATAGTTCACTTTTGCTTTTGTTCCCCTTGCCTTGGAGATGTGTCTAGTACCAAGTAGCTATGGCCAAGGTCAAAGACATTGCTCCCTGTGTTCTCCTCTAGAATTGTGAAAGTTTCCTATAGAGGCTCTATTTTAAACATAACCATCAACACCTTGAATAAAATCAAAAGGGTAAGAAGAAGAGAGAGGAAGAAAACAGATCATAAATACAAATAAATACATCTATATGACAAGAAAGAAAAATATGCAAAGCTACCACAGTCCTTTTTTTCTTATTGGTCACAGGCAGGAACTGATATCTGTGACTTCTTTCTTCTACTTCTGATTCTGTGTCTTCTCATCTCTCCCAGAAGCACAGCAGGTCTGACTTCTCTACCTGTGGAGTGAATACACCTTCATGCTTGAAGGTCTGAGTCCTAAATAGTCTGGTGTCTTTTAGGTTGCTGTGGTTGATACCTTTGTCATTAGACTTGGAATTACTGAGAGGCAGTACATAGATCCTGGAACCGTGTTCATGATCAATGCTTTCTTCAATTCACCTGGCATCTGAAAACTCTCTTCACCATTCACATCTTTGTTCTAGTGGCAGTTCTGTTCTTTCCAACTGGTGTTGACACAAAAGGGGAACCCAGATCCTCATCCTTAATTCCTTGATGTAACACAGCACTACTTTTTCAAAGTAACAGAAATTTACAAAGATATGATAAGTGTGTTTCATCTGCTGCAGAATAGGAAGTTTATACAATGGAATATTAGACTCATCTCTTCTTAAAGTCCATCAGCCATCCATTTCTCCAGAAATTTCTGGATGGTCAATGCCCCTGGTCAAAGTGTAGATTTCTACATCAAAAACTAAGGATGTACTATATGGTGACTAACATAACATAACAAAAAATTGTTATTAAAAAAATAAAAACAAAGTGTAGCTCTCCCAAAACAGAGCTGATGACCCACCTGTAGCCTCTGGGTTCATCTGCACAACTCAAGCTAGATAAAACAAACACCATATAATTCTGTAGAGTCATTCAGCCCTCATCTCCTTTCATATCCAAACAATATAAAGTCTCCATGAAATAATTTTTGTGACCAAAAGAAACATGACTCCCAATAGTAAAATTCAGCCTACTTCAAACCAACATAAACAACAGTCAACTTTTATCATCTTCCACCTGAGCATAAGGCATGAACTGACTATCCTCATAACCATACCCCAAGAAGTCTGCATCCAGAGCAGGAAGGCAAGACACCATGTCATCCAGGGCTAACCGCAGAGGCTTTTGCCCCAGCGAGTTGGCAGCTCCAGGAAGAGCCACCATGAGGAGTCTGGGACAGTGTTGGGGCTCTATGGGGACAGAGCCTCAGGGCTGCAGGGGAGTAATGGAGATTCCGCTCCTGGGGGAGCAATATCAACACCACAGCTTGAGCTGAACCCCTGCCCTGAGAGGCTCACAGTCTCCTCCAAAGGAGAAGGAGGATTGTTAAGGGGCACAGGGGTCTCTGTAGGTCCATCCATCATAGAGCAGATGGTCAAGGACACATCTCCTGACCTCAACATGAAGTATGGAAACAAAGTTCCAGAGGAGGAAGCTAGAGGGAAGGAGAACATATGGGAGCCATCAATCATGTTATAGAAGGAGACATCCCCTTCCTTGAGGTCTAGGAAAACCCCCACCCTGTGGGGAACTTGCCGACAGAATAGCGGAATCACAAAGTTGGAATATGCACAATAGTTTTGCAAATATCCTCCCACAGCCCAGAACCCCCTTTCTGGGCACTCTTGGTACCAGTATGTCCTCTCCACATCTCCTCTACAGACACCCAGAGACCACTCACTTCTGTCTCCATTCCTGATCTCCACCACCCAGTAACAGCGCCCTGATGTGATGCCCTCTCGACCTAAGATACTACAGTGTTTTCCTGGGTCCTTAGTTGTATCCTTCCAGGTCACACTAGACTTTTCATCAGAAACAGCAAGGTTTGGATGTGCAGACTCCGGATCCAGAGTGACAGACACTGCAGAGAAAGTTGCCAATCATGCAAGTTCTCCCCTTTTCCCATAATAAGGCACACATCAACCACCCCCATTCCCAGACACCTAGATGCATGTGGGCAGGGCTAAGCCTCCTGAGATGAGAGTCTTGTGACTCATGTACACACCCCTCCAACCAGGAGAAGTAACCAAAAGACTGATCTGGGGGTTTGATATATCACAGGGCACTTGAGGACCAGGCTGGACTCCAACACTGAAGGGTATCTCTTTAGCATCTGATATTATCCACACCCACCCATCCCACCTATGTGACTTTCACCACCCCATCTAAACCCACCACCATTGTTGGGGCCAGGATCTGTGTCACCACAGCAAGCTGAGGAGTTGTCAGCAGCCATGGGAGCAGCAGTACAAGCACCCAGAACAAATTCAAAGTAACTCACAGGGCTGGAACTTCTCCTTCCGCCAATCTACAAAAGAACCACATGTTTCATATTAAGGCTTTGAGAAGTCTGACACATTGGTGTCTATACCTAGTCTTCTGAAATACACTGATGCAAGAGTTAAGGGAAATATCTTTTGGAAATGTTCAACTGATCCATTTATTTCTTTTTCACACACACACACACACTCACACACACACACACACACACAGCCATCATGCCACAGCCTTCCCATGAAAGCCAACCCATAAAGCTTAACATCACTGAGAGGCCGGATGACAACCTGAAAAGAAAAATCTATGTCCTGATTTCACTTTTAAATTAAACTTTCTCAATCTCCAGCCACATATCCATCATGAAAACAAGGTTTTCTTAAAAAGAATGGGGGAGATCAAAATACAAGTACACAAGGCATACTTCAAAACACATGAACTTTAGTGGCAACTGCGTGGCTCAGTCAGTTAAGCATCCGGCTCTTGATTTTGTCTCAGGTCAAAATCTCAGGGTACTTGGATCCAGCCCCCCCATCAGGCTCCACACTCAGCATGGAGTCTGCTTGACATTCTTTCTCTCCTCTTGCCCCTCCACCCACTCCAATGGCTCTCTAAATAAATAAATAAAATATGTTAAATTTTTTTAAGATTTTACTTATTTTAGAGAGAAACAGAGATAATGAGAGAGAGCAAGAGCAGGGAGGAGAGGGAGAAGCAGACTCCCCACTAAGCAGGGAGCCCAACGTGTGGCTCAATCCCAGAACCCAGGGATCATGACCTCAGCCAAAGGCAGCCACTTAACCAACTGAGCCTTTAGTCCAAAACTAAAATCTTTTTTTTTTTAATTCAAAAAAGAATAGCCAAACTGTGGAAGGAGGAACACTGAGATTATTCCCTGCATATTCTCAGACCACAATGCTTTGAAACTGGAAATAATCACAAAGAAAATTTTGAAAGAAACTCAAACACTTTGAAACTAAGAACCATCCAGCTCAAGAATGATTGGGTAAACCAGGGAATTAAGATGGAGCTTAAACAATTTTTGGAGATCAACGAAAATGAAAACACATTCATCCAAAACCTATGGGACACTGCAAAGGCAGTCCTAAGGAGAAAATACATTGGCATCCAAGCCTCACTCAAAAGAATAGAAAAATCTAAAATGCAGTTTTTATATTCTCACCTCAAGAAGCTGGAGCTGGAACAGAAAAACAGGCCTAACCCATGCACGAGAAGGCAGTTGATCAAGATTAGAGCAGAGATCAATGAATTAGAAACCAGGAGCACAGTAGAGCAGGTCAACAAAACTAGAAACTGGTTCTTTGAAAGAATAAATAAGATTGATAAGCCACTGGCCAGACTTATTCAAAAGTTTAGAGACAGGACCCAAATTAATAAAATTATGAATGAAAGGGGAGAGATCACCATCAACACCAAGGAAGTAGGAAGGATCAACAGAAATGTTTATCAACAGCTTTATGCCAATAAATTAAACAACCTGGAAGAAATGGATGCCTTCCTGGAAACCTACAAACTACCAAGACTGAAACAGGAAGAAGTTGATTATTTAAACAGACCGATTAATTATGAAGAAATTGAAGCAGTGATCAAAAACCTCCCCCAAAGAAAGAGTCCAGGGCCTGACGGATTCTCCAGGGAGTTCTACCAAACATTCAAAGAAGAAATAATACCTATTCTCCTAAAGCTATTTCAAAAAATAGAAACAGAAGGAAAACTACCAAACTCATTCTATGAGGCCAGTATTACCTTGATCCCCAAACAAGGCAAAGACCCCATCAAAAAGAAGAATTATAGACTGATTTTCCTAATGAATATGGACACCAAAATTCTCAACAAGATCCTAGCTAATAGGACCCAACAGTACATTAAAAGGGTTATCCATCCCTGGGGATTCATCCCTGGGATGCAAGGGTGGTTCAACATCCACAAATCTATCGGTGTGATAGGTCATATCAACAAGAAAAGAGTCAAGAACCATATGATCCTAGCAATTGATGCAGAAAAACATTTGACAAAATACAGCATCATTTCCTGATTAAAACACTTCAGAGGGTAGGGATAGAGGGTACATTCCTCAATCTCATAAAAACTATCTATGAAAAGCCTACCGCAATATCATTCTCAATGGGGAAAAGCTGGGAAGCCTTTCTCTTAAGATCAGGAACACGACAAGGATGCCCACTCTCGCCATTATTATTCAACATAGTACTAGAAGTCCTTGCAACAGCAATCAGACAACAAAAAGGGATAAAAGGTATCCAAATCGGCAAAGAAGTCAAACTGTCTCTCTTTGCAAATGACATGATACTCTATATGGAAAACCCAAAAGAATCCACCCCCAAACTACTAGAAGTTATAGAGCAATTCAGTAATGTGGCGGGATACAAAATCAATGCTCAGAAATCAGTTGCATTCCTATACACGAACAATGAGAGTGAGGAAAGAGAAATTAGGGTATCCATTCCATTTACAATAGCACCAAAAATCATACGTTATCTTGGAATTAACTTAACCAGAGACGTAAAGGATCTATATTCTAGAAACTACAAATCACTCTTGAAAGACATTGAAGAAGACACAAAATGATGGAAAAATATTTCATGCTCATGAAAGGCTTAAAAGATGAGCACCTGGGTGTTATACACAAACATTGAATCATGGAACACTACATCAAAAACTAATGAAGTACTGTATGGTGACTAACATAGCATAATAAAAAAAGAAAAAGAAACAGGAAAATCAAAACTGGAGCCAAAAAAAGTAGGAATTTCAGGGTAAAATGTACTCAGAACCAACAATCCACTTAGGAAGACCTGAGTCCTACACAGGCAAGCTTGATTTCTGAAATCCTCTACAAACAACCATTTCTGATTTATAGCGTCACTACCCTGTTCCAGACTCTCCTTATAAATGACCTCTCCATTGTCAACGACCAATTAAAAGTATGAATTGAGCAAAGTGTGTTCAGAGGGTGTTGGTAACCCTAACAGTGACCCGCTGTAGAGGATGGGTCAGAATGGAGGCAGATCTGTGTTCCCAAGGACAGTCCTTGCAGTCTTCAGAGGAAGAAGACAGAAGTGACAAGGGGAGCATGGATACCAACCCCATCTGGTGTGGGGTCCGTGACATAGAAGGGGACAGCTGAGGCTGGGGAGGTAAGATAACAGGAAACTGAGTCACTTACCTGCATATAGCTGTGCCTTCCTCCAGACTGAAAGGGAACACACCCTGGTGAGATCTCAGTCAGAACAAGCCTGCTCAGCATTGACATACTGGCCCTTGCCTGCCCTCTGGGCCACAGGTGACACTAGCTGCAGAGTGCGGAGAGGCTGAAGAGGAAATGACCTCCTGCCATGTACTGACATACATTGTATGAAAAGATTATAGAGATGAAATATACCTAATTCCAAAATTGTAAAAAAATCATTACTACATCAAGTGATTTTGAAGACAGAGGTATTTGAGAATTAACCCAAAAGAAGAGATGATTTCAGGAAGATGTGAGATGAACT